>NC_035177.2:16484964-16830408 GCF_001659605.2 Manihot esculenta
TTTAATTTTAGTCTACTATCATCTAAAACAAACCCCCTTTTTTTTATTTTACTTTTATTTGCTCAAATCATAGTTAGGAGAGTCCTTAGTGTCAAATCCCTGTCGTTCGACCCTATTGCCACTATCTATAAGTTATTTTTGTTGATTGATAATAGGTTTATTTTTTACGGCTTCGACAACCGCTATAAAAAATTGGCGCTGTTGCCGAAAATTTGATTTAAACTAACGTATTTTCCCTTTATGACCAGGGCTGGCCGTAAAAATACTCTTCTTTACGATCTAGAGATAGAACGCACTGCCAAGAGCTTGAGAAAGCAAGCAAACTTGAGGAACCAAGTCTCAAAACCATCTTCATCAGCAACAGCAACGAATCTAGTGTCTACTATTCGATCTACCTGACGGGTGTCGAATCCGTCAATTTAAAATTTAATTCCCTTTTCTCAATTGACAAGAACTTGTAGACAGGATAAGTGAGTATCGATCCCACAGAGACCTTAATCTTGTTTAATTTAGATGGCCAATTTGAAATAGAAGAATAGTTTAATTCAAAAAGTGAGAAGAAGAGAATTTTTTGAGGAGAGGGGTTTTGCCTTGGGCAAGCCAATAAAAATAAACTTAAAAGAAAAATAATAAATAATGCAATTGAAATTGAAGAAACAAATAGTTAAAAAACTTTCAGCTGAAGGTAATCAAATTGAGGTATTTTGCAGTTGATTATTGGTTAGAAACAAAATATTTCATATTATTATCTATTGTTTGGTTATAGTGGTCAAACACGCGAATCCCACCAAATTCTTCCTTATGAATAAATTAATCCGCTTCGCACTTAAATTAATTCCTAGTTAACTAACAATCCCAACACGCGTGTAGATTTAATTAGTCAACTGCATTAAGAGAGAAGAACCCAAACTTGATTAATAAAAACACGCGTTTTATTTAAATCAAATCTACTAATTTCTTAATATAAACTAATATATTAATTGCTACTTATTATTAACCCAATTAAACAATTACTGATTTAATTAGATTAATTAGCAATATGTTATCTTCTCAAGAGATTCAATGGGCCCCTTGAATTCTCAAGAAAACAACAATGGAGGTGGTGTTTATCGAATTCAGAAATTAATAGAAAATAAAAATAAGATGAAGAGAGTTGTAGTGCATAACCTCACAACTTGAACAAACCTCAAATTAATTTAATCTTCAACTGAAAATAAATGTTTGGCCACTCATGGCCATAATAAAATTATAACAACTAAGCAAAAGAAGAAGAAAAAGAAAAGAAGATGGAGAAGAAGGTGAGGGGCAGCAAGAGAGGAAATGAGAGTGAGAGGTAGAATATGATTCTCCAAGTTGAATGCTATGAGCCTTTATATAGGCACAAAAAGATAAAATTTAAAATAAAATCTATTATCCCTATCTTATCTCTATCCTCATCTTATCTCCATCTTAATATGATCTTTATCCTCATCTGATTGAGTTTGATTCAATTTGACTCCACTTGAAACTGATCTTATCCTTGCTTAGGTGGATAAATCTATATTATCTCCCCATCGCATTGGGTTACAGGTTTGGTCAAGGTTGTAGCCTTCCAGTATAAAAAATCCTTTAATTCAACCTTTTTTCTTCATTTTCTCAACTTCTGCTCACAAATCTATCCAAAATTAAATTAAAATTAAAATTAAATATTTATATTAAAATTACAGTAAAATCAAAGAATTAAATGAGGAAAAAAATGTGAGTTTTACAACTCATCACTACCACTATAATTGAGCCATCTGATAAAATTGCTACTGCCCCTGCTGCAGAATTTGTTGAATCTGTTGCTGCACCTGTTGCTGCACATACTGCACTTGAACCAGAAGTAGAAATATAGACCGTTGCACCTGAAAATCAAACAATGGTTGAACCACCTGCTGCATATGAAGAAGTTGAAGCTGAAAATGTGCCCATCTGTGCACCACAGCCACGGGAGAGAACACTCCGCGAGCTAGCTGTACCAGCAGGAGATCAGACACCCTTATGCATTGCCTATCCCCCATCGACAGCACTATTTGAATTGAAGCCAGGCCTGATCTATCTCCTTCCCAAATTTAGAGGCCTAGAAAATGAGGATCCCCACAAGCACTTGAAGGAATTCCATATCATATGCTCAACCATGAGACCTCAGGGTATTTCAGAAGAGCATGTTAAACTTAGAGCCTTCCCTTTTTCCCTTAATGACTATGCCAAGGATTGGCTATTCTACTTGCCATCCGAATCCATCACTGTAATACCCGGCTAGATTCCGGCATCGGGATCCCTACCTTCCGGCGGAATCTCCGTTGGAATCTAGAATTTCGAAGATGCCAGAGGCTTCTAAAGGGGTAAAATGTGTTTTCTAAAAGGTTTTTACTGATTTCATGGTTTTAAATGAAGAAGAATTGAGTTGTGAAAAGAAAAGACCAAGGAGGCATTTGCCAGGTTCGGCCGGCCGCCGAAAGTGAAGTTCGGCCGCCGAAAGTGAAGTTCGGCCGCCGAACATGGAAAGGCTTTGGGAGCGCCTTTGGCCTCCGAAAGTCTTGTTTGAACGAGCCAAGGTTCGGCCACCGAAAGTCAAGTTCGGCCGCCGAACATGCATGAGTTTAGGGGGCACGTTAGGCTGCCGAAGGTCTTCGACCAGGCCACCTATAAAGGGCCCTCAAATCGGAAATGGGCGAGTTTTCTCCCCTTTCTCGAGCTCAGGTGAGTTCTTGTCCTCCTTTGGCCATTTTCATGTTTTTCTTCATCTCCTTCATGTTTTCATGAGTTCCATGGTCATTTTGAAGAGTTTTCAAGCTTAGATCAAGTTTTGGGAGCTTGGAGCTTTTGGAGCTTGGATTCTCCATACCTCCGAGTTAGAGATCACGCAACCCTCGATCTTCAAGAGGTAAGTGTGGATCTATGCTTTCTTTTACGTTTCATGAAGTTTCAAGTAAGTTTTAAGAGGTTTTAATGGAGTTTCAATGGGTAGATATGCATGTTAGGATTTATGTGGGTTTTATGCCCAATGTATGTTATGTGATGCTCATGTATGTTTAAATGATGCTATGTAGGAAGTTTAAGCTAGTTTATGCATGTGGGAGTGAGTATGCATGATGGGGAGAGAGTATGTGAGGATTTGGGTTGTTTTGATGGTTTTGGCCTATGTGGGTCATAAGCTATCTATGTATGTTTTGATGTTGTTTTTGGAGTTTAATCAAGCTATTAAGCTCCTTTGTGCATGGTTAAGGGTTTATGCATGTTTTGGTAAGGTTGGGTGCTTGTTTTGGGGTGTTTGGAAAGTTTGGGAGGCTTGAATGCATGAGAAGCTGAGTTCTGCCCTTCTGGGAAGAACTCAGGTTCGGCCGCCGAAGGTGGTTTCGGCCGCCGAACCTGCCTTTGGATGCATGGTTTGGCCGCCTAACCTTGCCCCCAAAAGCTGAGTTTTGGCTTGAAAGCAGACTTTCGGCCGCCGAAGGAAGGATTCGGCCACCGAAAGTGCCTGACTTTCGTCTCTGGAGAGGGACTTTCGGCCGCCGAAGGTGCCGCCGAAAGTGCCCTGTCCAGCCTTTTCAAGGTTGTTTTCTATGCATGTTTTAGTGATGTTTTAAGGGGTTTTTGGGTAGTTGTTTATGAGTGGTTAGAATGTGTTTGGCACCTCATTCGAGTCCACCTATGTAGGACCGGACCCGAGGGATCGAGGAGGCCATCAGTGTTAGCAGTTGCAGAGTCAGTTCAGAGTCTGCCAGAGGTAAGTAGAATTAAACAAAATCTTTTAATTTATGAAATCAAATGCTTTTAGCATGTTTCATGCATCATGATGAATAGTAGGATTGATTGCATTAGTATACACGAATATGAGGCATTGCATTTAACCTTGTACTTGGCACTGCTCCTTGTACATTGTATGATGTGACAGATCGGACATAGTTTTGGATACATTAGCCCTCACAGTAAAGACCTGAGGAGCCCCATCGAGGGCCGGGCACAGTAAAGTCCTAAGGAGCCTCTGAGAGGGGCCGGGCACAGAGTACTTCGGTACTATTTGATTGTACAGTAAAGACATGAGGAGCTCCTTTGTGGGCCGGGCACAGATTCGAGGGAGTTTTGATCCGTCCATCTGAGGTGATGTGATTTACTTATGATGTGATGCATTCCATGAGATCATGTTTTATCACATGTTTTATATGTTCTACTCACTGGGCTTTTTAGCTCACCCTTCTCCCCTAACCCCAGTGTTGCAGGAATGAGGTCGATCGGGAAGTCTCAAGAGTAAAGGATTTGCTTATGTAATAGTATTAGATTAGTACTTTAGTGTGGACATGTAATGTGATTTGAGATAATGGATTGTAATGTAAAGTTATGTTCATGGATTAGTACTGTGCTTGGCCCTAAGACTTGGTTAGTCCCTTTCTAATACTTGATGTATGTTATGTTAGATGTTTGAGTTTTTATGTTTAAGTTTTGATCATGTATGGGATTTGACCAGGTGATAGGAGGTATGTTTGCCTTGCTACGGGTCCCGGCGGCCTTAAGCCGATCTGGATCCTAGCGCCGGTGACGGTTCGGGCCGTTACGGTAGGGTATCGGTTTCTGGGCTGTTACAGAGTGGTATCAGAGCTTTGGGCCTCGAGAGTACGTTGTGTTGCACATCGGAAAGAGGTTGGCTTAGAGGACATAGAAGGGCAAGCACAATAGGAAGAATCATGTCCACTAGGATAGGATGTGGAGTCCTGTCTTGTATGATGATGATGTGAGATGCCATGATTTTATGCATGGACATTAATGTTATGTATGATATGTTATGTATGATATGCTATGTATGTGTTGCAGGTTCATGTGTTTTCATATGAACCGTATGATGCTAATGATTGATTGTATGCTTGTGTGTTGTTCTTCAGAGGAGCCAGAATGCGAGGTGCTCGTCGATCTGTGGAATCGACTGGAGTTCCATCTGAGAGGGAAGGTTTGGACACCTTTCCCCCTGCTTTGCCAAGAGCGCAGTCGTGGGGAGTCAGCAGATGGGGAACATCAAGGGACCCTGGAAGGTCTTTTGATGTAAGCAGAGAGGGAATGGCTCCAAGGAGGATGTCAGCTAGTATGAGGGAAGTAGAGATGGATGTTCAGAGAAGGGATGTCAGTTTGGGAATCAGAGTGCCGGAAGAAGGTATGGGAGATTCTCAGGAGGATGCTCAGACTCAGGATTCCAGGATCTCAGGTTCAGGAGGGATTGATCCCTCCACTTTGAGTACAGCCTCCACAAAAAGTAAGAAGTGGGGCAGAGGCCTCAGAAGGTCGAAGAAAAAGTTTTGGCAGAATCTGAAGGCTAGTCTGGGTTTTGGTGGCTCAAGCTCTGGCTCAGGCAGTTCAAGATGCATGAGGTGCGGAAGGCCGCACAAGGGAGTCTGTTTGATTGGGACTAATCTATGTTTTAGATGCGGTCAGGAGGGCACATGGTACGTGAGTGTCCCATTGCGCCCTGGTTGGCAAAGTCTCAGCGGGCAACTTCAGGTAGAGCGGCTCAGCCAGCAGCTCCAGCCGTGGTTCAGGTTAGTGGTCGAGGCAGAGGAAGAGGGTCAGCCTTTTCTTTTGAAGGTTCCCGTGGAGAAGGTCCGTCAGCTTCAGCTCGGATCTGCACCCAAGCTCAGCAGGAGGTAGACACATCGAACATGGTGGTGCCAGGTACGCTCACTTTTGAATGTTCTGATGTGTATGTTTTGTGAACCCTGGAGTTTCTCTTTCTTTAGTTGCTCTAGGAGCCGTCGAGAGGTTGAGTTGATAGCTTTTGGGCTAGAGTGTTCTCTTTGGGTCAGTAGACTCACGTGTGATCCATCTAGGGCAGAGTCAGTCTGCCGGTCCAGTTCTGTGTCAGTTGAGGGTAGATGCCTTCCACTCGATTTTGAGGTCCTAGACTTGACTGTCTGGACGTCAATCGAGGGATGGATTGGTTTCTGCTCGTGGTGCTATCTTGGTCTGCAGAGACAAGGTAGTCAAGTCCAGAGGACAGGATGGGTCAGAGGTAGTCTTCTGAGGGAACACAGTAGGGATGCCTAGAGGTTTGATGTCAGCCTATCAGGTTCGTAGGGTACGTAGGAGGGGTTGATAGGGGGTTCTAGCTCTTGTTGAGAGTTTAGCAGTCAGGTCAGGGAACCAGCCTCAGTGCCAATTGTTAGAGAGAGTTCTTAGATGTCTTCCTAGGCGAGTTGTCAGGTTTACCATCTGTCAGGGAGTTAGAGTTTGGTATAGGAGTGGTGTCTGGACGCAGAACCATTTCTGTCCTTCCCTATAGGATGGCGCCTGCGTAGAGAGAGGTAGTAGTCAGAGTAGAGGCGAGACTTGGTAGACAGGGGTTTTATCCGACCTAGTACCTCACCCTGGATTGTTCCAGTGTGGTGGTGGGAAAAGAAGGATGAATCCTCGAGACTTTGTAACGACTGTAGGCAGTTGACCAAGGTCACTACCAAGGGCAGGTATTTCCCATGCAGGATTGATGATCTATTGGAACAGTTAGTAGGAGCTGATTGTTTTCCAAGATAAATCTGAAATTCGGGTACTACCTATGAGAGTTAGAGTTAGTTTTGGGTTAGCAGTGAGAAGAAGCCAGTTAGTGAAGATGAAGAGAAAAGAGTAAGGATCAGAGTGGCGCTTTGGAAGCGTGTTGTGTTTCAGGAGAAGGTTGGGTATTGCTAAGGTGTCTCCATTGGTAAGGGTGATTTCCTATGGAGAAGTCCATTCGGATTTCAGGATTCCTGTGTTATGGAAGCTCGTGTCAAATCCTAGTGAGGTTCTTAAAGAACCAGAGGTGGAGATCTCAAGGGATCTCACCTAAGTTGAGCAGTTAGTGCGGATCTTGGACACATAAGTCAGGAAGTTGAGGAACAAGGAATCCTGATGGTCTAAGTCCTTTGGAATCACCACAGTATGGAAAGGTGTGTTTGGAAGACCCAGGAGTTTATACTCCAGCAGTGCCTGTGTCTCTCTTTCAGGAGAGAGATTTTTAGGTTTTGCTTGCTGGTTTGCTTGCTTGTTTATGTATGATTGATGCTATGATTTGAGATGCCTGTTTGTTTGTGGAACATTCGGGGACGAATGTTCTTAAAGGGGGGAAGAATGTAATACCCGGCTAGATTCCGGCATCGGAATCCCTACCTTCCGGCGGAATCTCCGTTGGAATCTAGAATTTCGAAGATGCCAGAGGCTTCTAAAGGGGTAAAATGTGTTTTCTAAAAGGTTTTTACTGATTTCATGGTTTTAAATGAAGAAGAATTGAGTTGTGAAAAGAAAAGACCAAGGAGGCATTTGCCAGGTTCGGCCGCCGAAAGTGAAGTTCAGCCGTCGAACATGGAAAGGCTTCGGGAGCACCTTTGGCCTCCGAAAGTCTTGTTTGAACGAGCCAAGGTTCGGCCGCCGAAAGTCAAGTTCGGCCGCCGAACATGCATGAGTTTAGGGGGCACGTTAGGCTGCCGAAGGTCTTCGACCAGGCCACCTATAAAGGGCCCTCAGATCGGAAATGGGTGAGTTTTCTCCCCTTTCTCGAGCTCAGGTGAGTTCTTGTCCTCCTTTGGCCATTTTCATGTTTTTCTTCATCTCCTTCATGTTTTCATGAGTTCCATGGTCATTTTGAAGAGTTTTCAAGCTTAGATCAAGTTTTGGGAGCTTGGAGCTTTTGGAGCTTGGATTCTCCACACCTCCGAGTTAGAGATCACGCAACCCTCGATCTTCAAGAGGTAAGTGTGGATCTATGCTTTCTTTTACGTTTCATGAAGTTTCAAGTAAGTTTTAAGAGGTTTTAATGGAGTTTCAATGGGTAGATATGCATGTTAGGATTTATGTGGGTTTTATGCCCAATGTATGTTATGTGATGCTCATGTATGTTTAAATGATGCTATGTAGGAAGTTTAAGCTAGTCTATGCATGTGGGAGTGAGTATGCATGATGGGGAGAGAGTATGTGAGGATTTGGGTTGTTTTGATGGTTTTGGCCTATGTGGGTCATAAGCTATCTATGTATGTTTTGATATTGTTTTTGGAGTTTAATCAAGCTATTAAGCTCCTTTGTGCATGGTTAAGAGTTTATGCATGTTTTGGTAAGGTTAGGTGCTTGTTTTGGGGTGTTTGGAAAGTTTGGGAGGCTTGAATGCATGAGAAGCTGAGTTCTGCCCTTCTGGGAAGAACTCAGGTTCAGCCGCCGAAGGTGGTTTCGGCCGCCGAACCTGCCTTTGGATGCATGGTTTGGCCGCCTAACCTTGCCCCCGAAAGCTGAGTTTTGGCTTGAAAGCAGACTTTCGGCCGCCGAAGGAAGGATTCGGCCGCCGAAAGTGCCTGACTTTCGTCTCTGGAGAGGGACTTTCGGCCGGCGAAGGTGCCGCCGAAAGTGCCCTGTCCAGCCTTTTCAAGGTTGTTTTCTATGCATGTTTTAGTGATGTTTTAAGGGGTTTTTGGGTAGTTGTTTATGAGTGGTTAGAATGTGTTTGGCACCTCATTCGAGTCCACCTGTGTAGGACCGGATCCGAGGGATCGAGGAGGCCATCAGTGTTAGCAGTTGCAGAGTCAGTTCAGAGTCTGCCAGAGGTGAGTAGATTTAAACTAAATCTTTTAATTTATGAAATCAAATGCTTTAAGCATGTTTGATGCATCATGATGAATAATAGGATTGATTGCATTAGTATACACGAATATGAGGCATGGCATTTAACCTTGTACTTGGCACTGCTCCTTGTACATTGTATGATGTGACAGATCGGACATAGTTTTGGATACATTAGCCCTCACAGTAAAGACCTGAGGAGCCCCATCGAGGGCCGGGCACAGTAAAGACCTGAGGAGCCTCTGAGAGGGGCCGGGCACAGAGTACTTCGGTACTATTTGATTGTACAGTAAAGACCTGAGGAGCTCCTTTGCGGGCCGGGCACAGATTCGAGGGAGTTTTGATCCGTCCATCTGAGATGATGTGATTTACTTATGATGTGATGCATTCCATGAGATCATGTTTTATCACATGTTTTATATGTTCTACTCACTGGGCTTTTTAGCTCACCCTTCTCCCCTAACCCCAGTGTTGCAGGAATGAGGTCGATCGGGAAGTCTCAAGAGTAAAGGATTTGCTTATGTAATAGTATTAGATTAGTACTTTAGTGTGGACATGTAATGTGATTTGAGATAATGGATTGTAATGTAAAGTTATGTTCATGGATTAGTACTGTGCTTGGCCCTAAGACTTGGTTAGTCCCTTTCTAATACTTGATGTATGTTATGTTAGATGTTTGAGTTTTTATGTTTAAGTTTTGATCATGTATGGGATTTGACCAGGTGATAGGAGGTATGTTTGCCTTGCTACGGGTCCCGGCGGCCTTAAGCCGATCTGGATCCTAGCGCCGGTGACGGTTCGGGCCGTTACGGTAGGGTATCGGTTTCTGGGCTGTTACAGAGTGGTATCAGAGCTTTGGGCCTCGAGAGTACGTTGTGTTGCACATCGGAAAGAGGTTGGCTTAGAGGACATAGAAGGGCAAGCACAATAGGAAGAATCATGTCCACTAGGATAGGATGTGGAGTCCTGTCTTGTATGATGATGATGTGAGATGCCATGATTTTATGCATGGACATTAATGTTATGTATGATATGTTATGTATGATATGCTATGTATGTGTTGCAGGTTCATGTGTTTTCATATGAACCGTATGATGCTAATGATTGATTGTATGCTTGTGTGTTGTTCTTCAGAGGAGCCAGAATGCGAGGTGCTCGTCGATCTGTGGAATCGACTGGAGTTCCATCTGAGAGGGAAGGTTTGGACACCTTTCCCCCTGCTTTGCCAAGAGCGCAGTCGTGGGGAGTCAGCAGATGGGGAACATCAAGGGACCCTGGAAGGTCTTTTGATGTAAGCAGAGAGGGAATGGCTCCAAGGAGGATGTCAGCTAGTATGAGGGAAGTAGAGATGGATGTTCAGAGAAGGGATGTCAGTTTGGGAATCAGAGTGCCGGAAGAAGGTATGGGAGATTCTCAGGAGGATGCTCAGACTCAGGATTCCAGGATCTCAGGTTCAGGAGGGATTGATCCCTCCACTTTGAGTACAGCCTCCACAAAAAGTAAGAAGTGGGGCAGAGGCCTCAGAAGGTCGAAGAAAAAGTTTTGGCAGAATCTGAAGGCTAGTCTGGGTTTTGGTGGCTCAAGCTCTGGCTCAGGCAGTTCAAGATGCATGAGGTGCGGAAGGCCGCACAAGGGAGTCTGTTTGATTGGGACTAATCTATGTTTTAGATGCGGTCAGGAGGGCACATGGTACGTGAGTGTCCCATTGCGCCCTGGTTGGCAAAGTCTCAGCGGGCAACTTCAGGTAGAGCGGCTCAGCCAGCAGCTCCAGCCGTGGTTCAGGTTAGTGGTCGAGGCAGAGGAAGAGGGTCAGCCTTTTCTTTTGAAGGTTCCCGTGGAGAAGGTCCGTCAGCTTCAGCTCGGATCTGCACCCAAGCTCAGCAGGAGGTAGACACATCGAACATGGTGGTGCCAGGTACGCTCACTTTTGAATGTTCTGATGTGTATGTTTTGTGAACCCTGGAGTTTCTCTTTCTTTAGTTGCTCTAGGAGCCGTCGAGAGGTTGAGTTGATAGCTTTTGGGCTAGAGTGTTCTCTTTGGGTCAGTAGACTCACGTGTGATCCATCTAGGGCAGAGTCAGTCTGCCGGTCCAGTTCTGTGTCAGTTGAGGGTAGATGCCTTCCACTCGATTTTGAGGTCCTAGACTTGACTGTCTGGACGTCAATCGAGGGATGGATTGGTTTCTGCTCGTGGTGCTATCTTGGTCTGCAGAGACAAGGTAGTCAAGTCCAGAGGACAGGATGGGTCAGAGGTAGTCTTCTGAGGGAACACAGTAGGGATGCCTAGAGGTTTGATGTCAGCCTATCAGGTTCGTAGGGTACGTAGGAGGGGTTGATAGGGGGTTCTAGCTCTTGTTGAGAGTTTAGCAGTCAGGTCAGGGAACCAGCCTCAGTGCCAATTGTTAGAGAGAGTTCTTAGATGTCTTCCTAGGCGAGTTGTCAGGTTTACCATCTGTCAGGGAGTTAGAGTTTGGTATAGGAGTGGTGTCTGGACGCAGAACCATTTCTGTCCTTCCCTATAGGATGGCGCCTGCGTAGAGAGAGGTAGTAGTCAGAGTAGAGGCGAGACTTGGTAGACAGGGGTTTTATCCGACCTAGTACCTCACCCTGGATTGTTCCAGTGTGGTGGTGGGAAAAGAAGGATGAATCCTCGAGACTTTGTAACGACTGTAGGCAGTTGACCAAGGTCACTACCAAGGGCAGGTATTTCCCATGCAGGATTGATGATCTATTGGAACAGTTAGTAGGAGCTGATTGTTTTCCAAGATAAATCTGAAATTCGGGTACTACCTATGAGAGTTAGAGTTAGTTTTGGGTTAGCAGTGAGAAGAAGCCAGTTAGTGAAGATGAAGAGAAAAGAGTAAGGATCAGAGTGGCGCTTTGGAAGCGTGTTGTGTTTCAGGAGAAGGTTGGGTATTGCTAAGGTGTCTCCATTGGTAAGGGTGATTTCCTATGGAGAAGTCCATTCGGATTTCAGGATTCCTGTGTTATGGAAGCTCGTGTCAAATCCTAGTGAGGTTCTTAAAGAACCAGAGGTGGAGATCTCAAGGGATCTCACCTAAGTTGAGCAGTTAGTGCGGATCTTGGACACATAAGTCAGGAAGTTGAGGAACAAGGAATCCTGATGGTCTAAGTCCTTTGGAATCACCACAGTATGGAAAGGTGTGTTTGGAAGACCCAGGAGTTTATACTCCAGCAGTGCCTGTGTCTCTCTTTCAGGAGAGAGATTTTTAGGTTTTGCTTGCTGGTTTGCTTGCTTGTTTATGTATGATTGATGCTATGATTTGAGATGCCTGTTTGTTTGTGGAACATTCGGGGACGAATGTTCTTAAAGGGGGGAAGAATGTAATACCCGGCTAGATTCCGGCATCGGAATCCCTACCTTCCGGCGGAATCTCCGTTGGAATCTAGAATTTCGAAGATGCCAGAGGCTTCTAAAGGGGTAAAATGTGTTTTCTAAAAGGTTTTTACTGATTTCATGGTTTTAAATGAAGAAGAATTGAGTTGTGAAAAGAAAAGACCAAGGAGGCATTTGCCAGGTTCGGCCGCCGAAAGTGAAGTTCGGCCGCCGAACATGGAAAGGCTTTGGGAGCGCCTTTGGCCTCCGAAAGTCTTGTTTGAACGAGCCAAGGTTCGGCCACCGAAAGTCAAGTTCGGCCGCCGAACATGCATGAGTTTAGGGGGCACGTTAGGCTGCCGAAGGTCTTCGACCAGGCCACCTATAAAGGGCCCTCAAATCGGAAATGGGCGAGTTTTCTCCCCTTTCTCGAGCTCAGGTGAGTTCTTGTCCTCCTTTGGCCATTTTCATGTTTTTCTTCATCTCCTTCATGTTTTCATGAGTTCCATGGTCATTTTGAAGAGTTTTCAAGCTTAGATCAAGTTTTGGGAGCTTGGAGCTTTTGGAGCTTGGATTCTCCATACCTCCGAGTTAGAGATCACGCAACCCTCGATCTTCAAGAGGTAAGTGTGGATCTATGCTTTCTTTTACGTTTCATGAAGTTTCAAGTAAGTTTTAAGAGGTTTTAATGGAGTTTCAATGGGTAGATATGCATGTTAGGATTTATGTGGGTTTTATGCCCAATGTATGTTATGTGATGCTCATGTATGTTTAAATGATGCTATGTAGGAAGTTTAAGCTAGTTTATGCATGTGGGAGTGAGTATGCATGATGGGGAGAGAGTATGTGAGGATTTGGGTTGTTTTGATGGTTTTGGCCTATGTGGGTCATAAGCTATCTATGTATGTTTTGATGTTGTTTTTGGAGTTTAATCAAGCTATTAAGCTCCTTTGTGCATGGTTAAGGGTTTATGCATGTTTTGGTAAGGTTGGGTGCTTGTTTTGGGGTGTTTGGAAAGTTTGGGAGGCTTGAATGCATGAGAAGCTGAGTTCTGCCCTTCTGGGAAGAACTCAGGTTCGGCCGCCGAAGGTGGTTTCGGCCGCCGAACCTGCCTTTGGATGCATGGTTTGGCCGCCTAACCTTGCCCCCAAAAGCTGAGTTTTGGCTTGAAAGCAGACTTTCGGCCGCCGAAGGAAGGATTCGGCCACCGAAAGTGCCTGACTTTCGTCTCTGGAGAGGGACTTTCGACCGCCGAAGGTGCCGCCGAAAGTGCCCTGTCCAGCCTTTTCAAGGTTGTTTTCTATGCATGTTTTAGTGATGTTTTAAGGGGTTTTTGGGTAGTTGTTTATGAGTGGTTAGAATGTGTTTGGCACCTCATTCGAGTCCACCTATGTAGGACCGGACCCGAGGGATCGAGGAGGCCATCAGTGTTAGCAGTTGCAGAGTCAGTTCAGAGTCTGCCAGAGGTAAGTAGAATTAAACAAAATCTTTTAATTTATGAAATCAAATGCTTTTAGCATGTTTCATGCATCATGATGAATAGTAGGATTGATTGCATTAGTATACACGAATATGAGGCATTGCATTTAACCTTGTACTTGGCACTGCTCCTTGTACATTGTATGATGTGACAGATCGGACATAGTTTTGGATACATTAGCCCTCACAGTAAAGACCTGAGGAGCCCCATCGAGGGCCGGGCACAGTAAAGTCCTAAGGAGCCTCTGAGAGGGGCCGGGCACAGAGTACTTCGGTACTATTTGATTGTACAGTAAAGACATGAGGAGCTCCTTTGTGGGCCGGGCACAGATTCGAGGGAGTTTTGATCCGTCCATCTGAGGTGATGTGATTTACTTATGATGTGATGCATTCCATGAGATCATGTTTTATCACATGTTTTATATGTTCTACTCACTGGGCTTTTTAGCTCACCCTTCTCCCCTAACCCCAGTGTTGCAGGAATGAGGTCGATCGGGAAGTCTCAAGAGTAAAGGATTTGCTTATGTAATAGTATTAGATTAGTACTTTAGTGTGGACATGTAATGTGATTTGAGATAATGGATTGTAATGTAAAGTTATGTTCATGGATTAGTACTGTGCTTGGCCCTAAGACTTGGTTAGTCCCTTTCTAATACTTGATGTATGTTATGTTAGATGTTTGAGTTTTTATGTTTAAGTTTTGATCATGTATGGGATTTGACCAGGTGATAGGAGGTATGTTTGCCTTGCTACGGGTCCCGGCGGCCTTAAGCCGATCTGGATCCTAGCGCCGGTGACGGTTCGGGCCGTTACGGTAGGGTATCGGTTTCTGGGCTGTTACAGAGTGGTATCAGAGCTTTGGGCCTCGAGAGTACGTTGTGTTGCACATCGGAAAGAGGTTGGCTTAGAGGACATAGAAGGGCAAGCACAATAGGAAGAATCATGTCCACTAGGATAGGATGTGGAGTCCTGTCTTGTATGATGATGATGTGAGATGCCATGATTTTATGCATGGACATTAATGTTATGTATGATATGTTATGTATGATATGCTATGTATGTGTTGCAGGTTCATGTGTTTTCATATGAACCGTATGATGCTAATGATTGATTGTATGCTTGTGTGTTGTTCTTCAGAGGAGCCAGAATGCGAGGTGCTCGTCGATCTGTGGAATCGACTGGAGTTCCATCTGAGAGGGAAGGTTTGGACACCTTTCCCCCTGCTTTGCCAAGAGCGCAGTCGTGGGGAGTCAGCAGATGGGGAACATCAAGGGACCCTGGAAGGTCTTTTGATGTAAGCAGAGAGGGAATGGCTCCAAGGAGGATGTCAGCTAGTATGAGGGAAGTAGAGATGGATGTTCAGAGAAGGGATGTCAGTTTGGGAATCAGAGTGCCGGAAGAAGGTATGGGAGATTCTCAGGAGGATGCTCAGACTCAGGATTCCAGGATCTCAGGTTCAGGAGGGATTGATCCCTCCACTTTGAGTACAGCCTCCACAAAAAGTAAGAAGTGGGGCAGAGGCCTCAGAAGGTCGAAGAAAAAGTTTTGGCAGAATCTGAAGGCTAGTCTGGGTTTTGGTGGCTCAAGCTCTGGCTCAGGCAGTTCAAGATGCATGAGGTGCGGAAGGCCGCACAAGGGAGTCTGTTTGATTGGGACTAATCTATGTTTTAGATGCGGTCAGGAGGGCACATGGTACGTGAGTGTCCCATTGCGCCCTGGTTGGCAAAGTCTCAGCGGGCAACTTCAGGTAGAGCGGCTCAGCCAGCAGCTCCAGCCGTGGTTCAGGTTAGTGGTCGAGGCAGAGGAAGAGGGTCAGCCTTTTCTTTTGAAGGTTCCCGTGGAGAAGGTCCGTCAGCTTCAGCTCGGATCTGCACCCAAGCTCAGCAGGAGGTAGACACATCGAACATGGTGGTGCCAGGTACGCTCACTTTTGAATGTTCTGATGTGTATGTTTTGTGAACCCTGGAGTTTCTCTTTCTTTAGTTGCTCTAGGAGCCGTCGAGAGGTTGAGTTGATAGCTTTTGGGCTAGAGTGTTCTCTTTGGGTCAGTAGACTCACGTGTGATCCATCTAGGGCAGAGTCAGTCTGCCGGTCCAGTTCTGTGTCAGTTGAGGGTAGATGCCTTCCACTCGATTTTGAGGTCCTAGACTTGACTGTCTGGACGTCAATCGAGGGATGGATTGGTTTCTGCTCGTGGTGCTATCTTGGTCTGCAGAGACAAGGTAGTCAAGTCCAGAGGACAGGATGGGTCAGAGGTAGTCTTCTGAGGGAACATAGTAGGGATGCCTAGAGGTTTGATGTCAGCCTATCAGGTTCGTAGGGTACGTAGGAGGGGTTGATAGGGGGTTCTAGCTCTTGTTGAGAGTTTAGCAGTCAGGTCAGGGAACCAGCCTCAGTGCCAATTGTTAGAGAGAGTTCTTAGATGTCTTCCTAGGCGAGTTGTCAGGTTTACCATCTGTCAGGGAGTTAGAGTTTGGTATAGGAGTGGTGTCTGGACGCAGAACCATTTCTGTCCTTCCCTATAGGATGGCGCCTGCGTAGAGAGAGGTAGTAGTCAGAGTAGAGGCGAGACTTGGTAGACAGGGGTTTTATCCGACCTAGTACCTCACCCTGGATTGTTCCAGTGTGGTGGTGGGAAAAGAAGGATGAATCCTCGAGACTTTGTAACGACTGTAGGCAGTTGACCAAGGTCACTACCAAGGGCAGGTATTTCCCATGCAGGATTGATGATCTATTGGAACAGTTAGTAGGAGCTGATTGTTTTCCAAGATAAATCTGAAATTCGGGTACTACCTATGAGAGTTAGAGTTAGTTTTGGGTTAGCAGTGAGAAGAAGCCAGTTAGTGAAGATGAAGAGAAAAGAGTAAGGATCAGAGTGGCGCTTTGGAAGCGTGTTGTGTTTCAGGAGAAGGTTGGGTATTGCTAAGGTGTCTCCATTGGTAAGGGTGATTTCCTATGGAGAAGTCCATTCGGATTTCAGGATTCCTGTGTTATGGAAGCTCGTGTCAAATCCTAGTGAGGTTCTTAAAGAACCAGAGGTGGAGATCTCAAGGGATCTCACCTAAGTTGAGCAGTTAGTGCGGATCTTGGACACATAAGTCAGGAAGTTGAGGAACAAGGAATCCTGATGGTCTAAGTCCTTTGGAATCACCACAGTATGGAAAGGTGTGTTTGGAAGACCCAGGAGTTTATACTCCAGCAGTGCCTGTGTCTCTCTTTCAGGAGAGAGATTTTTAGGTTTTGCTTGCTGGTTTGCTTGCTTGTTTATGTATGATTGATGCTATGATTTGAGATGCCTGTTTGTTTGTGGAACATTCGGGGACGAATGTTCTTAAAGGGGGGAAGAATGTAATACCCGGCTAGATTCCGGCATCGGAATCCCTACCTTCCGGCGGAATCTCCGTTGGAATCTAGAATTTCGAAGATGCCAGAGGCTTCTAAAGGGGTAAAATGTGTTTTCTAAAAGGTTTTTACTGATTTCATGGTTTTAAATGAAGAAGAATTGAGTTGTGAAAAGAAAAGACCAAGGAGGCATTTGCCAGGTTCGGCCGCCGAAAGTGAAGTTCAGCCGTCGAACATGGAAAGGCTTCGGGAGCACCTTTGGCCTCCGAAAGTCTTGTTTGAACGAGCCAAGGTTCGGCCGCCGAAAGTCAAGTTCGGCCGCCGAACATGCATGAGTTTAGGGGGCACGTTAGGCTGCCGAAGGTCTTCGACCAGGCCACCTATAAAGGGCCCTCAGATCGGAAATGGGTGAGTTTTCTCCCCTTTCTCGAGCTCAGGTGAGTTCTTGTCCTCCTTTGGCCATTTTCATGTTTTTCTTCATCTCCTTCATGTTTTCATGAGTTCCATGGTCATTTTGAAGAGTTTTCAAGCTTAGATCAAGTTTTGGGAGCTTGGAGCTTTTGGAGCTTGGATTCTCCACACCTCCGAGTTAGAGATCACGCAACCCTCGATCTTCAAGAGGTAAGTGTGGATCTATGCTTTCTTTTACGTTTCATGAAGTTTCAAGTAAGTTTTAAGAGGTTTTAATGGAGTTTCAATGGGTAGATATGCATGTTAGGATTTATGTGGGTTTTATGCCCAATGTATGTTATGTGATGCTCATGTATGTTTAAATGATGCTATGTAGGAAGTTTAAGCTAGTCTATGCATGTGGGAGTGAGTATGCATGATGGGGAGAGAGTATGTGAGGATTTGGGTTGTTTTGATGGTTTTGGCCTATGTGGGTCATAAGCTATCTATGTATGTTTTGATATTGTTTTTGGAGTTTAATCAAGCTATTAAGCTCCTTTGTGCATGGTTAAGAGTTTATGCATGTTTTGGTAAGGTTAGGTGCTTGTTTTGGGGTGTTTGGAAAGTTTGGGAGGCTTGAATGCATGAGAAGCTGAGTTCTGCCCTTCTGGGAAGAACTCAGGTTCAGCCGCCGAAGGTGGTTTCGGCCGCCGAACCTGCCTTTGGATGCATGGTTTGGCCGCCTAACCTTGCCCCCGAAAGCTGAGTTTTGGCTTGAAAGCAGACTTTCGGCCGCCGAAGGAAGGATTCGGCCGCCGAAAGTGCCTGACTTTCGTCTCTGGAGAGGGACTTTCGGCCGCCGAAGGTGCCGCCGAAAGTGCCCTGTCCAGCCTTTTCAAGGTTGTTTTCTATGCATGTTTTAGTGATGTTTTAAGGGGTTTTTGGGTAGTTGTTTATGAGTGGTTAGAATGTGTTTGGCACCTCATTCGAGTCCACCTGTGTAGGACCGGATCCGAGGGATCGAGGAGGCCATCAGTGTTAGCAGTTGCAGAGTCAGTTCAGAGTCTGCCAGAGGTGAGTAGATTTAAACTAAATCTTTTAATTTATGAAATCAAATGCTTTAAGCATGTTTGATGCATCATGATGAATAATAGGATTGATTGCATTAGTATACACGAATATGAGGCATGGCATTTAACCTTGTACTTGGCACTGCTCCTTGTACATTGTATGATGTGACAGATCGGACATAGTTTTGGATACATTAGCCCTCACAGTAAAGACCTGAGGAGCCCCATCGAGGGCCGGGCACAGTAAAGACCTGAGGAGCCTCTGAGAGGGGCCGGGCACAGAGTACTTCGGTACTATTTGATTGTACAGTAAAGACCTGAGGAGCTCCTTTGCGGGCCGGGCACAGATTCGAGGGAGTTTTGATCCGTCCATCTGAGATGATGTGATTTACTTGTGATGTGATGCATTCCATAAGATCATGTTTTATCACATGTTTTATATGTTCTACTCACTGGGCTTTTTAGCTCACCCTTCTCCCCTAACCCCAGTGTTGCAGGTATGAGGTCGATCGGGAAGTCTCAAGAGTAAAGGATTTGCTTATGTAATAGTATTAGATTAGTACTTTAGTGTGGACATGTAATGTGATTTGAGATAATGGATTGTAATGTAAAGTTATGTTCATGGATTAGTACTGTGCTTGGCCCTAAGACTTGGTTAGTCCCTTTCTAATACATGATGTATGTTATGTTAGATGTTTGAGTTTTTATGTTTAGGTTTTGATCATGTATGGGATTTGACCAGGTGATAGGAGGTATGTTTGGCTTGCTACGGGTCCCGGCGGCCTTAAGCCAATCTGGATCCTAGCGCCGGTGGCGGTTCGGGCCGTTACGGTAGGGTATCGATTTCCGGGCTGTTACAGAGTGGTATCAGAGCTTTGGGCCTCGAGAGTACGGTGTGTTGCACATCGGAAAGAGGTTGGCTTAGAGGTCATAGAAGGGCAAGCACAATAGGAAGAATCATGTCCACTAGGATAGGATGTGGAGTCCTGTCTTGTATGATGATGATGTGAGATGCCATGATTTTATGCATGGACATTAATGTTATGTATGATATGTTATGTATGATATGCTATGTATGTGTTGCAGGTTCATGTGTTTTCATATGAACCGTATGATGCTAATGATTGATTGTATGCTTGTGTGTTGTTCTTCAGAGGAGCCAGAATGCGAGGTGCTCGTCGATCTGTGGAATCGACTGGAGTTCCATCTGAGAGGGAAGGTTTGGACACCTTTTCCCCTGCTTTGCCAAGAGCGCAGTCGTGGGGAGTCAGCAGATGGGGAACATCAAGGGACCCTGGAAGGTCTTTTAGATTAGTACTTTAGTGTGGACATGTAATGTGATTTGAGATAATGGATTGTAATGTAAAGTTATGTTCATGGATTAGTACTGTGCTTGGACCTAAGACTTGGTTAGTCCCTTTCTAATACATGATGTATGTTATGTTAGATGTTTGAGTTTTTATGTTTAGGTTTTGATCATGTATGGGATTTGACCAGGTGATAGGAGGTATGTTTGGCTTGCTACGGGTCCCAGCAGCCTTAAGCCGATCTGGATCCTAGCGCCGGTGGCGGTTCGGGCCGTTACGGTAGGGTATCGGTTTCCGGGCTGTTACAATCACATCATGGGCTGTTATGGTAAGAGCATTCTTGAGCAAATTCTTCCCAACCTCAAAAGCCATTGGCATCCGTCGAGAGATAAGTGGTATAAGGCAAAAGCATTTTGAAGGCTTGTATGAGTACTGAGAAAGATTCAAAAGTTTGTACACAAGCTGCCCTCAACATGATATTTCTGACAAATCACTCATTGAATATTTCTATGGAGGTCTGCTACCTTCGGAAAGAAAATTTATTGACACAGCATGTGGAGGGTCAATTGAAGACAAGTCACCTCAAGTCATAAGGGACTTAATTTCTACCATGGCAGCAGCTTCACAATAATTTGGGGACCAAGAACAGCCACCAAGAAGGGTAAACGAGGTAAGTACATCCTCCTTAGCATCCCAAATCTCTGATCTCACCAATGCTGTCCGTAGCCTTGTTATGGGTCAAGCCCAATAAGGCCAGCAAATTCAGCAACCAAAGCCATGTGGGATATGTGCAAACATAAACCACACAACTGATCTATGTCCTTCTGACTGTGCGGTTGTCGAAGCCGGTAAAAAATAACCTTTTTGGTTATCCACAATTTTACAACTGTAGATAGTGGTAAAAGGATCGAATCCACAGGGAATTGATACTCACCTATTTTCCTTATCAAGACCAAGTAAATAAATAGACAATAAAAGTAAAATTGCGGGTTTTGAGATTGATAAACTAAATTAGAATTAAAAACAATAAAGTAAAGCAAATAATAAAGTAAAGAAATTCAATAATGAGAAAGGCCTAGTTGAAGCTTCGGATCCACTTCAGTTTTTGGGATTGATCATTGACACTTAGGTTTTTTTATTTGGCTCAATAAATTAGTTATGGGAGTGGAAGACGCTTCTCACCACCATATCCCTACTTAATCATAGATTAACTAGTAAACGTTCTCTAATTAATCACTAATCAACAAGTTGCCAAGGAACGTCATTGGGGATTTTAGCATCAATCAACCGTTAATTGCATTAAGAAATAGAGAGACCTAATTCTAGCTACCCAAACGCATGGTGATATTGCTAGGTTATGCAATCTCCTTGATTTTTATACCAAGAGTTACTTGTGTTTGAATAATCCAAGTAATTACGAACTTAAAACTATCCAAACTAACAAATTATTACTTTGCAATCAAGAATCAATGGGCTCGATTGATCTAAACAATAAAGGAACAATGGAATTAAGCATGAAATTGCATAAATATTGATAAACAAAAGATAAACAATATATATTCAAATCTCCCAATCCATAAACAACTTGAAGTTTCACCTAATCTTTAACTATAAAAAGAGGTTTCAGCCACTCATGGCTGAAACAAAACACAAAAAATAAAAGAAAGAGAAGAGAAAGAGGAACTGATCGGCGGAAGGGAGAGATAGGCGTGCGGCTCTTCAAATCCGAAAGTGTCCAAGCTTCTCTCTTACTTGTTTGTGATCCTTTTATAGCTGAAAGTGTTGCCCTAGGTTTCCTTGTTGAGATGGAGTTCTCTTTTGAATTTTAATTCTTGGAAGGCAAGTGTATCTTCTTCAGATTTGGCTTCCTAAATAGGCAGAATTGAGTGCTGAGGTGTCTTCACATTTTTAATAAGGGAAAGTCTTCTTGAAGATTTGAAATTCAAATTTCCCACTACTCTGATGTCTGTACTTTTCTTATTTATCTTCACTTCAGCTGCAACTTAGCTAAGACAAACAACTTGGGCAAACCATGCTTGTTCTCCTTTATCCTCTTTTAGGCAGTTTTAAGAGCATTTTCACCAAACTACCTCTTTACACCGTTTTCTACAACATAAGATCAAAACCACAGAATTAGGCAGAAAATGTGTAAATTAACATTAATAACAACATAATAAATGGTTCTAAATTTGATATGATCAAATACCCCCACACCTAACCCTTTGCTTATCCTCAAGCAAATAAACTTAGTCAAATAAACTCTCTTTGCTACTTGATCCTTTATTTCCACTTAAACTCTTACCCTAGACCTCTACTTTGAAGCATTGCAGTGAATAGTGTATTCACCAAGGTTACTCTCCTTTTTTCCTTGTCTCCCTTTACCTACCATGACTACCAATTGTTTTCCTCATTAGAGGGATTATACATGCACATATTCTTGTTCAGTTTAGACTTTTCCTAGCTCTCGGAGTGATTTGCCTTTACTTGAAGCACTTTATTCAGCTTTTTGCACTTTATTCTTGCTTGAAAAAGTCACCAACCTTTTGACGTGAAGGTACATATTTGTGATACCCACCCCTAGTTACTCAGTTGGTCACCTGTTCAAGTGGCTACTAGCTCTGTTCATAGTCTTTTGACCATTGGAATAATTTTTATTTTGTGCTTTTGAGGTCTTTGCCTTGCTGAATTTTCTTTTTCTCAATGAATTGGGGAAATCAACACCAATTGCTAAAATAAGTCATGTTTGTTTCACACATCTTTCATTTTATTATTCTCTCTAATGAGTAATAAAATTCATTTTTCACCATAGCAAGCTCAAAGATTCAATTGAAAAGGAAATTCCCAAAAATGAATACAACTCACTGCAATTGATTCAACTTAGGTTTAAAGAGTCATCACATCAATGGGGTCATGGAAAGAAAGCTCATTCAACATAGCCTATGTGTTTGAGTAAAGCATACCAAAACAGAAAAAAGAAAAAACTGTGGCTACATGTATGTGCATTAAAGGCAAAAATAACAAAAATGAAAACAATTCACCTAATGTATGCTAACTAAAAATTAAAGCTAAAATGGACTTAAAAATTCAGAGATATGCACCCCACACCTAATTCATGCATTGTCCTCAATGTATTAGAAATATTAAAGTTAAAAGGAAACTGAGTACTCTCCTAGTGTGGTTGTTTGGTGCGAAATACTAAGCAAGCTGAGAGGCGAACATATGTTCTTCTAGAAAGTCTTCCTTGATTGCACATGGCTCTGATCTAGTAGGGAGTCGGCTTAGGTGATCAGCCACTAGATTCTCTCTCCCTTTCTTCTTTCATATTTCCAGATCGAATTCTTGCAAGAGCAGAATCTACCGAATGAGTCTCAGTTTTGCCTCCTTTTTCTAGATCAAGTATCACAGGGCTGTATGGTCTGAGTAAATTATGACTTTAGTCCCTAGGAGGTATGGTCTGAATTTTTCCAAAGCAAATACAACAGCCAAGAGTTCCTTTTCTGTTGTTGAATAGTTGCTTTGGGCAGCGTCCAATGTTCGAGATGCATAATGAATCACATGAGGTGAGTTCCCTACACGTTGTCCCAAGACTGCCCCCACAGCGTAGTTGCTTGCATTACACATGATTTCAAAGGTCAAGTTCCAATCAGGAGATTGAATGATTGGGGCAATCATAAGTAATTTCTTTATCAGATCAAATGCTGTCTTGCAACTTGCATCAGAATCAAATGTTACATCATGCTAGAGCAATCTGTATAATGGCTGTGTGATTTTGGAGAAATCTTTTATAAATATTCTGTGGAATCCTGTATGGCTAAGGAAAGAGCGAATCTCTCTAACGTTTGTGGGATAAGGCAGATTTTTGATGGTATCCACCTTGCCTTTGTCCACTTCAATTCCTTTGGCTGAAACAACATGGCCTAAGATCAAACCTTGGTTAACCATGAAGTGGCATTTCTCATAGTTAAGTACAAGATTTGATTCAAGGCATCTTTGTAGGATCTTTTCCAGATTGGCAAGGCATTCTTCAAAAGAGTTACCGTACACTGTGAAGTCATCCATGAAGACTGACAGAGCATAATTTAGCCCACTTTATCATGATAATCTTGATGTTTATTTACACCTTTTCTACCTAATTTTGTGGTTTTAACCATGTTTTGCAGATATTAGGTGTAAAGAGACAATCTGGAGAAAATGCTCTTAAAACTGCTAAAAAGTGCCAAATATGGAAAGTTACAGAAAAGGAAAGTTTTCATATATGGAAAGTTCCAAATAAGAAAAGTTTTCATATATGGAAAGTGCCAAATAAGGAAAGTGTCAGAAAGCACAGTCAGCAAACTGTCCGAAATTCGAACTGCAGAATCTTTCCAGCCTTATTTAGAACATGAAGCCAAAAAGGAAAGTTTTCAAATAAGGCAAGTTTTCAGAAAAGGAAAGTCTTCAAATGAGGAAAGTGCAGAAGCAAAAGCAAATAAGGAAAGCTCAGTCAGAAGATTATTTGAAATTCAAATCGCAGATCTTTCTTTCCTTGTTCAAAAGATGTGCACACACTGCAGCAGTCATATCTTCCTGTTTAGGCAGCAAGATCTGAAGGAGATGCTCTTCCTCTTCTGCATTCAGCATTCAAAATTCAAACGAAGGCTCCACCTAAAAAGGAAAGACTGGACAAATATCTTTCCACTTCTGCACATTAATGACTGCATTCTCCTGCCTCTTTTGCAATCCATGCGCGCGCCACCTCTTCTGGAAGCATGATCCGCGCGTCCTTCCTCTTCTGAAAGCCTTGGTACGTGCATATTTCCTTATGAACATCAAGCCACGACTTTTCTTCCTCTATTGGCAGCCTTGGATCGCTCTTCCTTCCTTTTCAAGCACAAGGTACACTCCTTTCCTATTCTAAAGGCAATCTGCGCGCCAACTTCCTTCTGAAGCCTTGCAGTCTGATCCTTTCCTCTTTTGCAACAACTTGGGCAGCAAGTTGCATATGGGCAGCCTCCTCACTAATTAGGAAGCAAGGACAGCATCTACACTAATTAGGAAGCAACTTGGGCAGCCTCTACACACCTAGGGCAGCATCTAGAGGCTATAAAAACCTCTCTTCAAGGCAGCCACGAGTTGGCCTTCTTTCCCCCTTCTCCTAGGCTTCGGTCAAGCACTTCTCTCCTTCTTCTTCTTCTTCTTTTCTTCTTCTTTTATTTTATTTTCTGTTTTGTTTCAGCCATGAGAGGCTGAAACCTTTTATTCTAGTGGAAGATCAAGTGAAGCTTTGGTTGTAATTTGGATTGAGAGACTTAGACATTCATCGTTTTACCTTTTGCTTTTCAATATTCATGTATTTCATGCTTTATGATATTATTGCTTTGTTGTTTGGATCTACATTGATTCTTGATTGCAAGGTAATATATTGTTAGTTTGGATAATCTTAAGTCCGTAATTGCTTGGATTGCTCAAACATAAGAACACTTGGTGTAAAAGCCAAGGAATTGCATGATCTAATGTTATCTCCATGCATGTGGGTGACTAGAATTGGTTCTCTCTATTTCTTTATGCGATTGACTTTTGTAAAAGGCCTGAGGCTCAAAGACGTTCTTTGACAATTGTTAATTAGTAATTAATTGGAGGACTTTCCCTAATTAATTTAATCTAAAAGAGAGATAATGGATGTGAGAAGCTTCTTCAATCTCCATGGCCAATTTATTGAATCAAGCAAAGGAATATATGAGTCAATGATCAATCCCATCAACTAAAGTGAATCTGAATCTTCAACTAGAGCTTTTCTCATATTTGTTTTCTCTTTATTTTATTATTCGCTTTATTTTTATTGCTTTCATCATTAGTTGAATTCTATCAATCTGAAAACCCCCCTTTTTAATTTTCTCGCACTTTGTTTTCATTTTACTTTCTGTTTGTTTTTTTTGGTCTTGATAAGGAAAGTAGGTAAGTATCAATTCCCTGTGGATACGATCCTTTCACCACTATCTACAGTTTTAATATTGTTGGTAGTTAAAAAGGTTATTTATTTTGACCGGCTTCGACAACCGTTCTGTCAAAGACTTCAATGATTTTCTCAACATAATATGAAAATATGCTCATCATACAGCGTTGGAAGGTAGCAGAAGCATTGCATAGTCCAAATGGCATTCTTCTAAATGCAAAGGTACCAAAAGGACAAGTGAAGGTGGTCTTCTCTTGGTCTTCTGGGGCCACTGGTATTTGATAAAATCTTGAAAAACCATCTAGACAGCAATAATGGGACTTACCTACAAGCCTTTCTAGCATCTGATCAATGAAAGGTAAGGGGAAGTGATCTTTCCTTATTGCTGCATTTAGCTTCCTATAGTCCATGCATACTCTCCATCCATTCTAAACTCGAGTTGAAACAAGTTCTCCTTCAGCGTTTGGTACAATGGTGATCCCAGTTTTCTTTGGAACTACATGCACAGGACTTACCCATTTGCTATCAGAGATAGGGTAGATGATTCCTGTGTCCAGAAGCTTGACTATCTCCTTTTGCACCACTTTCATCATAGGAGGGTTTAGTCTTCTTTGAGCATCTCGGACAGGCTTGCATTCCTCCTCCATGTGTATTCTATGCATGCATGTGGTGGGGGAGATGCCTTTTATATCATCTATGGTCCATCCTATGGCTCCCTTGTGTTTCTTCAGTACTTTTAGGAGGCTTTCTTCTTCATGTTGGCTTAATTGATTTGACACTATCACTGGAAGTGTCTTTTCAGCTCCCAAGTACATATATTTCAAGTGGCCAGGAAGAGGCTTCAGATCTGGTTCTGAGATTTTCTGACCTGCAATCTGCTATATGGGCAAACAAGTGTCTGTCTGCATTGGATGTTTGGCAGAACTGGATTCTGCCTTCTCCTTTTGTTTGGGCAATCGGAATTCTGCTTGCTGAAGTGATATGAGTGGTCCACTGTCTATCTGCATTTGGTCGCAGTCAGTCTGCTGTATGCAGCAGACTGTTGCTTTTAGCTTCGGCTCCTTTTGGCTTCCTTCATCTTTTTGGCTGGCCTCCCTGCAAAAGTCATTGTTTAGCATATCATCTTGATTTATATCAAAAACCTCTTGGCTCAAACAATTAATGATATCTAAACCATAAATATGGGACATGTCATGGGGATATTTCATGGCATCATAAACATTAAATTTTATTACTTCCCCTTCAAATTCCATGGTCAATGTGCCATCATGCACATCTATCTTAGTTCTGGCTATGCTCAAGAAAGGTCGTCCAAGTAGGATGTCTGAAGTAGTGTTGCTATTGTCTTCCTCCATATCAATCACATAGAAATCTGCTGGAAAGACAAGTTGATCTACTTGCACTAGAACATCTTCTAGAACTCCTTTTGGATATACTACAGATCTGTCAGCCAATTGAATGACCACTCTAGTGTCTTCAAGTGCACCTGCATTCAAAGAATTATAAATAGAAAGAGGCATAACATTAATTGATGCACTTAAGTCACACATGGCCTTTTTGATGCCCACATTGCCAATTTTGCAAGAGACAGCAAATATCCCTCTATCTTTGCACTTGGCTGGGAGTTTTCTCTTTATGACAGTTGTTACAACTTCTCCCACACTTACCTTTTCTTTCTCAGAAAGCTTTCTTTGGTTAGTGCACAACTTTTTCAAGAATTTTGCATACCTTGGAATTTGTTTCACAGCGTTAAGCAACTGTATGTTGATCTCCACTTTCCTGAAGGTTTCAAGGATCTCTCTTTCTTCTTTTTCTTTTTGTGATTTTTCAAACCTTTTTGGAAAGGGATGTGGAATCTTGAAGGTTGCTTGTTGGTCTGCCTTTTGCTGGTGTATTGGTTCTGTTTGACCAGTTTGTTTGGACAAACAGCTTTCTAGCTGTTTTACTTCAGCAGCTTATCCTTGCACTTGTGAACTTCCATCGTCAGCCTTGACATCCTGAAGCTCTTTCCCACTTCTTAACATGATAACACTTACATTTTGTTTGGGATTAGCCTCGGTTTGGGAAGGTAACTTCCCTTGACATTCAAGCTTGCTCACTGAGGTGGCTATTTGACACATTTGCTGTTGGAGGCTTTGGACAGAATTTGCCAATGACTTTATCATCTTCTCAAAGTGCATGTCAAACCTTTGAGGTGCTGCTTGGGCTGTATTTCTTTGATAGTTTTGGTAGTTGTTAGCCCTAGCATAGCTGAAGTTCGGATAGTCCCTCCAACCTGGATTGTAGGTGTTAGAGTAGGGATCATGTCTTGGCTGGCCATTGAATCCTCCAATTGCATTTACTTGCTAGTCATCCTCTTGAAGTGTAGGACATTGATCAGTTGGGTGTCCTACATATGCATATATCCCACATGGTCTAATTTGCCGAAGTTGTTCAGCTTGTTGAGCTTGACCTATGACAAGACTTTTCACAGCAGAGGTTAGTTCAGGAATTTGAGAAGTGAGAGCAAATGTACTTACCTCATTGCCTCTTCTTGGCAGCTGCCTTTCATCTCCATATTGTCTAAATGCTGTTGCAAGTGTTGAAATCAACTCTCTAATTGCTTGAGGTGTTCTATCTTCAATTGAACCTCCATATGCTACATCAATGAATTTCCTTTCGGATGGTAGCAAACCTCCATAGAAGAATTCTATGAGTGATTTATCTGAAATGTCATGTTGAGGACAACTTGTGCACAATCTTTTAAATCTTTCCCAATACTCATACAAGTCCTCAGTCTCTTTTTGCTTAATGCCACTTATCTCTCTTCTTATGCCTATGGCTTTAGGAGTTGGAAAATATTTGTTCAGAAAATCTCTAACCATACCATCCCAAGAAGTGATCGATCCGAGTGGTAAGTAAATAACCAATCTTTGGCATAATCATCAAGTGAGAATGGGCATGCTCTCAGTTTCACATGCTCTTCAGATATGTCTTGTGGCCTCATGGATGAACACACTATGTGAAATTCTTTCAAGTGCTTATGTGGATTTTCATTCTCCAAACCTCTGAATTTAGATAGGAGGTGTATCAAACTTGTTTTGAGCTCAAAAGGGGCTGTCAATGGCAGATAGGTGATGTAGAGAGGTGCTTGATCTCCTAAAGGGGCTGCCAACTCTCTCAGTGTTCTTTCTCTTGGTATTGGTGTCCTCATTGCTGGATTTTCTGCTATGAATTCATCATGAACAGCAGGTTCAGCATGTGCAGCAGGTTGTCTATTGATTTCAGCCATCTCTGCGGCTGTTTGGTTACGTTCAGCAGAGTTGCACTTTGTTTCTGCGATTGCCGGTTCTGATTCTGCAGCAAATGAGGTTGCGATGGGTGTTGCTGGTTCCTTGGGGGCAACAACTTCTGGTTCGGTGGTGGCAGATTCTGTATGAACTGTCTCTTGGACAGCAACAGCTCCGGTGGTGACTTGCTCTCCAAGTCGGGTTGACTTGCTTTCCAAGTCGCCTATTTGGCTCCTTGGCTTGAATTGCTTCCCAAGTCGCTTGATTGTACGCTCAATTTCTGCATTGTAAGGTAGAGTTTCCTTGCGTCCAGCCCTGGTCATGAAAGAAAAATAAATTAGTTAAATCAGTTTCCCGGCAACGGCGCCAATTTTTGACTGTGCAGTTGTGATCAGTCCAAATTTAGACCATTTTATTATGATGTTATTAACGTTAATTTACACTTTTTCTGCCTAAGTTTGTGGTTTTGATCTTATTTTGCAGAAAAATGGTGTAAAGAGGTAATTTAGAGAAAATGCTCTTAAAACTGCCTAAAATCGGAAAAAGGAGAACAAGCATGTTTGCACAAGTTAAGTTGCAGCTGAAGAGGAGATAATAAGGAAAGTATATTCAGCCAAGTAATTTGAAATTCAAATTTCAAATCTTCAAGAGCATTCAAAATTCAAAATTCAGCTTATTCAAGAAGCCAAATCTTAAGAAGATGCACTTGCCTCTCAAGCATTCAAAATTTAAAATTCAAAAGAGGGCATTCAAAATTTGAAATTCAAAAGAAGGCTCCACCTCACAAGGAAGCTTAGGGCAACACTTTCAGCCTATAAAAGCTTCAAGTGCCGCACGCCTCACCTCTCTTCCTCTCTCACAATCGGCGCACCACTCTTCTCCAAGCCAAGGCCGCCGGCCACCTCTCTCCTTCTTCCTTTCTTTTATTTTTTTGTTTTGTTCCAGCCATGAGTGGCTGAAACCTTTTTTTCTAGTTGAAGATTAGGTGAAACTTTAGTTGTTTTATGGATTAGGAGATCTGAACATACATTATTTATCTTTTGTTATTCAATATCTATGCAATTTCATGCTTAATTCCATTGTTGCTTTGTGGTTTAGATCAATAGGGCCAATTGATTCTTGATTGCAAGGTAATAATTTGTTAGTTTGGATAGTTTTAAGTCTATAATTGCTTGAATTATTCAAACACAAGTAACTCTTGGTGTAAAAACTAAGGAAATTGCATGATCTAGCAATATCACCATGCGTTTGGATAGCTAGAATTAGGTCTTTCTATTTCTTAATACAATTGACAGTTGTTAGATGCCAAAGGCCCAAGGACGTTCCTTGGCAACTTGTTGATTAGTAATTAATTAGAGGACGTTTCCTAATTGATTTATGCTTAAGGAGGGATATGGGGGTGAGAAGTGTCTTCCATCTCCATAACTAATTTATTGAATCATACAAAGGAACCTAAGTATCAATGATCAATCCCAACAACTGAAGTAGATCCAATTCTTCAACTAGGGCTTTTCTCATATTTGAATCTTCTTTACTTTATTACTTGTTTTACTTTATTGCTTTCAGTATTAATTTAATTCATCAATCTCAAAACCCCCCTTTTATTTTACTTTCAGTTTATTTACTTGGTCTTAATAAGGAAAATAGGTAAGTATCAATTCCCTCTGGATTCGATTCTTTTGCCACTATCTACAGTTATAAAATTGTTGATAACCAAAAAGGTTATTTTTGACCGGCTTCGACAACCGCACAGTCAAAAATTGGCGCCGTTGCCGGGGAGTTGATTTAACTAATTTATGTTTCTTTCATGACCAGATATGGACACAAGAAAACTCTACCTTACGATCCAGAAATTGAGCGTACAATCAAGCGATTAGGGAGGCAAGCAACCCGATTTTGGGGGCAAGCCACCACCGAATCTACCACAGAGGAACCTGCCATCGCAGGAACTGATTCAGAACCTTCTGAACTTCACCAAACAGCCGTAGAGATCGCTGAAGTCAATACACAACCTGCTGCCCATGCTGAACCTGCTGTCCATGATGAATTAATACCAGAAAATCCAGCAATGAGGGCACCAATCCCAAGAGAAAGAACACTGAGAGAGTTGGCAGCCCCTATAGGTGATCAAGCACCTCTCTGCATCACCTATCCACCTCTGACAGTCCCTTTTGAGCTCAAAATAGGTTTGATACATCTACTGCCTAAATTTAGAGGTGTAATACCTAGCTAGACCCCGGCATTGGAATTCCTACCTTCCGGCGGAATCTCCGTTGGAATTCGGGATTTCTCAGATGTCAGAGCCTTCTAGAAGGGTAAAATAAAGGTTTTCTAAAATGTTTTATATGTTTTTATAGTTTTAATGAAGAAAGAAAATTGAGTTTTGAAAAAAAATATTTTGGAGGAGAAACCCAAGTTCGGCCGCCGAACATGGTGGAATTGCGGAAGCACTTTTGGCCTCTAAAGGTGGTCTGGTCAGCCACCTATAAAAGGCCCCCTGTCCGAAAATGGGCGAGTTTTCTCTCTCCATTTCCGGGCAAGGTGAGTCTCCGCCACCCCCTTGATGATCTTGTGTTTTCTCCTCAAATCCTTCAAGATTTTTATGAGTTTTTACCATGTTTTGAAGATTTTAAGCTAAGATCAAAGTTTTGAAGCTTGGAGACTCCCGGAGCTCATTCCTCCATATCTCCAAGTTTGGGATCGCATCTCCTCTCGATCTTCAAGAGGTAAGTGTAGATCCTCATCTTCTCTTATGTTTTTAAGTAAGTTTTATGAAGGGTTAAGGGGTTTTGAAGCATGTTTAGGCTAGTTGTAAAATGTTAGGGTTTATGTTAGTTTAATGATAAATGTGATGCTTAATGTGATATTTGTTGGGTATAGGCTAGTTTTATGCCCCTATATGCTTAAATGAGTATTTATGCATGTTTTAGAATAGTTGAATGCATGTTGTGAGGTTTTTGGTGGCTGGATGTGAGAGGCAGAATCAAGTTCTGTCCCTTGGGAGAGCCCAGGTTCGGTCGCCGAACCTGCCTGGGGAGGCAGCTTTAGGCCGCCTAAACTCCCCCCCAAAAGTTGGACTTTTGGCTCTGGAGGGGAGTTTCAGCCGCCGAACCTGCCCCCGAGGGTTGGTGACTTTCGGCTCTGGAGGGAGTTTCGGCCGCCGAACTTACCTTTGAAAGTGCCTAACTTTCGGATCTGGAGGGACCTTCGGCCGCTGAACCTACCGCCGAAAGTCCCTTGCCCAGCCTTCCTTTGCCTGTTTTGCATGCATGTTTTATGATGTTTTTGGGGGTTTTTGGGGAGTTGTTTAGAGTCATGTTAGAGTATATTTGGTCCCTCATTTGAGTCCACCTGTGTAGGATAGGACCTGAGGAATCGAGGTGATCAGCAGTGAGATAGCTGCTTTAGAGTTTGTTCAGAGTCAGCCAGAGGTGAGTGGAACTAAATTAATCTTTTATTTCGAGAAACCAAGTGTTTTGAGCATGTTCATGCATCATGATATGTGATAGGTTGTTTGCATTAGAATTCACGAATATGACGCATTGCATTATTCATTGTGGGTGTGGATGGACAACAGGACGACCCATTAGCCCTCTAGATATTATGTTATGTAATAGAAGTCCTGAGGAGCTCCACCGAGGGCCAGGCACAGAGTACAGGAAAGACCAGGTGAGGCCTGCACTACGCCCCTAGCACAGAGCTTATGTATGTAATAGAAGTCCTGAGGAGCTCCATCGAGGGCTGGGCACAGAGTAGAGGGATTTTGGGTCAGTCCATCCGTGATGTGATTTGTTTGTATTGTGATGCATTCCATGAAAGCATATGTTTATTAAATTGTTTTTACTGTTCTGCTCACTGGGTTTTTATAGCTCATCCCTCTCCCCTAACCCCCAGGTTTGCAGGAGCTCAGGTAGCTATGGGAAAGTCAGCAAGGTTATGTTATAGTCTAGTAGTGGACATGATATGTAAGATGATGTAATGAAATGTAATGTAATGTAAGGTATTGTACAGTAATGTAATGAGGTTTAGTATTGTGCTTGGCCCTAATGTATGGTTTATTCCTTTTGGTACATGATCTATATGAAATGTTTTGAATGATGATATGTTGAACCAAGCTTGATATATGAGATGTTGACCCAACTAGAGCATTTGATGAGGGCTCCAGTAAGGGGTTTTATGTATACAGTTTTAGTGCATGCATAGGTCAAGTTTGGTAAATGAAAAATTTAAAGTTTTTATGAAAATGTATGATCATGTATGGGATTTTATCAGGTATACAGGATGTATGTTAGGCTTGCTACGGATTTCGACGACCTTAAGTCGATCTGAATTCTAGCGCCGGTAGCGGTCCGGTTTCTGAGTCATTACAAGAGGTTTGGAGAATGAGAATCCACATAAGCACTTGAAAGAATTTTACATTGTATGTTCATCTATGAGGCCGCAAGGCATAACTGAAGAGCATGTAAAACTGAGAGCATTTCCATTCTCACTTGATGATTATGCCAAAGATTGGTTGTTTTACTTACCACCTGGATCAATCACTTCTTGGGATGGTTGGTAAGAGCTTTTCTGAACAAATATTTCCCAACTTCTAAAGCCATAGGCATAAGAAGAGAGATAAGTGGCATTAAGCAAAAAGAAATTGAAGATTTGTATGATTATTGGGAAAGATTTAAGAGATTGTACACAAGCTGTCCTCAACATGACATTTCAGATAAATCACTCATAGAATTTTTCTATGGAGGTTTGCTACCATCGAAAAGGAAATTCATTGATGTAGCATGTGGAGATTCAATTGAAGATAGCACACCTCAAGCAATTAGAGAGTTGATTTCAAGACTTGCAGTAACATCACGACAATATGGAGAGAAAAAGCAGCTGCAAAGAGGAGTCAATGAGGTAAGTACATCTATTCTCAGTTCTCAAATTTCTGAACTAACCTCTGCTGTGAGAAGTCTTGTCATAGGTCAAGCTCAACAAGCCCAACAACTTCAGTAGATTAGACCATGTGGGATATGTGCACATGTAGGACACCCAACTGATCAATGTCCTACACTTCATGAGGATGACCAGCAAGTAAATGCAATTTGAGGATTCAATAGCCAGCCAAGATATGATCCCTACTCTAACACCTACAATCCAGGTTGGAGGGACCATCCGAACTTCAGCTATGCAAGGGCTAACAACTACCAAAACTATCAAAAAAATCCAGCACCTCTAAGTTCCAATATGCACCTTGAGGAGATGATGAAGACATTGGCAAATTCTGTTCAAAGTCTCCAACAGCAGATGGGTCAAATAGCCACCTCGGTGAGCAAGCTTGAATCCCAAGGTAAGTTACCTTTCCAAACCGAAGCTAATCCCAGGCAAAATGTAAGTGCTATCATGTTAAGAAGTGGGAAAGAGCTTCAAGATGTCAAGGCTGATGATGGAAGTTCACAAGTGCAAAGACAAGCTGCTGAAGAAAAACAGCCAGAAAACTGTTTGCCCAAACAAACTGGTCAAACAGCACCAGTACACCAGCAGAATACAAATCAGCAAGTAAGTTCCAAGATTCCACCTCCCTTTCCAAAAAGGTTTGAAAAATCATAAAAAGAAAAAGAAGAAAGAGAGATCCTTGAAACCTTTAGGAAAATGCAGATCAACATACCCTCGCTAGATGCTGTGAAACAAATTCCCAGGAACACAAAATTCTTGAAAGAACTGTGCACTAACAGAAGAAAGCTTGCTGAGAAAGAAAAGGTAAGTGTGGGAGAAGTTGTGACAGCTGTCATAAAGAGAGAACTCCCAGCCAAGTGCAAAGATAGAGGGATGTTTTTTGTTCCTTGTAAAATTGGCAATGTGGGCATAAAAAAGGCCATGTGTGACTTAGGTGCATCAATTAATGTTATGCCTCTTTCTATCTACAAATCTTTGAATGCAGGTACACTGAAAGACACTAGAGTAGTCATTCAATTGGCTGACAGATTTGTAGTATATCCAAAAGGAGTTCTAGAAGATGTTCTAGTGCAAGTAGATCAACTTGTCTTTCCAGCATATTTCTATGTGATTGATATGAAGGAAGACAATAGCAACACTACTTTAGACATTCTACTTGGATGACCTTTCTTGAGCACAGCCAGAACTAAGATAGATGTGCATGATGGCACATTGACCATGGAATTTGAAAGGGAAGTGATACGGATCCAATAGGGTAAATTTCTAACAATGGTGTGGAGCAAACTTATGTCATTCAAATGGATCTAAAAGGAGTTCAAAATCAAATTCATATGCTCCATATATATTTGGGGTGTGCTTCAACTCATATGGGACAGATTTGGTGCAACACTTGCAATCCTAGGCTTAGGGAGCCTAATCAAACCTATAGGCTAAAACTACACAAAGGGAAGCCTAAAGTGAAGATCAAGTAAGGCTTTTGTGAAGATTCAGCTTTGTTATGATGGGTTTGCTATATTTTTATTATTTAACACTTGTTTTATTTTAGCTTTGTTTGGGCTTGTATTCTGGCCATACTTTATCTTTTAAGTTTTAGAGTGTTGGGCCATGTTTTGGGCTTATGTTTTAATACTTATGTGTTATTTTAGTGTGATTGGGCTTAGGCCTTATGTGTTATTTTAGTGTGATTGGGCTTAGGCCTTATGTGTTTAAGTCAGGTCCAAGAAGAGTGTCTTAGGGTTTTATTTGTTTTTCTTCTTACTATATAAGGATAATAAACAATTGTAAGAGGCGGCTTTTAATCAAAATTTCAGAATTCTTCTCATGCCTTTAGCGTGTATTGCTTTGAGTGAGAGTGAGGATATGCTTTCATCAATTGCACCAGGAATCTTGGCTTACTTATCAACTATTCATTGTGGCGTTTGTCAAATTCTCATCTAAATCCTTCGATCATTGGTGTTACGCGTCACTTAGAGAAGCTGAAACACCAATGATCGAAGGATTTAGATGAGAATTTGACAAACACCACAATGAATAGTTGATAAGTAAGCCAAGATTCCTGGTGCAATTGATGAAAGCAAATCATCACTCTCACTCAAAGCAATATACGCCAAAGGCATGAGAAGAATTCTGAAATTTTGATTAAAAGCCGCCTCTTACAATTATTTCTTATCCTTATATAGTAAGGAGAAAAACAAATAAAACCCTAAGACACTCTTCTTGGACCTGACTTAAACACATAAGGCCCAAGCCCAATCACACACTAAAATAATACATAAGTATTAAAACATCAGCCCAAAACATGGCCCAACACTCTAAAACTTAAAAGATAAAGTATGGCCAGAATACAAGCCCAAACAAAGCTAAAATAAAACAAGTGTTAAATAATAAAAATATAGCAAGCCCATCATAACAAAGCTGAATCTTCACAAAAGCCTTACTTAATCTTCACTTTAGGCTTCCCTTTCTGTAGTTTTAGCCCATAGGTTTGATTAGGCTCCCTAAGCCTATGATTGCAAGTGTTGCACCAAATCTGTCCCATATGAGTTGAAGCACGCCCCAAATATATATGGATCATATGAATATGATTTTGAACTCTTTTTAGATCCATTTGAATGATATAAGTTTGCTCCACACCATTGTTAGAAATTTGCCCTATTGGATCCGTATCATTCCCTACTTCTTTAGAAAAGATTCGTCCTCGAATCTTGCTGATATTTATGTCAGAAAGGGAAGCTTTATGAACCCATGTATCTTCAAAGACCTCCTTCTGAATAGGTGGAAATAGGATAAAACTTTCGTCATGAATGTTTTCATCAACAACCTGCACATCAAGAACAAATGAACTAGGCATAAAAACATTAGTCATAGAAAGATCTTGTGGATGTGACCCATTCTCCTCTACAACTTCCAAAACAGTCTCATTCACCTCCTCCACCTCATCAATCACGTGCTCCCCATGTCCCTCATCATTCACAACCTCTTTTATAAGTTCATTGATGGAATTCTCAACAACAACTACATTAGATTCATGCATTACAACTTCCTCTTCAATTTCAATCTCGATGGAAGTTGAGATTGGAACTTTAGCCTCTTCTTTCTCCTTTTCTTTCTCCACCTTCCCTCCTTGAACTAGTCTTGATTCTTTTCCAGCCTCTTTACCCTCAAACTCACTCTTTTCTCTCATTTTTTTCGCAGAATTCAAGCTCTCACTCCCCTTTGTAGCCAAGGCCGAAGCCTCCCTCTCCCTGTCCAGCATCTTTATTTGATCAATATATACCTCTTGAGGTGATAAAGGAGCGAGTATAACCTTCTGTCCTTCATGAGTGAAGGAGTACTTGTTATTGAACCCATCATGTTGCACCTTTCTATCATGTTGCCACAGTTTACCCAACAACATATGGCTTGCCTGCATAGGTACCACATCACACAAGATCTCATCCTTATACCTACCAATAGAAAATGGTATAACCACCTGGCGTGTAACCCTAACCTCTCCACAATCATTCAACCATTGCAATCTATATGGCTTAGGGTGTTTAATAGAAGCCAAGCTCAATTTTTCTACCATATACACACTAGCCACATTTGTGCAACTACCTCCATCACTAATGAGAGTACACACTTTTCCATTAACCAAACACCTAGTGTGAAATATGTTTTCCCATTGTTCTAGGCTTTCTTCCTTAACCTGCATATTCAGAGCATGCCTAGTAGCAAGCATCTCACAATGTGCAGCAAGCAACACATTATTAACCAACACATCCGAATCATCACAGTCATTATTGCAATTAGGAGTTTTTTGAGGTATTCTTATAGAAGTGGAAGCTTGTGAGACATTCAAACTTTCCATAGTTTCAGTCAACCTCTCAAGAGTCTTATTGAGCCTTTGTAACTCACCACTGACTGACTTCTTAAAGAGCTTATAATCGTTTCCACTTCCATCAGTACGATCCACCACATTCTTGTATTTACTCATCCTACCTTAAATCAACAAAGAATAAAAAGAACTAGCAAATATTGTGTTAAAAAAAGTACTCAAGTGTTTGCACTCTTACCATTCTTTTGCTGATTCTTCAATTGCACTTTAGAAACTAAGGTCAACCAACCAACCACAAGGTGCGTTTAATGAGACAAAGAAGAAAACCTAAAGAAAGAAGGAAGCGCACAAAAAACTAGAAAGAAGACACTGACAATTTGAAAAGTAACACACGAACTAGGCTTTGTGCTACTTGAAAAATATCACCTAGAGTATAGACCCAAGCAAACAATACTCCAGCAATGTCAAGGAAGCAAAAGCAAGCTTAAACCAAAAAAAAGAAACTTAGAATTCAAATAAAAACGAATCTGGACAAAAGTTTGAATTTAATTTACTTCAACGCAAATTAAATACGAATCTATTTAAATCTATCTAAAAAGGCAAGTATCAAAACCCCACAAATAGAATTAAAAAAAAAAATCTCACTCAGTGCAGCATCATGGACGAAAATGGGCATTAAAAGATGGATTTGACACCAAATCGATTTAGATGCAGTTGCCTGAAATGTGCACCTTAAGAAATAGGCAGATTTCTTTTGTCTCCTAATCCGGATTCAACACAATTCAAAATTCAAAATTAATTTTCATAAACTACAACAATCAATTGAGATAGGTAAGGAAATATGGATGAAAAAGGAAGCATATCACAATTTCGGCCAGATCAAGATAAATATGGCAAAGGCGATTTTTTTTTTTGGATTTCGAATTTTTTTTTCCAAAAGACATTATGTGATAATTTATCAAGAAGGTACAGCCATGAATACAAAAGCTTTCACCGAAATCAATAACAAAGAAAACAAAACTAAAAACAAAACTCTAGATCCTGAGATAAATAAGAATTTACCTCACTTTGGCTCTGATACCAACTGACGCAGAACCCTATGGCACAAGCCTCAAACCCACACTTAGAGAAGCTGAAACACCAATGATCGAAGGATTTAGATGAGAATTTGACAAACGCCATAACGAATAGTTGATAAGTAAGCCAAGATTCTTGGTGCAATTGATGAAAGCAAATCCTCACTCTCACTCAAAGCAATACATGCCAAAGGCATGAGAAGAATTCTGAAATTTTGATTAAAAGCCGCCTCTTACAATTGTTTCTTATCCTTATATAGTAAGGAGAAAAATAAATAAAACCCTAAGACACTCTTCTTGGACCTGACTTAAACACATAAGGCCCAAGCCCAATCACACACTAAAATAACACATAAGTATTAAAACATAAGCCCAAAACATGGCCCAACACTCTAAAACTTAAAAGATAAAGTATGGCCAGAATACAAGTCCAAACAAAGCTAAATTAAAATAAGTGTTAAATAATAAAAATATAGCAAGCCCATCATAACAAAGCTGAATCTTCACAAAAGCCTTACTTGATCTTCACTTTAGGCTTCCCTTTGTGTAGTTTTAGCCCATAGGTTTGATTAGGCTCCCTAAGCCTATGATTGCAAGTGTTGCACCAAATCTGTCCCATATGAGTTGAAGCACGCTCCAAATATATATGGATCATATGAATATGAGTTTGAACTCCTTTTAGATCCATTTGAATGACATAAGTTTGCTCCACACTATTGTTAGAAATTTGCCCTATTGGATCCGTATCAGGAAGTAATAAAATTTAATGTTTATGATGCTATGAAATATCCCCATGACATGTCCCCTGTTTATGATTTATATATCATTGATTGTTTAAGCCAGAAAGTTTTTTATATGAATCAAGATGATATGCTAAAGAATGAATTTTGCAGGGAGGCTAGCCAAAAAGATGAAGGAAGCCAAAAAGAGCCAAAACTGAAAGCAACAGTCTGCTGCATTAAGCAGGTGGACTGCGACCAAACGCAGAAAGAAAAAGGGCCAATTGCACCTCTTCAGATCAGATCGCATGTCAGTTCTGCCAGACATCCAATGCAGATAAGCCATGTGCAAAAGGAGCAAGCAGAATCCAGTTCAACCAGACATCCAACACTGACAGACACTTGTCCACCCAGACAGTAGATTACAGGTCAAAAAAATTTAGAACCAGATCTGAAGCCTCTTCCTGGCCACTTGAAATATGTGTACTTGGGAGCTGAAAAGACACTTCCAGTGATAGTTTCAAATCAATTAAGCATGAAGAAGTGACTCGCGGTTGTCGAAGCCGGTCAAAAATAACCTTTCTGGTTATCAATAATTTTACAACTGTAGATAGTGGTGAAAGGATCGAATCCACAGGGAATTGAGAACTTACCTATTTTCCTTATCAAGACCAAGAGAATTAACTGAAACGAAAATAAACTAAAAGAGAAATAAACTGAAACAAGATAAACGGAAAGCAAAACAAGCGGAAAGCAAAACAAACTGAAAGCGAAATAAACTGAAAGAGAAACAAACGAAAAGCAAAACAAATTGAAAGCGAAACAAACTAAAAGCAAAATAAACTAAAAGCAAAATAAACTAAAAGCGAAATAAACTGAAAGCAAAATAAACTGAAAGTAAAACAAACTGAAACGAGATAAAACTGAAACCAACTAAACTGAAAGTAAAATTGGGGGGTTTGAGATTGATTTAATTCATCTAAAACTGAAAGCAATAAAGTAAAGCAAATAATATAAATAAAGAGAAATCAATAATAAGAAAGATCTAGTTGAAGAATTGGATCCACTTCAGTTGTTGGGATTGATCATTGAAACTTATGATCTTTTGATTGATTCAATAGATTAGTTATGGAGATGGAAAACGCTTCTCACCCCCATGTCTCTCCTTATGATTAAACCAATTAGGGAGCGTCCTCTAAATAATTACTAATTAATAAATTACCAAGGAACGTCCTTGGGCCTTAGGCATCAAACAATTGTTAATTGCATGAAGAAAGAGAGAGATCCAATCCTAACTACTCAAACGCATGAGATGTTGCTAGATCATACAATGCCTTAGTTGTTACACCAAGTGTCCTTATGGTTGAATAATCCAAGCAATTACGGACTTAAAATTATCCAAACTAACAATATATTACCTTGCAATCAATAATCAAGTGGCCAATTTGATCAAAATAACAAAGCAATAATAGAATCAAGCATGAACTGTATGAATATTGAATAACCAAAAGACAAACAATGTGTGTTTAGATCTCACAATCCATAAAACAACTTTAGTTTCAACCAATCTTCAACTAGAATAAAAGGTTTCAGCCTCTCATGGCTGAAACAAAAACCAAAAAATAAAGAAAGGAAGAAGAAGAGATGGTATCACTTGCAATCCCGTAGGTGTGTCCAATGAGGTATGTAAAAAGATGTGGGAAGGCTCCTTATGTGTGTTTTTATAGTTGAAAGTGTTGCCCTAGGTCCTTACATGTTGTCCTTGCTACCCAAGAGGTGCTTGCTACCCAAGTTGAGTCTGAAAAGGAAAGATTCGTGTTCCAAAATTATTCAGAAGGAAAGAGGCGTGCGCTTGCTCTTCAGATGGAAAGTGGCGCGTGGAATGGACTGCAGAAGGAAGGTGGCGTGCGGTCATTGAATGCAGAAGGGAAAGTGAATTTGTCCAGTCTTTCCTTTTTAGGTGGAGCCTTCGTTTGAATTTTGAATGTTGAATGCAGAAGAGGCAAGTGCGTCTTCATGAAATCTTGCTACCTAAATAGGAAGATTTGACTGCTGCAGTGTGAGCACATCTTTGAACAAGGAAAGGAAGATCTGCGATTTGAATTTCAAATAATCTTCTGACTGAGCTTTCCTTATTTGCTTTTGCTTCTGCACTTCCTTTATTTGAAAACTTTCCTTATCTGAAAACTTTCATTTTTTGGCACTTTTTGGCAGTTTTAAGAGCATTTCCTCCATATTGTCTCTTTACACCTAATATCTGCAAAACATGATTAAAACTACAAAATTAACCAGAAAAGATGCAAATAAACATCAAGAATATAATGATAAAATGGACTAAAATATGCTCTATCAAATACCCCCACACATAGCCTTTTGCTTGTCCTCAAGCAAATAAACATTGTCAAACAAGCTTTCTTTGCTACTTGATCCTTATTTCCACTTAAGCTCTTACTCAAGACACCTATTTTGAATCATTGCAGTGAAGAATATTTGCATGAAGATTACTCACCTTCTTTCCTTGTTTCCCTTTACTTACCATGGCTAGGATTTGTTTTACTCAAAAGAGAGATTATACATGCATGACAGAGCGCATTTTAGGCCATATTATCATGATCTTAATGATGTTTATTTGCACAGTTTCTGCCTAATTTGGTTGTTTTGTTCATGTTCTACAGAAACTAGGTGTGAAAAGACATTCTGGAGAAAATGTGGTTAAAACTGCCAAAAAGTGCCAAATATGGAAAGTTCCAGAAAAGGAAAGTTTTCATATATGGAAAGTTCCAAATAAGGAAAGTTTCATATATGGAAAGTGCCAAACAAGGAAAGAGTCAAAGAGCGCAGCCAGCAAACTGTCCGAAATTCGAACTGCAGAATCCTTCCTGCCTTGTTTAGAACATGTGCTAAGAAAGGAAAGTTTTCAAATAAGGCAGGTTTTCAGAAAAGGAAAGTCTTCAAATGAGGAAAGTGCAGAGACAAAAGCAAATAAGGAAAGCTCAGTCAGGAAATTATTTGAATTTCGAATCGCAGATCTTTCTTTCCTTATTCAAAGATGTGCACGTACTGCAGCAGTCAAATCTTCCAATTTAGGCAGCAAGGTCTCATCAAGGCACACTTGCCTCTTCTGCGTTCAGCGTTTAAAATTCAAATGAAGGCTCCACCTAAAAAGGAAAGAATGGACATATATCTTTCCACTTCTGCACATTAATGACTGCATTCTCCTGCCTCTTTTGCAATCCATGCGCGCGCCACCTCTTCTGGAAGCATGATCCGCGCATCCTTCCTCTTCTGAAAGCCTTAGTACGTGCATATTTCCTTATGAACATCAAGCCACGACTTTTCTTCCTCTATTGGCAGCCTTGGATCGCTCTTCCTTCCTTTTCAAGCACAAGGTACGCTCCTTTCCTATTCTGAAGGCAATCTGCGCGCCAACTTCTTTCTGAAGCCTTGCAGTCCGATTCTTTCCTCGTTTGCAACAACTTGGGCAGCAAGTTGCACATGGGCAGCACCTTGGGCAGCCTCTACACTAATTAGGAAGCAAGGTCAGCATCTAAACTTATTTAGGAAGCACAATCTGCGCCTCCTTCCCTTTCTGAGACCAAACCGCGCGCATCAACTTCCTTTCGCAGTGCATTTTCGCGCAGCCTTCCTTCTGAAGCCGAAAAGCGCGATTCTTTCCTTTTCAGACACATCTTGGGCAGAAAATACCTCTTGGGCAGTAAGTATGACCTAGGGCAACACTTTTCAACTATAAAAAGCCACATAAGAAGCCTCTACATGGTCTTTACACTCCCCCTGGGAGACACCTACGGGATTGCAAGTGACATCTTCTCTTTTTCTTCCTTTCTTTATTTTTAGTTTTTGTTTCAGCCATGAGTGGCTGAAACCTTTTTTCTAGTTGAGGATTTGGTGAAACTTTGGTTGTATTTTTGGATTGAGAGACTTGAACTACATGGTTAATCTTTAGTTGCTTTTCAATATTCATGTAATTTGGTGCTTTAAGATATTATTGCTTTGTCTTGCGGATCTCTATTGATCTTTGATTTCAAGGTAATATATTGTTGTTTGAATAATCTTAGTCCGTATTTGCTTGGATTGCTCAAATATAAGAACACTTGGTGTAAAAACCAAGGAAATTGCATGATCTAGTGTTGTCTCCATGCATGTGGGTGACTAGAATTGGTTCTCTCTATTTCTTTATGCGATTGACTATTGTATAAGGCCTGTGGCTCAAAGACGTTCTTTGGCAATTGTTAATTAGTAATTAATTGGAGGACTATCCCTAATTGATTTAACCTAAAAGAGAGATAATGGATGTGAGAAGCTTCTTCAATCTCCATGGCCAATTTATTGAATCAACAAAGGAACATATGAGTCAATGATCAATCCCATCAACTTAAAGTGAATCCGAATCTTCAACTAGAGCTTTTCTCTTATTTGTTTTCTCTTTATTTTTATTATTTGTTTTACTTTATTGTTTCCACCATTAGTTTAATCAAATCAATCTCAAACCCCCCCTTATTTACTTTACTCGCAATTTATTTTCATTGTTTATTTATTTTCTGTTTGTTCATTTGGTCTACTCAAGGAAGGTAAATAAGTATCAATTCCCTGTGGATACGATCCTTTTACCACTGTCTACAGTTTTAATATTGTTGGTAGTTAAAAAGGTTATTTATTTTGACCGGCTTCGACAACTGTTCTGTCAATGCACATGTTTTGTTCAGTTAAGACTTTTTCTAGCTTTCAGAGTGATTTGCCCTTACCTTGAAGTTCTACATTTAGCCTTTTGCACATTAATCTTGCTTGAAAAAGTCACCAACCTTTTGACGTGAAGGTACATATTGGTGATACCCACCCCTAGTTACTCAGTTGGTCACCTGTTCAAGTGGCTACTAGCTCTGTTCATAGTCTTTCAACCATTGGAATAGTTTTCAATTGTGCTTATGAAGTCTAAGCCTTTGCTGAATTTCTTTAATCAATGCATTGGACAAATCAACACCAATTGCTAAAACAAGTCATGTTAAGTTCATTCACACAAATTTCAATTCATTCTCTCTAATGAGTGTCATCAATATATTTTTCACCATGGTAAGCTCAAAGATTCAATTCAAAAGGCAATTCTCAAACATGAATATAACTCACTGCAATTGATTCAACATAAGTTTAAAGAGTCATTACATCAATGGGGTCATGGAAAGAAAAGCTCATCTAACATAGTTCATCAGTTTGAGTAGAGCAAATCAAAAACAAGAAGATTGGTGGTTGTGTGTGTTATTGAAAGCATAAACTAAAAACAAACTGAAAGCAAAAAAATCACATGAACTGAAACAAAAGAAAGCAAAAATCGCAAATCTGAAAAGAAAAAATTTCACATACTGAAAGGGAAAAAAGAAGAAGAAGAGATTCAGAGATATGCACCCCCACACCTAAATCATGCATTGTCCTCAATGTATAAGAAAAATACAAGAACAAAGGAAACTGAGTACTTCCCTGGGTGTGGTGTGCATGGTGCGATCCACTTGATCAAGGCTCAAGTAATTGGAGAAGGGAAAAGAGTCCCAACTGCATTGAGTAGAAAGTGTAGCACTCCTTTTGATTTGGTCATAACCCATCCTACTTTTTCCATGTACTCATGAATTAACATGATTAACTTCTCCTCTTTCAGATGAGGTGTGCCTCTAGCTCTCATGTTTGCATTCTTGAGATGATTGGGCAACATTTTGAACTCCAATTCATGTTTCTCTATGGCTAGCTGCAATTTAGAACTGAATTCAGGCAAAACAAACTCTACCTTATCCGGAGGTTTGGGAAGGTATTGATCTATATGCTCCTTTGGTTTGAGTGCTTGGAATTTCATTTGTTCCTTGTGTGCATGGGCTGAAAGGCTTTCAGGTACTCCTTCTTGCGCAAGATTGGTCTGCAATGGAATGCTGGAAGGAGTTTCATGTGATGGAAGCTGAAGAGGTACAACTGGAAGTGTTGCAGGACTGTCCTGTGCAAGGCCTTTCTGCGAACTCATCTGAAGAGGTGTGATTGAGCTTTCTTCATTCTGCGCATGGCTGCAGTCCACCTGTTGGATGCAACAGTCAGTTTCTTTCAGTTCTGGCTCTTTCTGGCTCTCTTCCCTACAAAGATCATTGTTCAGAATATCATCTTGATTCATATAAAAAACATCTTTGCTCAAACAATTAATGACATCTAAACTATCAACAGGTTCTGTTTGATTAGTTTGTTTGGACAAACAGTATTCTGGTTGTTTCTCTTCAGCAGCTTGTTCTTGTACTTGTGAGCTTTCATCATCTGTCTCATCATCTTGAAACTCTTCCTCTCTTCTTAACATGTTTGCATTTAATGAGGTGGTGAATTGTTCCATCTGTTGTTGGAGGCCTTGCAGAGAAATTGCCAATGTCTTTATCATCTTCTCAAGGTACTGGTTGGAATTTGGAGGCGCTGGTTGGGCTTGATATCCTTGATAGTCCTGGTAGACGTTAGCCTCTGCATAATTGAAGTCTGGATAGTCTCCCCAACCTGGATGGTATGTGTTATGGTAGGGATCATATCTTGGCTGTTCATAGAATCCTCCAAATGTATGTCTAGGCTGACTTTTGAATCCTCCAAATGCATGCACTGGTTGGTCATACTCATAAAGTGTAGGACATTGATCAGTTGGGTATCCCACATATGCATAGATCCTACATGGCCTTGGTGGCTGAAATTGTTGAGCTCGACCTGTGAAGAAATTTGTCATGGCAGAGGTTAGTTCAGAAAGTTGAGAAGAGAGAGTATATGTACTTACCTCATCCATGATCAATTCTGCAATGGCAGGCTTTTTGACTGTGTGCTTCAAATTTTTTTTTTTTTTTGGATCTTAAGGTAGAATGTCCTTGAGTGCAGATCTGGTCATGAAAGAAAAACAAATAAGTTAAATCAACTACCCAGCAACGACGCCAATTTTTGACTCGCGGTTGTCGAAGCTGGTCAAAAATAACATTTCTGGTTATCAACAATTTTACAACTGTAGATAGTGGTGAAAGGATCGAATCCATAGGGATTTGAGAACTTACCTATTTTCCTTATCAAGACCAAGAGAATTAACTGAAATGAAAATAAATTGAAAGAGAAATAAACTAAAACGAGATAAACGGAAAGCAAAACAAACGGAAAGCAAAACAAACTAAAAGCAAAATAAACTGAAAGAGAAACAAACGGAAAGCAAAATAAACTGTAAGCGAAACAAACTGAAAGCAAAATAAACTGAAAGCGAAATAAACTGAAAGCAAAATAAACTGAAGGTAAAACAAACTGAAATGAGATAAAACTGAAACCAACTAAACTGAAAGTAAAATTGGGGGGTTTGAGATTGATTTAATTTATCTAAAACTGAAAGCAATAAAGTAAAGAAAATAATAAAAATAAAGAGAAATCAATAATAAGAAAGATCTAGTTGAAGAATTGGATCCACTTCAGTTGTTGGGATTGATCATTGAAACTTATGTTCTTTTGATTGATTCAATAGATTAGTTATGGAGATGGAAAACGCTTCTTACCACCATGTCTCTCCTTATGATTAAACCAATTAGGAAACGTCCTCTAATTAATTACTAATTAACAAATTGCCAAGGAACATCCTTGAGCCTTAGGCATCAAAAAATTGTTAATTGCATGAAGAAAGAGAGAGATCCAATCCTAACTACTCAAACGCATGAGATGTTGCTAGATCATACAATTCCTTAGTTGTTACACCAAGTGTTCTTATGTTTAAATAATCCAAGCAATTACGGACTTAAAATTATCCAAACTAACAATATATTACCTTACAATCAATAATCAAGTGGCCAATTTGATCAAAATAACAAAGCAATAATAGAATTAAGCATGAACTGTATGAATATTGAATAACCAAAAGACAAACAATGTGTGTTCAGATCTCACAATCCATAAAACAATTTTAGTTTCAACCAATCTTCAACTAGAATAAAAGGTTTCAGCCTCTCATGGCTGAAACAAAAACCAAAAAATAAAGAAAGGAAGAAGAAGAGATGGTATCACTTGCAATCCCGTAGGTGTGTCCAAGGTGGTATGTAAAAAGATGTGGGGAGGCTCCTTATGTGTGTTTTTATAGTTGAAAGTATTGCCCTAGGTCCTTACATGCTGCCCTTGCTGCCCAAGAGGTGCTTGCTGCCCAAGTTGAGTCTAAAAAGGAAAGGTTCGTGTTCCAAAATTATTCAGAAGGAAAGAGGCGTGCACTTGCTCTTCAAATGGAAAGTGGCGCGCGGAATGGACTACAGAAAGAAGGTGGCGCGCAGTCATTGAATGCAGAAGGAAAAGTGAATCTGTCCAGTCTTTCCTTTTTAGGTGGAGCCTTCGTTTGAATTTTGAATGTTGAACGCAGAAGAGGCAAGTGCGTCTTCATGAAATCTTGCTGCCTAAATAGGAAGATTTGACTGCTGCAGTGTGTGCACATCTTTGAACAAGGAAAGGAAGATCTGCGATTTGAATTTCAAATAATCTTCTGATTGAGCTTTCCTTATTTGCTTTTGCTTCTGCACTTCCCTTATTTGAAAATTTTCCTTTTCTGAAAATTTTTCTTATTTGAAATCTTTCCTTTTTTGGCACTTTTTGGCAGTTTTAAGTGCATTTCCTCCAGATTGTCTCTTTACACCTAATATTTGCAAAACATGATTAAAACCACAAAATTAAGCGGAAAAGATGCAAATAAACATCAAGAACATAATGATAAAATGGACTAAAATATGCTCTATCAAGAAGAAAGCCTCCTAAAAGTACTCAAGAAGCACAAGGGAGCCATAGGATGGACCATAGATGACATAAAAGGCATCTCCCCCACCACATACATGCATAGAATATATATGGAGGAGGAATGCAAGCCAGTCCAAGATGCTCAAAGAAGACTGAATCCTCCTATGATGGAGGTGGTGAAAAAAGAGATAGTCAAGCTTCTGGATGCAGGAATCATCTACCCAATCTCTGATAGCAAATGGGTAAGTCCTGTGCATGTAGTCCCAAAGAAAACTGGAATCACCATTGTACCAAACGCTGAAGGAGAACTTGTACCAACAAGAGTTCAGAATGGGTGGAGAGTATGCATGGACTATAGGAAGCTAAATGCAGCAACAAGGAAATATCACTTCCCTTTACCTTTCGTTGATCAGATGCTAGAAAGGCTTGCAGGTAAGTCCCACTATTGTTGTCTAGATGGTTTTTCAGGATTTTATCAAATTCTAGTGGCTCTAGAAGACCAAGAGAAGACCACCTTCACTTGTCCTTTTGGTACCTTTGCATTTAGAAGAATGCCATTTGGGCTATGCAATGCTCCTGCCACCTTCCAACGCTATATGATGAGCATATTTTCATATTATGTGGAGAAAATCATTGAAGTCTTCATGGATGACTTCACAGTGTACAGTAACTCCTTCGAAGTATGCCTTGCCAATCTGGAAATGATCCTACAAAGATGTATTGAATCAAATCTTGTACTTAACTATGAAAAATGCCACTTCATGGTTAACCAAGGTCTGGTCCTAGGCCATGTTGTTTCAGCTAAAGGAATTGAAGTGGATAAAGCCAAGGTGGATACCATAAAAAATCTGCCTTATCCCACAAACGTTAAAGAGATCCGCTCTTTCCTTGGCCATGTAGGATTCTACAGAAGATTCATAAAAGATTTCTCCAAAATCACTCAACCATTATGCAGATTGCTCCAGCAAGATATAACATTTGATTTTGATGCAGGTTGCAAGATAGCATTTGATCTGATAAAGGAATTACTTGTGACTGCCCCAATCATTCAGACACCTGACTGGAACTTGCCCTTTGAAATCATGTGTGATGCAAGCAACTACGCTGTGGGGGCAATCTTGGGGCAACGTGTGGGGAACTCACCCCACATGATTCACTATGCATCTCGCACACTAGACGCTGCCCAAAGCAACTATTCAACAACAGAAAAGGAGTTTTTGGCTGTTGTATTTGGTTTAGAGAAATTCAGGCCATACCTCCTGATAGAACATATTTTAGTTCCTTTTATCTTGATATTATTGATGATTATTTATATGATTTTTGCTTAATTTAGTGCTCTTGACATTATTTTGCATAAAATGGTGAAAAATGACATTTTGGAGAAAATACCCTTAAAACTGCCTTAAATGGAGCAAAGGAGAGCAAGCCTGCCAAGTTGGAATCAAGTGAAGCTAAATAAGAAAAGTTCTAAATAAGGAAAGTGGCAAAGAAGGAAAGAACATTCAGCCAAAGAATTTTGAAATTCAAATTTCAAATCTCCAAGTAGCCACTTCCTTGTTCAATAAGCCAAATCTCAAGTTGCCATAAATGAAGAGCCAAATAAGGAAAGTATTTTGAATTTCAAATCTTCAAGATTCATATTCAAATTTTGAAATTCAAAATCCAGCTTATCAAGGAAGCCAAATCCAAAGATCACATGCTTGCCACCTCATGCCTTGCACATTCAAAATTCAAATTGCAAAAGGAGGCTCCACCTTCCTTATTAGTGCATGGGCAGCAAGAATGGTGTGAAGGCAAGTCTTGGGCACCTTGGGAAGCATCTTGAAGACACTAGGGCAGCAAGCAAAGACCAAAAGACCCACTCTTGCACAAGCCACACATGCCACATGCCAACTCCTTCACATGTGTGCATGGACAGCATGGAAGCACTTGGGCAACATGGGCAGCCACTCAAGACTCACGTGGGCAGCCTCTTGAAACCCTAAGACAGCACCTCAAGACATATATAAACTCTTCTAAAGGCCAGCCGACCAGCACTTTCCATCCCTCCCATTCGGCCAAGGCAAGGCGCACCAAGTCTCTCCACCAATTCGGTTCATCTTCTCTTGTTCTCTCCTTTTATTTTCTGTTTTGTTTCAGCCATGAGTGGCTGAAACCTTTTATTCTAGTTGAAGATTGGTTGAAACTAAGGTTGTTTTATGGATTGTGAGATCTGAACATAAACTATTTGTCTTTGGTTTATTCAATATTCATATAATTTGGTGCTTGAATCTATGATTACTTTGTTGTTTTGATCAAATTGGCCACTTGATTCTTTATTGCAAGGTAATTGATTGTTAGTTTGAATAATTTTTAGTTTGTAATTGCTGGAATTATTCAAACATAAGAACACTTGGTGTAACAACTAAGGAATTGTGTGATCTAGCAACATCTTATGCGTTTGAGTAGCTAGGATTAGATCTCTCTATATCTTCATGCAATTGACAATTGTTTTGATACCTAAGGCCCAAGGACGTTCCTTGGCAATTTGTTAATTAGTAATTAATTAGAGAACATTCCCTAATTGATTTAATCATAAGGAGAGACATGATGGTGAGAAGCGTTTTCCACCTCCATAACTAATCTATTGAATCAATCAAAAGAACATAAGTTTCAATGATCAGTCCAAACAACCAAAGTGGATCCAACTCTTCAACTAGACCTTTCTCATATTAGATTTCTCTTTTATTTAATTACTTGCTCATTTAATTGCTTTCAGTAGTTTGCCAATCAAATCAATCTCAAAACCCCCCTTTTTACTTTTATTACACTTTACTTTTGTTCCGCTTTCAGTTACTTGCTTTCAGTTTCTCATTCAGTTAATTCTCTTGGTCTTGTTGAGAAAAATAGATAAGTTTTCAATTCTCTGTGGATTCGATCCTTTACCACTATCTGCAGTAGTAATATTGTTGATAACCGGAAAGGTTACTTTTGACCGGCTTTGACAACCGCGAGTCAAAAATTAGCACCGTTACCGGGGAGTTCTTCTAACTTGTTTATTTTTCTTTCATGACAAGATATGAACGTAGGGACACTCTGCCTTACGATCCGGAGATTGAACGCACTCTCAGAAGATTAGGAAAGCAAGCAGTTCCACCTGAAGGAGCTCCCAATGCAGCTGAAGAGCCACCTTGCGCAGAACCTTCTGCAACACATTCGGCCGCCGAACTCCATCAACGTTCGGCCGCCGAACCTTCCCTTCTCCAGCCACCGCACTTCACACCAATGGCTGAACATCATGCACAATCTGCTGCCCATAATGGACATGCTGTCCATGACCAAATAATTCCAAAAAATCCAGCCATGAGAGCCCCAGTGCCAAGGGAAAGAACCATGACAGAATTGGCAACACCTATAGACGATCAAGCACCACTCTGCATCACCTATCCACCTCTGACAGTTCCCTTTGAACTGAAAACAGGTTTGATTCATCTTCTCCCTAAGTTTAGAGGATTAGAAAATGAAAGTCCACACAAGCACTTGAAAGAGTTCAATATTGTCTGTTCATCTATGAGACCTCAAGGTATTTCTGAAGATCATATTAAGTTAAGAGCTTTTTCTTTTTCACTTGATGATTATGCTAATGATTGGGTATTTTACTTACCACCTAGATCTATTACTTCTTGGGATGACATGGTAATAACCTTCTTAAATAAATACTTCCCAACTCATAAGGCTATTGGTGTTAGAAGAGAAATCTCAAGCATAAGACAGAAACCATCTGAAGATTTATATGATTATTGGGAAAGATTTAAAAGGTTGTGTACAGGTTGCCCTCAACATGAGATTTCAGATAAGGCACTCATAGAATTCTTCTATGGAGGCCTACTTTCTTCAGAAAGAAGATTCATTGATGTAGCCTGTGGAGGATCCATTGCAGACAAGACACCTAGGGAGATGAGAGAATTGATATCAACACTTGCAGCCTCATCCAGGCAATATGGAGAAGAAAAGCAACTGCAGAGAGGAGTCAATGAGGTAAGTTCACCTTCTATTTCTGAACTGACATCTTTTATGAAAGATTTTGCCATAGGACTAGTTCAACAGGTTCAAGCAGCCCAGCCACCGAGGCCATGTGGTATTTGTGCATATATAGGACACCCAACTGATCGATGTCCTACACTGCAAAAAGACAACCAACAAGTTAATACCATTGGAGGATATAACAACCAGTCTAGACATGATCCATATTCCAACACATACAATCCAGGCTGGAGAGACCATCCCAATTTCAGCTACGGAAGGGCCAACAATAATCAGAACTATCAGAACTACCACAGGAATCAAGCCTAACCAGCACCTTCAAGTTCAAATCAGCACCTCGAAAAGATGATGGAGACACTTACAAACTCTGTACAGACTCTCCAACAACAGATGGGACAAGTAACCGCGTTCATGAGCAAAGTTGAATTCCAAGGTAAGCTTCCTTCTCAAACTGAAACTAACCCCAGACAGAATGTCAGTGCCATTACTTTGAGAAGTGGGAAGGAGCTACAAGAGGTCAAGACTGATGGAAGAGCACCACCTGCGCAATCTGAAACACCATTTGAGCAAGAACCAATGCAACCTGAAGCCTCTCCAGCGCAATCTAAAACACCACCTGCGCAAAAGACTGATCAAAAGGTAAGTTTTCACATTCCACCTCCTTTTCCAAAGAGATTTAAAAGAACACAAAAAGAAAAGGAAGAAAAGGAGATCCTTGAGACTTTCAGAAAGGTGGAAATCAACATACCTCTGCTAGATGCTGTTAAGCAGATTCCCAGGTACGCAAAATTTCTGAAAGAACTGTGTACCAATAGAAGAAAGCTAGCTGAGAGAGAGAAAGTAAGTGTAGGTGAAGTTGTTACTGTTGTTATTAAAAGAGAACTCCCTACTAAATGCAAAGATAAAAATATGTTTGCGATTTCTTGCAAAATAGGGAATGTTGGAATTAAGAAAGCTATGTGTGATCTTGGTGCATCCATTAATGTTATGCCTCTTTCCATCTATAATTCTTTGAATGCATGTGCATTGAAAGACACAAGAGTAGTGATTCAATTAGCTGATAGATCTGTGGTATATCCCATAGGTGTTCTAGAAGATGTGTTATTTCAAGTAGATGAACTTGTCTTTCCTACAGATTTTTATGTGATTGATACTAAGAAAGATAGTTGCAATACTAGTTCTGACATCCTTCTTGGATGTCCCTTCTTGAGTACTACTAGGACTAAGATTGATTTGCATGATGGTACTTTGACTATGGAATTTGAAGGGGAAGTCATTAAATTTAATATCTATGATGCTATGAAATATCCACATGATATGTCCACTGTTTATGGTCTTGCTATTATTGACTGCTTGAGCTAGAAAATGTTTGATGAGAATCAAGATTGTATTCTGAATGATGATCTTTTTAGGAATGAGAACCAGAAGGAACCAAAACTGAAAGAGACTGTCTGTAGCATCTAACAGGTAAATTGCAGTCAAGCACAGATTGAAGAGATCTCAGTTGCACCACTTTAGAAAGACCTTGCGCAGACTGAAGCCACCACCTTTCGGCCGCCGAACTCCACCACCTTTCGGCCGCTAAACTCCACCACCTTTGAGCCGCCAAACTCCACCACCTTTGAGCCGCCGGACCTCTCACCACAGCCCCCATCGCGGACTGGGACCATTTCCAGCGCAACTCCTCAGTCTCTAGCCTAGGCGAGCTCTTCCAGTCCTCCCTTTTAGTCCAATCCTGCGCAAAAGGAAGCCTCTGAATCCAGTTCTACGCCACCTCAATTGTAGTCAAGCCAAGAGCAACACAAACCAACGGAAACTAGTCCAACGCTGATGTAACGACCCCAAAATGGACCGTCACCGGCGCTAGGATTCAGGTCGGCTTAAGGCCGCCAGAACCCGTAGCAAGCCTGCTATACTCTCTGTGTACCTGTAAAATTCATACATGATCATACATTTTCTGTGAAAAATAAAAACTCTTTTCTCTGTACCAAGGCTTAACCTATGCATGCACAATCTCTGTACTCTGTACTTTGTACCCCTGACTAGAGCTTGCTCTAGATGGGTTAACTCATACCTGTTAAGCCTGGTTTTTCACATACAATAAAATATATATACATATCCAGATCATGTACAAAACATACATTACTAAGTCAAGCACATTTCTAACTTTATACACAACTATTACATCTCTTTAATATTACATGTCCACTCTAAGCTATTACAAATCTCTTTACTCTTTCTGTACTCTGCTGGACTGTCCCTGTACACTGTACACTGAACCTGCAAAACTGGGGTTAAGGGAGTGGGATGAGCTCTATAGCCCAGTGAGTAGAACAGTAAAACATCTCAGTAAAATATGATCCCATGGAATGCACCATATCACAGACAAACCATATCAAGAGTAAACCTGTCACCACATAGTCCCAGTAACTCTGTGCCAGGGCATAGAATCGAGCACCTGGTCTTCCTGTCATATATGTATATGTGTATATAACACCTCTGTACTTACCATTGCCAGGGCATAGTCAAAGGCTCCTGGTCTTTACTATACATGCCAGGGCGTAGTCAAAGGCTCCTGGACTTCCTGTCTGAGACTATTGGATCATTCAGCATTCACTCACATCACCAAATAACGATGCAATGCAACATATTCGTGGATACTAATGCAATCAACCTATTGCATAATCATGATGCATGAGATATGCTAAAACATTCCATTGTGCAAGTAAAAGAGTTAAGTTTAGTTCCACTTACCTCTGGCTAACTGGACTGACTCTGCAGGCTCTGAACACTCTGGAGCAGTACTCACTGCTGCTCTCTCTGGTTCCTCTGGTCTGTACCTATACCAATCGACTCCAATGAGGGACCAAACTAGCTTATGAACAACACTATGAAACTCCCCAAGAATCCCCTTAAACTCACTCTAGCATCCATGCATAGCATGCAAAGGAAAGCTAGACAGAACACTTTCGGCGGCAGATTCGGCGGCCGAAAGTCCTCTCCAGAGATGAAACTCAAGCACCTTCGGCGGCCGAACTTCCACTTTCGGCTGCCGAACCCTTTCGAGGGCAAGTTTCGGAGGCCAAAAGGCACTCCAGAGACGAAAGTCTCTAACCTTCGGCGGCCGAACTTCCCTCCAGAGCCGAAAGTCCAAAAGCTCGGGGGCAAGTTTGGGCAGCCGAAGCCACCTCCTCTCTTCTCCTCAGGGGTTCGGCGGCCGAATGTACCTTCGGCTGCCGAACCTGAGTTCATCAGCAGGGCAGAAACTTGCCCTGCCTCTCGCCAAATGCACAAAACTCACTCCACTTCAAACACCTCAATACTTCCACTTGCATACACTCATGTATATGCTCAAAGGGGTCAAAAACTAGCTAAAAACCCCAAACACACAACACAAACAACACAGAAACAAGCTTTATGCACAACATCATCAAAACCTCACAAATAACCCTATTCATGCAACTCTCTCCACAAACCCCATAAAACCTTCAGAAAACATAAAAACAAGCTCAGGATCTTCACTTACCTTGTGAAAACAAGTAGATGACTGATCCTAACGTGGAGTTTTGAAGCAACTCTTCTTCAAACTCTCCAAATTTCACACCTTTGAGTTTTTAGCTTAAAACCTTCAAAAGATCATAAAACTCATCAACTCTTTGCATGATTTAATAAAAACATGAAAGAATACTCACAAAGGACAGAGTTTCACCTCAGCAAGGGAAAGAAACGGTGCTCTTACCGCTTCAACCGACTGAGGGCCATTTATACGTGGCTGGCCAGACCACCTTCGGCGGCCACACGTGAAACCGAAAGCCATGCATGTTCGGCGGCCGAACCTCAACTTCGGCGGCCAAACCTGGCTTTTCTGCCTTGGTTCATTTCACTCAAAAACTCATTTCCTTATACTTTAACACTATGCAATATACCAAAACAGTTTAGAAAAACATAAATCGAACCCTTCTAGAGACTTCCGACATCCCGGATGCCACCGGAAAGTAGGATTCCGATGCCGGACTCTAGCCGGGTATTACATTCTCCCCTTCTTACGAACATTCGTCCTCGAATGTCCGAAAACAAACAAGTAACACATTAAAAGGAGGAAACTAACCTCAAAACAAATATGGATACTGCTGGAGCATAGACTCCCGCGTCTCCCACGTGCATTCTTCTAGATTATGGTGGTTCCACAGAACTTTCACCATCGGAATTTCCTTGTTCCTTAGCTGTCTGATCTGCGTGTCCAGAATCCGCACTGGCTGCTCTATATAGGTGAGATCTGTAAGAATCTCCACCTCAGGCTCACTCAGAACCTTATTCGGATCTGACACAAACTGCCGTAGCATAGAAACATGAAATACCGGGTGAATTCTCTCCATAGAAGCAGGTAAATCCAGCTTATACGACACATTTCAGATCCTCTGCAAAATCTCAAAGGGTCCAATGTACCGTGGAGCTAACTTACCCTTCTTTCCAAATCGAACCACTCCTTTCATTGGAGACACTTTCAGCAATACCCAATTACCCTCCTGGAACTCTAACTGCTTTCTGCGAACGTCTGCATAACTTTTCTGTCTACTCTGCGCTGTTTTAATTCTATCTTTGATCATGGGCACCACTCTACTAGTAATCTCTACTAACTCTGGCCCTGCAAGCGCCTTCTCTCCTACCTCTTCCCAGCAAACAGGGGATCTGCACTTCCTCCCATATAAAGCTTCATCAGGAGCCATCCCTATGCTAGCATGATGGCTGTTATTGTAGGCAAACTCCACCAAAGGTAGATGCTGCCTCCAAGAACTGCCAAAGTCTAACACACATAGTCGAAGCATATCCTCTATGGTTTGGATGGTCCTCTCTGACTGTCCATCAGTCTGTGGATGGAAAGCAGTGCTAAAATCCAATCTCGTGCCCATCGCACTCTGCAGACTGCGCCAAAATCTGGAGGTGAACTGAGGTCCTCTGTCTGAAACTATAGACACTGGAACTCCATGTAATCTCACCATTTCATCTAGATATACCTATGCCAACTTATCCACAGAATAGTTACTCCGTACTGGAAGAAAATGAGCAGATTTCGTGAGTCTGTCCACAATCACCCATATCAATATTCTCCCATTTCCATTCTGGAATCAGTAATGGGTTAAGCATTCCGGCTGGTTTCTGATGCTCTAGTTTCACCCTCTGGCAACCCTCACAGGCTGTCACAAACTGCGTCACTTCTTTCTTCATGGCTGGCCACCAATAGACCTTTTTCAGATCCTGATACATCTTGGTGGCTCCTGGGTGAACACTATACCTCGTATTATGGGCTTCCCTCATAATGTCTTCCTTCACACTGCTATCGGGTACACAAAGTCGACTCCCATAACGGAGGATCCCTTTGCTATCAAATCTGAACTCTGCACTGTTGCCTGACTGAACAGTCCTGGCAATTTGCATCAACTCTGGGTCCTCGTGCTGTTTCTGAGCTATCTGCTCCAAAAACACAGGTGTCACTCTCATCTGTGCTATCAACGCACCTGTACCAGACAACTCTAGCTGTAACCCCTCTTCTAAGAGCGTATAAAGCTCCATCACGACTGGTCTTCGCTCTGCTGCTATATGGGATAAACTGCCTAGTGATTTCCGGCTTAGGGCGTCTGCCACAACATTCGCCTTACCCGGATGATACTGGATCTTACAATCATAATCATTGAGCAATTCTACCCATCTTCTCTGCCTCAAATTCAGCTCTCTCTGACTCAAGATGTACTGTAAACTCTTGTGATCGGTGAAGATTTCGCATTTAACCCCATAGAGGTAATGCCGCCACATCTTAAGTGCAAAGATAACTACTGCCATCTCGAGGTCATGGGTGGGGTAATTCAACTCGTGCTTCTTCAACTGTCTAGAAGCATAAGCTATCACCCTCTCACTCTGCATCAAAACACAGCCCAATCCCACTCGAGATGCATCACAGAACACTGTGAAATCCTCATGACTGACAGGCAGAGCTAGCACTGGTGCTGTTGTTAATCTCCTCTTGAGCTCCTCAAAGCTCTCTTCACACTGGTCTGACCAGACAAACTTCTGGTTCTTCTGAGTGAGTTTGGTCATAGGAGCTGCTATCTTTGAGAAATTCTGAACGAACCTCCTGTAGTAACCTGCCAGTCCCAGAAAGCTTTTGATCTCAGTCACTGTAGTGGGTCTGGGCCAGTTAGCTACAGCCTCTATCTTCTTGGGGTCTACCTCAATACCCTCTGCTGATACCACACGTCCCAAGAAGGAAATGCTCCTCAACCAAAATTCACACTTCGAGAACTTGGCATATAAACCATGCTCTCTCAGTGTCTGCAGAACTATCCTCAGATGCTGGGCATGCTCCTCTGCATCTCTGGAATACACTAAAATATCATCGATGAAAACAATGACAAAGTGATCCAGAAACTCACTGAAAACTCTGTTCATGAGATCCATGAATGCTGCAGGGGCGTTAGTCAACCCGAACGGCATCACTAAGAACTCATAATGCCCATATCTAGTTCTGAACGTTGTCTTTGGCACATCTGCCTCTCTGACTCTCAACTGATGATACCCGGATCGCAGATCTATTTTCGAGAAACAACCTGCTCCAGCTAGCTGGTCAAATAGATCATCAATCCTAGGTAGAGGATACCTATTCTTGGTAGTGACCTTGTTCAACTGTCTGTGGTCGATACAAAGTCTAAGGGATCCATCCTTCTTTCTGACAAAGAGCACTGGAGCACCCCAAGGTGAGGTACTAGGGCGGATGAAACCCTTATCTACCAAGTCCTGCAACTGCTCTTTTAACTCTGCTGGCGCCATCCTGTAGGGAGGAATAGAGATAGGTCTGGTACCTGGCAGCAATTCGATTTCAAACCCTACTCCCTATCAGGTGGGAGTCCTGGTAAATCGTCTGGGAACACATCGAGAAACTCTCGGACTACTGGTACTGTGGCTGGTTCCCTAACCTGACTGTCTAGCTCTCTCACATGAGCTAAAAACCCTGACAACCCCTCCTAAGCAAACGACGAGCCTGAAGGGCTGAAATCATACCTCTGGGTGTACCTCTCCTGTCTCCTCTGAAGACACACTCTGACCCATCCTGGTCTCTGAGACTAACTATCTTCTCTCTACAGTCCAAAGTAGCACTATATGCAGATAGCCAATCCATCCCTAGAATGACATCAAAATCTGTCAAATCTAGAACCACAAGGTCAGCTGGAAGGCATCTACCCTCTATAAACACTGGACTGAAATGACAGACTGACACTGCCACTGATGGGTCACATTTAGGTCCACTGACCCAAAGAGGATACTCTAACTCAGAACTGATCAAACCCAATCTCTCTATGGCTCTCGAAGCAATAAAGGAATGAGAAGCACCGGGGTCCATCAAAGCATACACATCTGAACACCCAATGATGAGATTACCTGACACCACTGTGTTCGACGTGTTCGCCTCCTCCTGTGTCACAGTGAAAATCCGTGCTGGGGCTACCGGATTGCCACCTCGGGAACCTGCTGCTGAAGTAGAGGCTGCCCCTCTCCCTCTACCTCTGCCACTACTCTGAGGCATGACTGGAGCTGCTGGCTGTACCACACTGCCTGAACTCATCTGCTGGGATGGTACAAAAGTCACCTGAGGACAATCCCGAGCAATATGCCGTTCCTGTCAACAGCGAAAACAAGCTGTAGATCCCAACCGACAAACTCCTTCATGTGGTTTTCCGCATCTTCTACATACTGGGGCTGTGCCAGAGCTTGAGCCACTACCTATTCCCAGACCTGACTTGACTTTACTCCATATCTTACTCTTTGTTCCTTTTGCTCTATCCCATCTCTTGCTGCCTGAGGGTGCTGAACTGGGGGCCTTAGAACCCGAAGCCTGTGCCTTTGACTGTTTCTGAATATTGGCACTAGCTTCCATTTTCCTGGCTGCGTCCACTATCGTGTGGAAACTCTCCTTTTCTGCTAGAAGAATCAAGGAAGAATACCTAGGATGCAATCTCATAGTATATCTCCTTGCCTTCTTCTGATCAGTATCATAGGCTTGACCCACATACTGAAGCAAATCCAGAAACTTATCTGTAAATTCATCAACACTCATTTCGTCTGTCTGTCTCAACTGTTCAAATTCTATGACTTTCATCTCCCTGGAGCTATCAGGAAAAGCCCACCCTGCAAACTCATTGGCGAACTCTCCCCAAGACATACTGTCCACCCTGGGTTCCACATAATTCTTAAACCATTCTCTGGCTTTCTTGCATTTTAATGTGAAACCTGCCATCTCAATGGCTCTCCTATCATCTGCTCCCAATTCACTGGTTATCATCCTAACTGCTCTGAGGTAATCAAATGGATCATCTCCCGTGTTGTATTTAGGAGCATCCAATTTCAAGTACTCCGTCATTTGTACCTTACCTCCAGATGAGCTAGGTTGATGTCTGTCAACACCAGGGGCTACTGGTTCTGGTGGTGGTACTGGGTCATTTGGCTCTGGGTGTGCTGCACTTGGATGGGTAGGGGAAGATGGATACATAGGATATGGTGGATAATAAGGATAAGGCATAAATGGCATGTAAGGAGGATATGGGACAAAACTAGAGTACTCCGACATACCTCCCATCAGATACTCTGGATCCTGCGGAAAGGCTGGATAGCCAAAACCTGAGGCCTGAGCGCCTCCCTGCGACTCTCCCATACCTTCCTCAAATCTGCCTATACCCATGCTGTCATCTCTAGACTGATCACTCTCCATTGCCTCCCTCCTTTCCTCTGATCTTTCTCCTCTCGCTGTTCCCCTTCTGCTCTCGTCTACAGACCTTCTAGGGTCTATTGACGTACCTTCCCTGCTAGATCTCTGCGACCTTGCCCTTGGCAATGCAGGAGGACGAGCAGTTGGTCTCTCACTATCTGGTGGGACTCCAGTCAATCGAGCTGATCGACGAGTTCCTCTCATCTTTACTCTCTGAAAAACAACACATAACGTAGCACTTTAGCACATAAACATCAATAAAGCACATGCATAACTCATCAGATAGGACTCAACACCCTATCCTAGTGGATATGATTTCCTATTGTGCTTGACCACTTCTACCCTTTCTGAGCCCGACACTGTTGCTATAGGTCCGATCATATGAACCTAGGGCTCTGATACCAATCTGTAACGACCCCAAAATGGACCGTCACCGGCGCTAGGATTCAGGTCGGCTTAAGGCCGCCAGAACCCGTAGCAAGCCTGCTATACTCTCTGTGTACCTGTAAAATTCATACATGATCATACATTTTCTGTGAAAAATAAAAACTCTTTTCTCTGTACCAAGGCTTAACCTGTGCATGCACAATCTCTGTACTATGTACTCTGTACCCCTGACTAGAGCTTGCTCTAGATGGGTTAACTCATACCTGTTAAGCCTGGTTTTTCACATACAATAAAATATATATACATATCCAGATCATGTACAAAACATACATTACTAAGTCAAGCACATTTCTAACTTTATACACAACTATTACATCTCTTTAATATTACATGTCCACTCTAAGCTATTACAAATCTCTTTACTCTTTCTGTACTCTGTTGGACTGTCCCTGTACACTGTACATTGAACCTGCAAAACTGGGGTTAAGGGAGTGGGATGAGCTCTATAGCCCAGTGAGTAGAACAGTAAAACATCTCAGTAAAATATGATCCCATGGAATGCACCATATCACAGACAAACCATATCAAGAGTAAACCTGTCACCACATAGTCCCAGTAACTCTATGCCAGGGCGTAGAATCGAGCACCTGGTCTTCCTGTCATATATGTATATGTGTATATAACACCTCTGTACTTACCATTGCCAGGGCGTAGTCAAAGGCTCCTGGTCTTTACTATACCTGCTAGGGCGTAGTCAAAGGCTCCTGGTCTTTACTATACCTGCCAGGGCGTAACAGCTGGAATCATCTACAGTACATTAATTATTTACAGATAGTGTAGTTTAACGTCATTGCGGACGTCAGAAGGCATTTCTTTATGGCCATGTGGTCTCATCTGGTTCATCTAGGTCCTGACTGTCTTGGTAAAGTGAGTCAGATAGTAGGTCATCCTCATCTTCACTGCTTTCTTTTGCTCTTTTGAATTTGGTCTTTGAGCATTCTACCTTTTCTGGAGTCTTGTTCTTTGCAGGAACTGCAGTAGCTGTGTCTGACAGTTCTTCTAGGGCTAATGACAGTCTTTGTTTTAGTATTCCTCCATATCCCTTATCTGAAGCATCAGTTTCCACTATTTTAAATGACTCAGGGTGTGGAATCGCTAAACATGGAAGGGTTTTTACCCTTTCTTTGATTCTTTTTACTGCTAAGGTACATTCAGTTGACCATTCAGGAGGATTCTTTTTTAGACGCTGGAACAGAGGCTTAGCATCTTGGGCAAGGTTCTGATAGAAATCGGCTACATAGTTTAAGCTTCCTAAAAATCTTTGTAATTGAGTTTTTTCTTTTATTTCATCAGGAAACTTACTAGCAAATTCTATGGCTCGGTTTATTGGAATGATGGTTCCTTTGGAGATATTATGACCTAGAAATCTAACTTCAGTTTGGAAGATCTTTATCTTCTTTGCAGAAACAACTAGACCGTTTATTTTAACGATCTTCTCAAACATTTTTAAATGCTTGAAATGCTGATCTATTGTCCTGGAGAAGATTAGGACATCATCAATATAAACAATAGAAAACGCTGAATAAACGTTAAAAATTTCATTCATAATCTTCTGGAATTCAGAAGGAGCATTCTTCAATCCAAATGGCATGACATTCCACTCATAATGCCCAAAGGGCACAGTGAACGCCGTTTTATATTTATCTTCTTCGGTTATCTGGATTTGCCAGTATCCAGACTTCATATCAAATTTTGAGAAAATAGTGGCTTCATAAAGCCGATTCAAGAGATCTCTTTTATTGGGCAGTGGATATCTTATCCATCTGAGCGCCTTATTTAAGGGCTTATAATTGATAACCAGTCTTGGGACACCTCTTTCAAGTTCAGCAGCATTTTCTACATAGAATGCTGGACAGCTCCATGGGCTACTACTTTTTCTAATTAACCCTTTAGCTTCTAGCTCAGCTATTTCTTTCTTACAAAGTTCTAGGTGTCTTGGCCCCATGGCTATGGGCCTGGCCTTTGTGGGAATAGCCTTTTCTGAGAATTCCGGCTCATATGGCAAATTTACCACATGCCTTTTCCTAGTCCAGAATGCATCTGGGCTTTCAGCACAAATGCTGCTTATCAATTCTTCTTGGATTACTTTAATCCTTTGTTGAATTTTAGGTTCTTTTAACCTATCATCTATACTTTTATAGATTACTTCCTGTTTTAAGGAATTTATAAATTTAGTCTTATTTTCTACTGTGTTCTTTAACACATCTATCTCTTTCAGTTTAGGGTGAGAGCTAAAGTAAAAGGTAATAACCTTACCATTTATCTCGATACTAATTCCTTCTTTGGTTATTTGGATGGGGTATAGCATATGCAAAAAAGGATTTCCTAAGATAACAGGATGGGATAATCCTTTTACCATAAGAAAAGGGATTTCGAAACAGGTACCTTGATTGCAGATTACGGTATTATTTAGTTTGTATTTTACCGACATTTTGCTCCCATCTGCTGTATGCAATTCTTCAAGCGTTTTTGAGAAGTATTTTGAAGGCACTAGTCCTTCATTGATGCAGTTGAGATCAGCTCCCGAGTCGATTAATGCATTCGTCTCGAACACATAGTTCTTATGTACTACTATGGTAACCTTTGTATGCCACTTATGGGTAATTACCCTATCAGCCATGTTGATGTAATGAAGGTTGTTGAGGTCTTTACCTTCTTGATCTTTTTCTGGTTCTTCAATGTTGTCTATCAGGTCAAGGATAAGATTATCCTCTTTGGTCAGTACCAGAAGGCCATTCATTGCACATAGCGATTTATAATAATCGCAGTTTCCTTCGCAGTCTTCTTTCTGTACTTCTTCTTCTTCAGTGCTACTTTCTTCTTCTGTGGTGTAATCTACTGCATTTATCTCCATTACTTCTTGCTCCGAGTCTGTCTCATTTAGCAAAATTCTTGCTAATGCTTCTTTCAAGTCTTCCTCTATAGTTAATGCTTGTATCTGTTGTTTGACTCGACACTTATTGGCGGAATGTCCCACTTTTCCACATCTGTAGCAGACTATAGTTTTCTCTGCTTTGCCTTGACTGGGCTTCTTTCTTTCCTTTGGCTTCTGACTACTTTCAGGTTGTGGAAACCTTCTATGCTTCTCCTTGTATGGACGTTTGTTTGTGAAGAAACGCTTGCGTCGATGAGGCCGAACTTTGTCGTTGGCGTTGGCCTCTCTCCTACCCCCCTTAAATTTCGTGGACGGAAATTTAATAGGTGGTAATCTGCAAGAACATTGGCCTCAAATTAAGCAAGAATGAAGAAATGTTGGAAGAACTATCTAAAAGGCTAGCCAAACTGGGAATAAAAGAGGACCCCAAAATGAAGGCCATTGCTCCGTTAACAATGGAGTCAGAGGAAGACAAATTGAGTACTGATCAAGAGTTAATTCAACTCGAAAACATGTTGAAAGAATCTGAACCGGCAGAAGTCAATAGGATAAAGTATCCTAAAACACGGGCAACTATGGATGTAAAGCCATACTATCCAAGACCGTCACCAATTAATCTCCAATTTGAAGATGCCAGTTATAACTATATGCAGTATGATGGATCCTCGATAGTAGAATGGACTATTGATGGACTATCTGATTATCAGATCAAGAATGTCCTCCAATACATGACTATGTACGCTACGGCTAGTAGAGCAAAGGGTAATGATGACCCTCACACTGCAAGAGCCATAATAGCAGGGTTCAGTGGCCAACTAAAAGGTTGGTGGGATTTTTCAGTATCAAATGAAGGAAAAGCCCAAATATTCAACATGGTTAAACAAGAAGGAGCTCAACAAGTCCCAGATGTGGTTAACACCCTATTATATACTATAGGGTTGCACTTCATCGGATCAGTCAGTATGTTTACTGACAGAGCACAAGAGCAGTTAAGAAATCTGCGCTGCCCAGACCTTTCAGGGTGTAGTCAAAGGCTCCTGGTCTTTACTATACCTACCAGGGCATAGTCAAAGGCTCCTGGACTTCCTGTCTGAGACTATTGGATCATTCAGCATTCACTTACATCACCAAATAACGATGCAATGCAACATATTCGTGGATACTAATGCAATCAACCTATTGCATAATCATGATGCATGAGATATGCTAAAACATTCCATTGTGCAAGTAAAAGAGTTAAGTTTAGTTCCACTCACCTCTGGCTAACTGGACTGACTCTGCAGGCTCTGAACACTCTGGAGTAGTACTCACTGCTGCTCTCTCTGGTTCCTCTGGTCTGTACCTATACCAATCGACTCCAATGAGGGACCAAGCTAGCTTATGGACAACACTATGAAACTCCCCAAGAATCCCCTTAAACTCACTCTAGCATCCATGCATAGCATGCAAAGGAAAGCTGGACAGAACACTTTCGGCGGCAGATTCGGCGACCAAAAGTCCTCTCCAGAGACGAAACTCAAGCACCTTCGGCGGCCGAACTTCCACTTTCGGCTGCCGAACCCTTTCGGGGGTAAGTTTCGGAGGCCAAAAGGCACTATAGAGACGAAAGTCTCTAACCTTCGGCGGCACCTTCGGCGGCCGAACTTCCCTCCAGAGCCGAAAGTCCAAAAGCTCGGGGCAAGTTTGGGCAGCCGAAGCCACCTCCTCTCTTCTCCTCAGGGGTTCGGTGGCCGAATGTACCTTCGGCTGCCGAACCTGAGTTCATCAGCAGGGCAAAAACTTGCCCTGCCTCTCGCCAAATACACAAAACTCACTCCACTTCAAACACCTCAATACTTCCACTTGCATACACTCATGTATATGCTCAAAGGGGTCAAAAACTAGCTAAAAACCCCAAACACACAACGCAAACAACACAGAAACAAGCTTTATGCACAACATCATCAAAACCTCACAAATAACCCTATTCATGCAACTCTCTCCACAAACCCCATAAAACCTTCAGAAAACATAAAAACAAGCTCGGATCTTCACTTACCTTGTGAAAACAAGTAGATGACTGATCCTAACGTGGAGTTTTGAAGCAACTCTTCTTCAAACTCTCCAAATTTCACACCTTTGAGTTTTTAGCTTAAAACCTTCAAAAGATCATAAAACTCATCAACTCTTTGCATGATTTAATAAAAATATGAAAGAATACTCACAAAGGACAGAGTTTCACCTCAGCAAGGGAAAGAAACGGTGCTCTTACTGCTTCAACCGACTGAGGGCCATTTATAGGTGGCTGGCCAGACCACCTTCGGCGGCCATACGTGAAACCAAAAGCCATGCATGTTCGGCGGCCGAACCTTAACTTCGGCGACCGAACCTGGCTTTTCTGCCTTGGTTCATTTCACTCAAAAACTCATTTCCTTATACTTTAACACTATGCAATATACCAAAACAGTTTAGAAAAACATAAATCGAACCCTTCTAGAGACTTCCGACATCCCGGACGCCACCGGAAAGTAGGATTCCGATGCCGGACTCTAGCCGGGTATTACAGCTGACACCCTTGCAACACCTTCCAAAATCTGAAGAATGTGAGAATAGCCTCCTTGAACAGATATTCCATGCCCAATCTGATGAGCCATGGTACACAGACATAGTAAACTACCTAGCCACAGGTAACTTGCCTTCTGACATGCCAAAGCACACCAAAGACAAGATAAAGAAAGATGCCAAATACTATGTTTGGGATGAGCCATATTTTTGGAAACATTGTGTTGACCAAGTGATAAGGAGATGTATTCCAGACCAAGAAATAGCTTCAGTTCTCACTTTTTGTCATTCATATAGTTGTGGTGGACACTTTGGTCCAAGAAAGACTGCTCATAAAATACTTAAAAGTGGCCTATTTTGGCCCACCATTTTTCGAGATGCTTTTCTATTTTGCAGATCATGTGTTAGGTGTCAACAGACTAGAAATCTGAGCAACAGAAATCAAATGCCACAGAACCCTATCATGGTCTGTGAGGTATTTGATGTGTGGGGCATAGACTTCATGGGACCATTCCCACCATCTTTTGGATACACCTACATCATCCTTGCAGTAGACTATGTGTCCAAATGGGTGGAAGCTAGAGCAACAAAGACTGATGATGCCAAGGCAGTAGTAGACTTTGTGAAGACCAACATCTTTGCCAGACATGGAGTACCAAAGGCAATCATCAGTGACAGAGGAACCCACTTTTGCAACAAGGTAGTGGAAAGCCTTCTCAGAAAGCACAATGTGATACATAGAACATCCACAGCCTATCATCCTCAAACAAATGGGCAAGCTGAAGTGTCCAACAGAGAAATCAAGGCCATCCTTGAAAAGACAGTATCTCCCAACCGAAAGGACTGGAGTGAACGTTTGGAAGATGCTCTATGGGCCTACAGGACAGCTTACAAGACCCCCATAGGTATGTCTCCTTATAGATTGGTCTATGGAAAAGCTTGTCACCTCCCAGTTGAGCTTGAACACAAGGCCTATTGGGCTGTAAAGAATTGCAACATGGACCTTAAAGAAGCTGGACAACATCGCAAGTTGCAACTGCAAAAGCTAGAGGAAATAAGACGAGATGCATATAAGACTTCTTGGAACTACAAAGCAAAAACCAAATCCTCCCATGATAGTCAGCTTTCAAGAAAATAATTTGAGGTTGGTGATAAAGTCTTACTCTTTGACTCTCGTTTGAAATTGTTTCCAGGAAAGCTACGGTCTAGGTGGATTGGACCATTCACTGTAGAGCATGCTTACCCACATGGAGCTGTAGACATTCGCAATATAGAGATAAGAAAAATCTTCAAGGTAAATGGCCATCGTCTAAAACCTATCTATGAAGGATTTGCAGTGCAAGTAGTGGAAGAAATTCCACTACATCAACCATCTCAGTCAACCTGAGGGATCGTACCATGCACACCTCACACCCAAGGGAGTACTCAGTTTCCTTTGTTCTTTCATTTTTCTTATACATTGAGGACAATGCATGATTTAGGTGTGGGGGTGCATATCTCTCTTTCTCTCTTCTTCTTCTCTTCTTCTTCTTCTTTCCCTTTCAGTTCTGCGAATTTACATGGCTTTCAGTCTGCGAAATTTTTTCATTTTCCTTTCAGATTTGCGATTTTTGCTTTATTTTGTTTCAGTTCATGTGAATTTTTTTGCTTTCAATTTTTCCTTTAGTTTGTTTTCATTTATGATTTCAATAACACACACACAACCACAACCTTCTTCTTCTTTTTGATTTGCTCTACTCAAACTGATAGACTATGTTGGATGAGTTTTTCTTTCCATAACCCCATTGATGTGATGACTCTTTAAACTTATGTTGAATCAATTGCAGTGAGTTATATTCATGTTTGAGAATTGCCTTTTGAATTGAATATTTGAGCTTGCCATGGTGAAAAATGTATTGATGATACTCATTAGAGAGAATAAATTGAAAATTGTGTGAATGAACTTAACATGACTTGTTTTAGTAATTGGTGTTGATTTGCCCAAATCATTGAGAGAAAGAAAATTCAGCAAAGGCAAAGACCTCATGAGCACAAATTCAAAACTGTTCCAATGGTTGAAAGACTATGAACAGAGCTAGTAGCCACTTGGACAGGTGACCAACTGAGTAATTGGGGTGGGTATCACCAATATGTACCTTCACGTCAAAAGGTTGGTGACTTTTTCAAGCAAGATCTAAGTGCAAAAGACTGAATAAAGTACTTCAAGGTAAGGGCAAGTCAATCCGAAAGCTAAAAAGAGTCTTATCTGAACAAATAATATATGCATGTATAATCTCTCTCTTGAGGAAAATAAATCCTAGCCATGGTAAGTAAAGGGAAACAAGGAAAGAAGGTGAGTAATCTTCATGCATATATTCTTCACTGCAATGATTCAAAATAGGTGTCTAGAGTAAGAGCTTAAGTGGAAATAAGGATCAAGTAGCAAAGAAAGCTTATTTGACTATGTTTATTTACTTGAGGACAAGCAAAAGGCTAGGTGTGGGGGTATTTGATAGAACATATTTTAGTCCCTTTTATCTTGATATTATTGATTATTATTTACATGATTTCTGCTTAATTTAGTGATCTCGACATTATTTTGCAGAAAATGGTGAAAAAAGACATTTTGGAGAAAATACCCTTAAAATTGCCTTAAATGGAGCAAAGGAGAGCAAGCCTGCCAAGTTGGAATCAAGTGAAGCTAAATAAGGAAAGTTCTAAATAAGGAAAGTGGCAAAGAAGGAAAGAACATTCAGCCAAAGCAATTTGAAATTCAAATTTCAAATCTCCAAGTAGCCACTTATTCAATAAGTCAAATCTCAAGTTGCCATAAATGAAGAGCCAAATAAGGAAAGTATTTTGAATTTCAAATCTTCAAGATTCATATTCAAATTTTGAAATTCAAAATCCAGCTTATCAAGGAAGCCAAATCTAAAGATCACATGCTTGCCACCTCATGCCTTGCACATTCAAAATTCAAATTGCAAAAGGAGGCTCCACCTTCCTTATTAGTGCATGGGCAGCAAGGATGGTGTGAAGGCAAGTCTTGGGCACCTTGGGAAGCATCTTGAAGACACTAGGGCAGCAAGCAAAGACCAAAAGACCCACTCTTGCACAAGCCACCCATGCCACACGCCAACTCCTTCACATGTGTGCATGGACAGCATGGAAGCACTTGGGCAACATGGGCAGCCACTCAAGACTCACGTGGGCAGCCTCTTGAAACCCTAAGACAGCACCTCAAGACATATATAAACTCTTCTAAAGGCCAGCCGACCAGCACTCTCCATCCCTCCCATTCGGCCAAGGCAAGGCGCACCAAGTCTCTCCACCAATTCGGTTCATCTTCTCTTGTTCTCTCCTTTTATTTTTTGTTTTGTTTCAGCCATGAGTGGCTGAAACCTTTTATTCTAGTTGAAGATTGGTTGAAACTAAGGTTGTTTTATGGATTGTGAGATATGAACATAAACTATTTGTCTATGGTTTGTTCAATATTCATACAATTTGGTGCTTGAATCTATGATTACTTTGTTGTTTTGATCAAATTGGCCACTTGATTCTTGATTGCAAGGTAATTGATTGTTAGTTTGGATAATTTTTAGTCCGTAATTGCTGGAATTATTCAAACATAAGAACACTTGGTGTAACAACTAAGGAATTGTGTGATCTAGCAACATCTCATGTGTTTGAGTAGCTAGGATTGGATCTCTCTATCTCTTCATGCAATTGACAATTGTTTTGATGCCTAAGGCCCAAGGACGTTCCTTGGCAATTTTTTAATTAGTAATTAATTAGAGGACGGTCCCTAATTGATTTAATCATAAGGAGAGACATGGTGGTGAGAAGCGTTTTCCACCTCCATAACTAATCTATTGAATCAATCAAGAGAACATAAGTTTCAATGATCAGTCCAAACAACCAAAGTGGATCCAACTCTTCAACTAGACCTTTCTCATATTAGATTTCTCTTTTATTTAATTACTTGCTCATTTAATTGCTTTCAGTAGTTTGCTAATCAAATCAATCTCAAAACCCCCTTTTTTACTTTTATTGCACTGTACTTTTGTTTCGCTTTCAATTACTTGCTTTTAGTTTCTCATTCAGTTAATTCTCTTGGTCTTGTTGAGAAAAATAGATAAGTTTTCAATTCTCTGTGGATTTGATCCTTTACCACTATCTGCAGTAGTAATATTGTTGATAACCGAAAAAGTTATTTTTGATCGGCTTCGACAACCGCGAGTCACCTCCTGGGGACCAAAGTAATAATTTACTCAGACCATACAACCTTGCGATACTTGATCAAGAAAAAGGAGTCAAAATCAAGGCTGATTCGGTGGATTTTGCTATTACAAGAGTTCGATCTGGAGATACAAGACAAGAAAGGGAAGGAGAATCTAGTGGCTAATCACCTAAGCCAACTTCCCACTACTTCCGCACCATGTCCAATTAAGGAAGACTTTCTAGACGAACATTTGTTCGTCTCTCAGCTTGCTTAGTGGATCGCACCACACAAACTACACCAGAGGAGTACTCAGTTTCCTTTGAACTCTTATATTTCTAATACATTGAGGACAATGCATGAATTAGTTGTGGGGGTGTATATCTCTGAATATTTATTTTTAAGTGTTTTCCATCTTTGCTTTAATTTTTAGTTTGAACACATTAGGTGAATTTTTTTCATTTTTGTTATTTTTGCCTTTATTGCACACACATGTAGCCACAATTTTTTCCTTTTTTCTGTTTTGATGTGCTTTACTCAAACTCATAGGCTATGTTGAATGAGCTTTCTTTCTATGACCCCATTGATGTGATAACTCTTTAAAACTAAGTTGAATTAATTGCAGTGAGTTGTATTCATTATTGGGAATCTCCTTTTGAATTGAATCTTTGAGCTTGCTATGATGAATAATATATGACATTACTCATTGGAGAGAATAATAAAGATGTGTGTGAAACTAAACATGACTTATTTTAGCAATTGCTGTCGATTTATCTAATTCATTGAGAAAAATAAATTCAGCAAAGGCAAAGACTTCAAACGCACAAATTGAAAACTGTTCCAATGGTCAAAAGACTATGAACAGAGCTAGTAGCCACTTAGACAGGTGACCAACTGAGTAACTGGGGGTGGGTATCACAAATATGTACCTTCACGTCAAAAGATTGGTGACTTTTTCAAGCAAGAATAAAGTGCAAATAGCTGAATAAAGTGCTTCAATTCAAGGGTAAGTCACACTGAAAGCTAGGAAAAGCCTTAAATGAACAAGAATATGTGCATGTATAATCTCTCTCTTGAGGAAAATAAATACTAGCCATGGTAGGTAAAGGGAGACAAGGAAAGAAGGAGAGTAACCTTGGTGCATACACTCTTCACTACAATACTTCAAAATAGGGGGTCTAAAGTAAGAGCTTAACTGGAAATAAAGGATCAAGTAGTAAAGAGAGCTTGTTTGACTAAGTTTATTTGCTTGAGGACAAGCAAAAGCAAATGTTTATTCTCCAAGCAAAGGCCGCCGGCCACCTCTCTCCTTCTTCCTTTCTTTTATTTTTTTGTTTTGTTTCAGCCATGAGTGGCTGAAACCTTTTTTTCTAGTTGAAGATTAGGTGAAATTTTAGTTGTTTTATGGATTGGGAGATCTGAACATACATTGTTTATCTTTTGTTATTCAATATCTATGCAATTTCATGCTTAATCTCTCTCTTGAGTTGTTTTATGGATTGGGAGATCTAAACAAGAATATGTGCATGTATAATCTCTCTCTTGAGGACATGCCATGAAATTGCATAGATATTGAATAACAAAAGATAAACAATGTATGTTTAGATCTCCCTATCCATAAAACAACTAAAGTTTCACCTAATCTTCAACTAGAAAAAAAGGTTTCAGCCACTCATAGCTGAAACAAAACAAAAAAATAAAAGAAAGGAAGAAGGAGAGAGGTGGCTAGCGGCCTTGGCTTGGAGAATAAACTTTTGCTTTTGCTTGTCCTCAAGCAAATAAACTTAGTCAAACAAGCTCTCTTTGCTACTTGATCCTTTATTTCCACTTAAGCTCTTACCCTAGACCGCTACTTTGAAGCATTGCAGTAAAAGTGTATGCATCAAGGTTAGTCTCCTTCCTTCCTTGTCTCCCTTTACCTACTATGGCTACCAATTATTTTCCTCATTAGAGAGATTATACATACACATATTCTTGTTCAGTTTAGACTTTTCCTAGCTCTCGGAGTGATTTGCCTTTACTTGAAGTACTTTATTCAGCTTTTTGCATTTTATTCTTGCTTGAAAAAGTCACCAACCTTTTGACGTGAAGGCATATATTTATGATATCCACCCCCAGTTACTTGAGATAGAGAGTGTTAAGAACTTCTTGAGGAGCAAGTCGTACTGAAAGTTCAAGCTGGTTGTGGCTGGAGTATAGGCAAGCCCAAATGGGAGAGTATTGCATCTAGCTTAGCATCAATATGTTGCATTTTGTCTTCAACTCGGGCATGGCCATCAATGTAATACCCGGCTAGACTCCGATATCGGAATTCCTACCGTCCGGTGGAATCTCGGATGTCTGAAACCTCTAGAAGGGTAAAATTATGTTTTTTAAAATGTTTTGATGTATTTTACGGTTTTAAGTAAAAAGAAAGTTGAGTTTTGAATGAAAATAGCCTTGGAGGAAGACCCAGGTTCGGCCGCCAAATCCCAAGTTCGGCCGCCGAACGTGCTTGCGCTTCGGGAGTGCTTTAGGCCTCCGAAGGCATAAGAGAGGGAAGTCTAGGTTCGGCTGCCGAACCTTAAGTTCGGCCGCCGAACATGGCATGCATGTGGAGGCACGTTAGGCCCCCGAAAGTGGCCTGGCCAGCCACCTATAAAGGGGTCCCCATGTCCGAACGGGAGAGCTTTTCTCCCCGTTTTCGGCCAAGGTGAGTTCTCCGCCGTCCCTCATCGATTTTGAGCTTCTTCCTTCGAATCTTCATGATTTTCTTATGAGTTTTCACTTGGTTTGAAGATCTTTGAGCAAAAGAGCAAGTTTGGAAGCTTGGAGACCAAAGAGTGGATTCCTCCCTACCTCCAAGCTAGGATCATCTTTCCTCTCGATCTTCAAGAGGTAAGCTTAGATCCAACCTTTCTTGCATGTTTTAAACAAGTTTTATGAATATCTATGGGGTAGAAATGCATGTTAGGTTATTGTTATGTTTATGGGTTTATGTATGTTTATGAACAATGTGGGTTGTTTGATGTGTTGTAGTTGGGGTTTTTGATGATTTAAAGCCCCTAGGAGCTTGTATGCTTGAGTATGCATGTTGTAGAATAGAAAAATGCATATTTGAATGAGTTGGGAGACATTTGTGCATGTCGGAGCCGAGTTTCTGCCATTTGGGAGAAACCAGGTTCGGCAGCCGAAGGGACTTTCGGCCGCCGAACCTGCCTGTGAGGCAAGTCTTTCGGCTGCCGAAGCCTGCCCCCGAAAGTGGACTTTCGTCTCTGGAGGGGACTTTCGGCCGCCGAAGGTGCCGCCGAACATGCATGAGTTTCGTCTCTGGAGGGAACCTTCGGCCGCCGAAAGTGCCGCCGAAGGTGCATGACTTTTGGCTCTGGAGGGACTTTCGGCCGCCGACCTTGCCGCCGAAAGTGCCCTGTTCAGCCCTCCTTTGCATGAATTCTTTGATTGTTTTGAGGTGTTTTAGGGAGTTTTTGGGGGATGTTTTTAGAGTCATGTTTATGTATGTTAGGTCCCTCATTTGTGTCCACCTGTGTAGGTTCGAATCAGAGGAACCAGAGAGTTCAGCAGTGAGCACTGCTTCAAAGTTTGCAGAGTCAGCCAGAGGTGAGTGGAACTAAACTTGATCTTTTAAATTGAGAAATTAAATGTTTTTATTATGTTACATGCATCATGATTACGCAATAGGATGATTGCATTAGATTTCACAAATATGTTACATCGCATTCTTTGTTGTTGATGTGGGTGAATGTTGGATGACCCAATTAGTCCCTGAGGAAAGACCAGGACCCCATTCTACGGCCTGGCACGAAAATGAAAGACCAGGACCCCATTCTACGGCCTGGCACGGATATGGGACTCGAAGACCAGGTGCCCAGAGGAGGCCCTGAGGCAATGGTAAGAAATGTATGATATGACAGGAAGACCAGGACCCCATGCTATGGCCTGGCACGAAATGATACTAGGACTATTTGGTGACAAGTTCACCCAACCCTTGATGTGAATTGTCTGAGTTATGATGCATTTTATATGAGCATGTTTGTTAACATGTTTTTATGGTTCTACTCACTGGGCTTGTTAGCTCACCCCTCTCCCTTAACCCCCCAGGTTTGCAGGTGCAGGATAGAGCAGGAGGTCGGATAGAGTAAAGTCTTGGTTATGTAATAGCTAGTAGTGGACATGATGGATATTGTAATGTAATGTTGAGTTATGTAATGTAATGATGATATTGAGGTTTAGAAGTGTGCTTGACCATAGTATGTTGTAAATCCTTTTTTAGATACATGATCTTAAATGTTTATGGATGATTATGTTTAACCAAACTTAATGCATGATTATGTCACCCCATTGGAGCAGTGATGAGGACTCCAAGGTGGGGTTAATGTTAATGTCTATGTTAATGCATGCACAGGTTGAGTTTGGTTCATGAATGAAAAAGAAAAGTTCAATTTTTTTTTATGTATGATGTTGATCATGTATGGGATTAAACAGGTTCACAGGATGTATGTTAGGCTTGCTACGGGTCCCGGCGGCCTTAAGCCGATCTGGATCCTAGCGCCGGTAGCGGTCCGGTTTCCGGGTCATTACAATCAGATTCCAAAGAGGCTGAGGTAGATAGTCCTAATTTATCTTCTGTCTGAAATAAGCGTGATCGAGGTGAAATGATAGGACCTTTCCTGATCATTGCCCTCAAAGTCAAAATTAATATGTAACTCATGCTCTTCGGATAGGTACATGGCCTTCTCGCTGGCAATTCTAGGCATCCACTTCTTTTGCTTCTTTTTCAGGGGTGAGACAGTTTGTATCTCCTCGTTGCTGCTACTGTGTTCAGTATCCTATGCTAGGGTCGTGGTCTTTTTGCCACTGAGGTTGAAAGCTATGTCTTCATTGTTGCTCTCGGTGTAAGACTCCAAAGTCATTATGGTAGTCTTTGGTTTTTCTTTTTTGATCTTCGACTGCTCCAAAATTTCTAGTTTTACTTCCCATTCTTCTTCTAGTTCAACTTACATACTAAGCATTAGAGTTTTATCTTTCGCTTGCAAACGAGTAGTCCATCTTGTTGTGGTCGGAGGAGACGCCATTGTTGGTGTGGCAGCTTCTGGCCGCGATGCCACGGCCGGCGTTGCTTTCTCCTTTTTAGCTATCTATTTTGGAACCAATGGTGTTACAGTGGTCTCGCCCTAAGTGTGGTTCGACGGGTCTTGTCGGCATCGCTTAGAAGTAGGTGTGGTGGTCGGCGATGTCTCTAACTAGTTTGCAATTGACTTATACTTTGCCATTGTTGTTTTTCAAGAGAAGGGAGAGCTGAAAGAGAAAGAGAGATCGAAAACATGAGAGAAAATAAAAGAGGAGGGTGAGTTAGGTTTTAATTTTGAGAGGTAAAAATAAAATAGTAAAAATAATTAAAGCAATAAAAATTATAAAAGAAAATTACCTTTCAAAGAGCAATTATAAAGTAAGTCAAACAATTTTACCATGTAAATCTCAAATAACTATGAAGGCCTATGTATGATCTCCATAAAGCTCAGACTTGTCCAGAAAAATATAATCTGCTCCAAGGTTAAAGACAATAGAAAAATAAAAATTTTAAAGAGAAAGTAAAACTTCTGAGAACAGACAGGCAAGCAGTGCCCTTCTTTACTGTCCTAGGCTGGACTTTCTTGCTTTCAAGTATTGATTTGTAACACTTCCAAGACCACAATTTCTCCATTCCTAGGCTCGAATCCTTCAAAGAAAGGTTTGAGCCTATGTCCATTTACTTTTAAAAAATTTTTCAGTTTCAAGACTTTGAATTTGCACAGCTCTATCGGGAAATGATTTGATTATAATAAATGAACCAATCCATCAAGCTTTTAAATCTCCAGGAAACAATTTTAATCGAGAATAAAAAAGTAAAACTTTTTGTCCCACTTTAAAACTCTTCTGAGAAATTGATTCATCATGAAAGGCTTTGGTCTTTTCCTTGTAGATTATTGCATTCTCATAGGCATCATTTCTTATTTCTTTCAATTCCTGCAATTGCAATTTCTGGTTAGAACTTGCCTGACTTAGACTGCTATTCCATTGCTTCACCGCCCAAAAAGCTGTATGTTTTAATTCAACTGGTAAATGGAAAGACTTTCCATAAACTAGTTGAAATAGTGACATGCCGAATAGGGTTTTGTAGGCTGCCTTATATGCCCATAATGCATCACTAAGTCGAGTGCTCTAGTTTTTCCTATTAACATTGACTATTTTCTCCAAGATTGACTTTATTTTCCGGTTGGAGACTTCTACTTAATCGTTTGTCTGTAAATAATAGGTTGTAGAGGTACGATGAGTAACCCCATATTTCTTCAACAATGACTCAATCACCTTGTTGTAAAAATGCATTCCTCGGTCACTAACAAGTAGTCGTGGTACTCCAAACCTGGCAAAAATATGATTTTTTTAAAAAAAAAAGATGACCTTTGAATCATTAGATTTAGTGGCTTTGGTTTCTACCCACTTTGAAACGTAATCAACAACAAGTAAAATATACTGATTTCTAAATGAAGAAGGGAATGGACCCATGAAATCTATGTCCCAAACATCAAAAATTTTGATCACCAATATGGGGACAAGAGGCATTTGATCTCGATTTCCTAGTGACTAAACATAATTTTGACACATTTTTCATACTATTTGTAGCACTTAATTAAGTATTTTTCTAGCTAATTTTGTAATTTTGGTCATGTTTTGCAGAAAAGTATAAAGAGAAGAAGATTTGATGAAAAGCGATTTAAAAGTCTGAAAACTGACTTGACCAATCGATTTGGGCAAACCTTCCATTGTAATGCACAGAAGCCAGGGACTGCACATAAATTTGAAATTGTCCATACTTGCATAAGATTTTCAGACAGTGGATTTGCCCAAGCGGTTTGTCCAAACTACCTAAGCAAATCAACAGATTATACGAAACTTGACAGTAGCAGGAAAATTTTCAGATTTGAAAATGAGAAGACAAAGTCTTCTCATTAAAAGCAGTGGGACCCACATGATTTCTCCTCCTTCAGTATGGCACTACATCCTCCTCAAACCAAGGAGTACTATCCTTGGAAGAAACTTATTAAATAAAGGATTCCTAATTCAAAGTAAAGAAAGATTCCTAATTCAAAGCAAACAAGAATTCCTATTCCCAAAAGGACTCTACTAGGTTTAAGCACCTATATAAGCCCATCATTAAGGACAACCATAGAGAACAATCTCTTCTCTAGCACCAAATCTACTTCTCTTCTTTTCTCTTTCGTATTTTTTTTTTGAAAGTCATGAGTGGCTAAATACTTTATTTCTAGTTGAAGTTAGGATGAAATTTTAGTTTCTATATGAATTGAGAGATCTAAACTCAATTGTTCATCTTTTATTCTTCAATATTTATGCAAATTTTATTCTTCATATTATTATTGCTTTGTTATTTAGGGCTCATTGTTCTTAATTTCAAAGTAATATATTGTTAGTTTGAATGCTTGAAGTTCCTAATTGCTTAGGTTATTCAAACACAAGTAACAATTAGCATAACAACTAAGAAGTTGTATAATCTAACTCAAACTCACCATGCTGCTAGTCAGTTAGAATTAGGTCTCTCTAATACTTAATGCAATTGATAAATTAAAATCTCAAAAATGTTATTTGGGCGATTTGTTGGCTAGAAGTCAATTAGCAAACATTTCCTAATTAATTTAAAATGTAAGGAGAGATTAGTTATGTGGAGTGTTTTCCATAACTATAATCAATTTATTGAAACGAATAAAAATATTTTTATATCGATGATCAATTCCTAAACTGAAATGAATCCTACACTTCAACTAGAACTTATTCATATTAATTTATTTATCTTTTAATTATCGCTTTTTTTAATTGCTTTGATTTTTATTTTTTTTACTCATTATAAAATATCTCTTTTTAATTTTTATTGTTTATTTTTTCTAGTCATTTTTTGGAAATTCTTAGTGTCAATTCCTTATGGATTCGAGCCTATTATCATTATATGCAATTCATATTTGTTGTTATTTAATAGGTTATTTTTTGTGGATTCGACACCCATAAAAAATTGGCACCGTCTGGGGAATTGATTTAAACTAATTTATTTTTTTCATGACTAGATTTGATGGTAAAGAAAATTTGCTTTGCGATCATGAGATTGAAAGGACTGCCAAAAGCTTGTGAGAACAAGCCAAATTGAGGAAATAAGCCTCATCAATATCCACTTCTATAACCACAAAGAATCAACCCAAGAACTAGAAAATTTTGCTGAAAAAATACCAGAACAAGCCCCTCAAACAGCAAGTGAACCAGTTGCTATAGAAGGAGTTACAGCAACACCTGAAGAGGTACGAAATGCAGCAACTACTGCTCTTGAACCAGCTGTTATTCTTGTTAACTTAAAGGCTAAAATAATCAAAGAAAGAGCTTCAATGGCATAAGAAAGTACTCTTCGTGAATTAGCAACCCCCATAGGTGATCAAGCACCATGGTGCATCACTTACCCACTTTTGATAGCCCCTTTTGAGCTTAAAACCAGATTAATTCACCTCCTTCCAAAATTCAGAGGTCTGAAAATGAAGATCCACATAAACACCTCAAAGAATTTCACATTGTATACTTAACAATGTAGCCTCAAGTTATTTCTAAAGAACATGTTAAATTAAGAGCCTTTCCCTTCTCCCTTGATGATTTTGCCAAAGACTGGTTATTATACTTACCACTCGGATCCATTACCTCATCGGCTGGATTGGTGAGGGCCTTCTTGAGTATATACTTCCTAACCTCAGAAGCCATTGGCATTAGGAGAGAAATCAATGGTGTCAAGCAAAGGGACTTTGAAGAACTGTATGAATGTTGGGAGAGATTCAAACGATTGTGCACAAGCTACCCTCAACATGACATCTCTGACAAGTCCCTCATTGAATACTTCTATGGAGGTTTGTTACCTTCAAAAAGGAGATTGATTGATGCAGCGTGTGGAGGATCGATTGAAGACAAGAAACCTCAGGCCATAAGAGACCTAATCTCCATCATGGCAGCAGCCTCAAAACAATATGGAGATCAAAGGGAACTACTTAGGAGAGGTAACGAGGTAAGTACATCTTCCTTAGCTTCACAGATTGCTGATTTAACCTTTGTTGTCCGAAGTTTGGTTATAGGTTAGGTTCAATAAGTTCATCAAGAACAACAAGTCAATGCCATTGGGGGATTTAATGGACAACATAAATATGACCTATACTCTAACTCCTATAACCTAGGTTAGAGGGAGCACCTAAATTTCAGTTATGATAGGGCAAACCAATTTCAAAATTATCAGCAAAGGAATTCTGCCCAAACAGCCCATCAAAAGCAAGGTATGCCTCTTGAAGATATTGTTAATTCTCTTGCTAATTCTGTGTAAAATTTAAAACGATAGATAGGCCAAGTAGCCACATCAGTGAGTAGGCTAGAGTCATAAGGGAAAATGTCTTCACAAACAGTGGTTAACCCAAAATAGAATGTCAGTGCTATTGCCTTGTGATAGAGCCAAATTTAGACCCATTTTCTATATTGTTATTTATGTTAATTTACACATTTTCTGCCTAATTTTATGATTTTGATCTTATTTTGCAGAAAATGGTGTAAAAAGGCAATTTCATAAAAATGGCATTAAAACTACCCAAAAGAGAGCAAAAGAGAACAAGCTAGTTTGCCCAAGTCCGTTTGCCCAAATCCAAGTTGAAGCTGAAATGGAGAAGAATAATCTGCTGTTTTACTAGACTGTTTGTCCAAGCAGACTGGGCAAACAGGACAGAAGCAGTGCACAGACAGAAGGGAAGACAGACTGTTTGCCCAAGCTGTTTTCCCAAACAACCCGGGCAAAAAACACTTGCCACAACAAACAGCAGATTGCGGGAAATTCAAATTTTGAATCTTCAAGAAGTCCTCTTCACATCAAACACACGAGGACAGCTCAGCAACCCTTCTCATTCCATACCTTTAGTTAGGTGACCATGAGTGGAGCTAGTAGCCATCCAAGCTGAACAACCTGAAGCAAATCGGTGGATCATTGTTTGTAAATAGATATGCTCACAGGGTCAATCTAATATTTTTTCCACTATTGGTAAACTTTCAATATGACGGGTCAATATAGCTAGGGTGCAGCGTGCCTTGTTTGGCTTTATAAAGAACTATGTAGAGCTACATTACCATGGGTTCAACAAATGGGCAGCGCACTGCATATACTATAGATTTGGGCTTGGGACAAAATAAAGATAGTAGCACTAAGCATCGCCTACATAGATCCAATGCTAGATATACTAATTGGTAGCCAGTTAGTTTTCTATTCTCATAACATTCATATTTGTTTTACAAATTTTATCATAACCAAAATCATGTTATTAATTCAAAGCAATATACCGTATAGGTGGAGTAATGCTAGAACAATTACTGAAGTTACAATGCATATGCTAGTGCAACTTCAGTACCAATTAGACTGGATGAAAGCCAAAGAGGTAATTATTTTTATTCTGCTTAGTTATTTTTTCAATTCATATCAATTCAAAATAATATTTTTTAACTACTTAAATTATTTTATTTATGCAGTTTTATATGGAAGTCATACTCTGATGACATGGTAGTTGCTATGCTAGATTATTATGTACAAGAAAGACAAATATGGCGATCGGTTGTGCCACTTATTTTTTTTCAAGTTGTAGAGTGCTGCAATAGTTTGGATTAGTTCAACCCATTTTGCCTCTGACCCAACTATTACATTTCTATTCACAATACATGAAATAGTACAAATGGATTGTACGTCAGTGGATGTCTCAAAAGGATGCATCCATCGGAGCAGTGGTAAGTTTCTAATTCTTTATTCATTACAAAATTAATTACAATATTCAATTTTTCATTCCACCTCTTAATAAATACATTTTATAGGAGGATGGTCTAGAAAATTGCCACTTATTGATGAGTAAAGTCCATCACTCGCCATGGATAAGATTGAAAGTGTAGTTAATTTCATGTTTTATGCATTTAAAATGTTTGATCGCATTTCACAAGTACCACTTCCATAGCCAGCACCACCTTGCCAACCAATTCCAGATGATACAGATGATGCACCCTCAGCCTGTAGGAATTCTCCAAGACATTGTCGCCAAAACACCAGGCCTTTAAGGGAGACGGAGATTCCACGACCTACGCCAAACCCTAATGTAGTGTAGATATCATCACCAATTGCATTCCATCCATACAGCTCTTACAAAGAAGTGGACTAATCTTCACACATGCCCACTTATGGAGATGATTATCTGAGTCAGTATACACGATGAGTGCTAGGGCCTTCTTCTATGCCTTATTAGCCATTTACTCCAACTCCTTACACTTACGATCAAATTGGAGGAGAAGGCATGGCTAGTACGTCGTTTAACTTCTTCTCTCCTGCGCAAATACATACTTCATCAGAATCTATTTTTTCTGCATTTCCCCAGTAATCACTGGATGATCCTTTAAACCTACTAACTTATTTAGTTCAGATTTTCTCTGTTGTTTTCTTCAACCCCTTATTTAGGGGAGTTTGAATTTACATCTCAGGATCCAGTTGTTGGGGAGAGTTCAAGGTCTCGATTACAACCTCCTGCTTTAAATCTATTTATGACAGACCATGATGTTGGGGATTTTAAGGAAGCTTAACAGGAGCCATCATTTGACAGGCATTATTACAATACAAAGTGCTCTCAAAAGAGGAGACTACGATAGCGTGCAATGGGTGGTCATCTACATGATCATCGATGAAGATCATTTACAACAATTTTATTATCAATTTTGTAAAATTTAATTTAATTGTTCTTATTGTCAATATTATTTATTAAATTAAATTTAGTTCTATGATTATTTTAATTATTATTTTTTATTATAAATATTTAACTTAACTTCAAACTGAATAGAGAATTATGAGATAATTGATAAATTAAAAAATTAAATTAGAGAGGAAGAGAGGAAAATTAAATAAAATACATTAAACAAAATGTGCTTAATATATTAAAAGAAATGTTTATTAAATTAAAATTTTAATAAATAAAAATGACTTATAAAATGAGTCTATGGCTAGAATTTGTGGGATGTTAGTAAATTTTAAGTTTAATAATTAAAAAAAATAAAAAAAACTTTTAGATTTTAATTTTAATAAGTCAAATAAATATTTTAAAGAAAATATGAAGTCGGCTGGCAGATTGCCTGTTGTGCTTCAATCATTTATTTTAAAAATTTCTAATGCTTTTGATTTAAAAAATATATATATAAAATATAAACATGGTGCTCTTTGCAAAAATTCAAATCACAAATGTAATTATGGTGGGTATACGAATCTTCGTGTAGGCGGTCAAACTCTAAATTAATAAATATGTTTTAAAAGAACTTAAATTGCGAAAAAAATTTTTTGTTTCAGCACCAAGTCCAAGTTGGCAAAAACCCCAAAAACAACACTCCAATCCTCATCTTCCTTCATTGAGTATCTCTCCAATCACTCTCCAAATGAAAGCCGAGCAAAACCCAACCCGCTTCTTAATTAACCCCATCTCCTCCAACAGCCCCATTTCTCTTCCTCTCAAAAAGCTCCATCAAATGCATGTGAACCCAGTTCACATCACTGGCCATTGACCTCAAGCTTAGAGTACACAAATCCTTTATCCTCATCCTCTCATCAACACATCCCCAAGTTCAGCTCCAAATCTCATAGATTCGTCTATTGATTGTTTAGAAAATGCTTTAACTTTTGATTGCTTGATTAATATATGAGGATTTGGAGTTTATTTCTTTATTAGTTGGATGTTTTCTCTTCTAAACCTAATAGAAAAATTAGTGTTGATAGGTATACTTATGGTAATATGTTAAATAATGGCTTTAGTCTTTACATTTCTTTCTTGGGTCTTTTTTTTTACTTGTTATAAAACTACTAATGGTTCATATAATTCATTGATAAAATAGGTCTCAGCTGGTAGCAGGTATAAAAATTTAATTTAAGGGGTCCAATTTTATTTTATCAAGACCTCTAATTTTACTCGCAACCGAAAAATATTTATATTGATAAAAATTTATAAATTAAATCAATTTGCCTATTTTAAATGTGGGTCTATAGTTTTTTTTTTTTTTTTATAACTTTAATAGTCTAACATTTTACCAATAAGAACTTTATTTGATTTTTGTCTATATTTTAGATATTAACTCATTATTTATTAAATTCATAATCTATAAATTAAAATTTTATATTTTTAAATTTAAATAGTTCATAAAATTTATTAAATAATTTAATTATTATTCATAACTATTTTTTCTAAAAGCTTAAAATTTATTTTTTTAAATTTAAATAATGTAATATATAATTTTAATCATATAAATAAAGATAAACAAAAATAATTATAACTTTTTAATAATAAAAAATAGTATATAAAAATAAATAAGTAATTAGTGAATAACTTATCTCATGAATATTTTGAAAAGAAACAAATATTTAAAGTTGAAATATTTCTAGATTAGAAAAGAATAAAGAAGAACATATGAGTGAGGATAACAGTTGTTAAAATAATATTTGGGGGAGTGGGCAGTTAAATTTTATTTATGAGAGATTTTTTTAAACTTTGAAAATATTTAATAATTTAAAATTATTTGATTAAAATATTTATATATAATTTTAATTATAAATGGATATATATCTCTAATTATGAATGTTTTATTTAAAAGTTGATCTCTACTTATGAATGTTTTATTTAATTAATAAAATAGTTATTTAAAATAAATATATTTACTTTTAATTATGTTTATTAAGCTAAACGATATATTTTTTATCAACGATATTATTTACTCCTTCTCAATAATTAAAAAAAAATAGAAATTAAAATTTAAATTAAGTTTAGCATATCTTAAATTTTTATATAAAATAATATTTTAAATTAATTTTAACAGTATTTAAAACTTTATTTAGCTGTTCAAACTTATTTACATAATTTTCAATATTATTGAGTATGGAATATATAGTATAAATGTAACGACCCGAAAATCGGACCGCTACCGGCGCTAGGATTCGGGTCGACTTAAGGCCGCCGGGACCCGTAGCAAGCCTAACATAATACCTGTAAACCTGTATAATGCCATACATGATCAACAATAAGCATAAAAATTAAAACTTTCCTTTGCATACTCATCAACCAAACTCAACCTGTGCATAAACATTAACATAACTTTGATCCCTCTGTGGGATCTCATCTGTGCCCTCAAAGGGTAACATAACCTGTGTTGAGCTGGTTTACATAAACATCATCAAAATCTCTAAGATCATGAATAAAGAGGGATACAACAATCTATGGTCAAGCACACACTAACATCCATAAAACTCATTACATAACTATACTGTACTTTTACATTACAATTTTTGATCATGTCCATTACTAGCTATAACAAAGGCAAAGCTTCTTTACTCTATCCGGACTCCCGCATTATACTGTACCTGCAAGCCTGAGGGGGTAAAGGGAGAGGGGTGAGCTAAAAGCCCAGTGAGTAGAGCTAGTAAAACACATTAACACTATGCTCAAATGGAATGCATCATAACACAACCAATTCACATAAGGGTTGGGTGAACTTGTCACCAATCAGTCCAAGTTAACTCTGTGCCAGGCCTGTAGAATGGGGCCTGGTCTTCCTGTCATAACATACATTACTTACCATTTTCCAGGGCCTCCTCTGTGCTCCTGGTCTTCGAGTCCCATAACTGTGCCTTACTCTGTGCCAGGCCTGTAGACTGGGGCCTGGTCTTTCTTACTCTGTGCCAGGCCTGTAGCATGGGGCCTGGTCTTCCTGTCTTGGACTAATTGGGTCATCCAACATTCACCCACATCAACAACAATTTATGCAATGCGGCATATTCGTGAAAACTAATGCAATCATCCTATTGCATAATCATGATGCATGGAACATGATAAAGCATTTAATTTAAAAGATTTAGTTTTAGTTCCACTCACCTCTGGCTGACTCTGACAACACCGCAGCTGAACTCACTGCTGGGGTCCTCGGTTCCTCGGGTCCGAACCTACACAGGTGGACTCAAATGAGGGACCAAACATACTTGAACATAACTCTAAAGTATTCCCCAAAAACCCCCTAAAACATCCTGAAAATATCACATAGAAATATGCATGGAGTGGCTGAACAGGGCACTTTCGGCGGCACCTTCGGCGGCCGAAAGTCCTGGACAGAGACGAAACTCAGGCAGGTTCGGCGGTACCTTCGGCGGCCGAAAGTCCCAGACAGAGACGAAAGTCTCTTTTCGGGGGCAACTTCGGCAGCCGAAAGGCCTGCCTCCCCAGCCATGTTCGGCGGCCGAAAGTACCTTCGGCTGCCGAACCTGGTTTCTGCCAAAGGGCAGAAACTTGGTTCCCTTAACACATCTCGCCTCCAAACCTTTCCAAACATGCATATTTTTCAACCAAAGCATGCATACAAGTTCCTAGGGGCCTCAAACATACATATACCCCATCTACAACACTTCAATCACACACAATCAAGCTACATTGTTCAAAACATCAATATATATCCATAACTCAACATATAACCTAACATGCATTCTACCCCTTAAAAACTTCATAAAACTTGTTTAAATCATACATTGAGCTTAAGATCGGCTCTTACCTCTTGAAGATCGAGGGTTGAGGAGATCTAAACTTGGAGATGGGAGAAGTTCCAACTTTTGGTCTCCAAGCTCCAAAACTCGTTCTAAGCTCAAAGATCTTCAAAACCAAAGTTATAAACTTGTAAAGATCATGGAAAAAGGAAGGAAAAACTCAAGATTGGGGAAGGATGGCGGAATGCTCACCTTGGCCGAAATGGGGAGAAAAAGCTCGCCCATTTTCGGCTAAGGGACCCTTTTATAGTGGCTGGCCAGACCACGTTCGGGGGCCGAATGTGCCTCCGCATTCATGCAATGTTCGGCGGCCGAACTTGACTTTCGGCGGCCGAACATGAACTTCCCTAACTCATGCTTTCGGGGGCCTAACGTGCCTCCAAAACGCATGCATGTTCGGCGGCCGAACTTGACTTTCGGCGGCCGAACCTGGGTTTTCCTCCAAAGACTTTTCTTGTAAAAACTCATTCAATTTCATACTCAAAACCATTAAAAACATGAAAATATTTCATAAAACATGATTCTACCCTTCTAGAGGTCTCCGACATTCGAGGTTCCACCGGACGGTAGGAATTCCGATACCGGAGTCTAGCCGGGTATTACAATAAATATATAGTATAAATATTTAATGAAATTATGAATTATCCAATTGATACTTGATGTGACACAACAATCATTTAAAATAAGTTATGAGCTGTCACTATAAAATATGGTCGCATAGTAAGAATTTGATAAGTCGATACGCAGTTTCACTCGTGGGAAGGAAGACTCGAACATCATGGCACTCGGTTCTTTATCAAAACTCGTACTCTCCAGAATAGGTCGAGTCGTCACATAAAGTTATCGTTGGCAGGCACAAAATCCAGCAGATTCTCATTATACTTGTAATCACGGGATCATCGATCAATTAGCTAATAGGATCTCCTATCAATTAGTCGGCACCAACTGAATTTTCAGAAAATGCTATAATTAATTTTATTTTCTTACAATATAAAAGCTAATGATCACAGAAATAAAAGGACGCAATTTTTATACAAATACTCTTGAATTCTAAATAATTTCTTATACTCATCTCATTTTTCAATTTATTGACTTGAGCGCCGGAGTGGCTACCATAGATACTAACCACCTCACGTTTTCTTTCTTGCAGGATTGACCAATCACAATATAGTTCTATTTCGGCTACATTATTTGGTTCTGTTGCCGAAAAATCCATTGAATTCTCTCTTTATTTGGATTAAAATCGGACTCTTATCCTCTTTATCTTAAAAGAAAATCTTTCTTTTCTCTCTATCGAAATGGCCGGCAATTCAAGAGCTGCTGCTAAGATTGCTACCAATGAGGGTGCTATCTTTTTTTCCGTTCCTAGCAGTGGACAAAACACACCCTCTATGGTCAACAAAGCAGATCTTAAAAATCTGAACAATGAATAAATACTCCAATACATCAAAAGGTTACAGGCTACTCTTGAGCAATATGAAACTCGAGAGAAGGTGTCATTCATGGCTCCCAGGGGAAGGGAGAAAGTCTTCGTTGATACCTCAATGACTCGGACAGAGGCGATCCTGACGCGGTCCAAGGGGAATTTTGAGTTTGAGGAAGAAGAGTCATCGACGATACCTCGAAAGACGTTGACTGGAAGCTGATACGGGCTGTTCAAAAGTACTAGAAAGAGTAAGAAAAGGACTTTGGCCTAGATGATGCATCACCTCTTTTAGAAGAGATCTTGGCAGAGACATTCCCCGCTAAATTCAAACTCCCGAGTTTGGACAAATATGACGGAACAGCAAATCCCAGGAGTCACCTAGTGATCTTTAGGACAACCATGCAACTTCAGGATGTTAACGACTTCATGTAGTGCTAAGTGTTTTCATCAATACTCACAAGTTTGGCTCAGAAATGGTACCAACATCTGAGTCCAGGTTTAATTCAGAACTTTATTCAATTCGCTATGTTATTTAAATCAAGGTTTATTACTTGTATACCTCCTAAAAATCTCTCCTCTAACCTGTGGAAGATCCCTCAAGGGGAGTGTAACGACCCGAAAAATCCGGCCCGTTACCGGCGCTAGGATCCAGATCGGCTTAAGGCCGCCGGGACCCGTAGCAAGCCTACATACCTCCTGTAAACCTGTGGAATCCCATACATAACAACATATACATGATCTGTAAAAATTTTCTTTTCTCTTATCCAAGCAAAACCTGTGCATGCACAAAATCATACATAAACCCCACACTGGAGTCCTCATCAAATACTCCAATGGGGTATCATCATCATACATATCAGCTTGGATAATCATGGTCATTAACATCATTACTCATTAAACCCTCTGTACATAATGGGGATTCACACACCTCTAGGTCAAGCACTACTATAATCCTCAATACATCATCAAATCATTCATTACATTACATGGTCATAAATACTCATTACATCATGTTCATGTCCACTACTATCTATTACAACATACTTGACTTAACTTCCCTCTAGCCGACTTCCTGATCTATCCTGTACCTGCAACTCTGGGGATAAAGGGAGTGGGGTGAGCTACTAGAGCCCAGTGAGCAGAATAATAAAACATCAATTTAAATCATGCTTTCATGTATGCGCCATAACACAAACATTTCACAACAAGGATGAACTTGTCACCATTTAGCCCCTATCTTTCTTACTTAGACATGCCGGGGGCGTAGAGCCGTAGCAGGCACACCCGGACTTCCATAATCTGTCATAGTGCCAGGGGCGTAGAGCCGTAGCAGGCACACCTGGACTCACATAGGCTATCATGACATACAAGGGCTAATGGATCATTCAACATTCATCCACATCAACAACAAGGTATGCAATGCAACATATTCGTGAATTCTAATGCAAACAACCTAATATATCTCATGGCATTCATGATGCGTGAATCATGCTAAAACATTTCATTAATTTGCTTTAAAACTTAAAGTTTATTCCACTCACCTCTGGCTAGCTCTGAAGAGACTCTGAAGCAGCTGGCTCACTGCTGGGGGTCTCAGTTCCTCGGGTCCGAACCTACACAGGTGGACTCAAATGAGGGACCAAACATACATGAACATGACTCTAAAATACTCCCCAAAAACCCCCTAAAACATCCTGAAAACATCACATGAAAACATGCAAGAAATGGCTGAACAGGGCACTTTCGGCGGCAGGTTCGGCGGCCGAAAGTCCCTCCAGAGACGAAAGTCAGGCAGGTTCGGCGGCACCTTCGGCGGCCGAAAGTGCCAGACAGAGACGAAAGTCTCTTTTCGGGGGCACCTTCGGCAGCCGAATGCTGCCTCCACAAGAGGGGTTCGGCGGCCGAAACTCCCTTCGGCTGCCGAACCTGGTTTCTGCCAAACGGGCAGAAACTTGGTTCAAATGAACCTCCTGCCTCCCAAAACCATAAATCATGCATAAACTTAATCTACACCATGCATACTTCACATACATCACACCTAGGGGTCTCAAACTATAACATACCCCAACTACAACACTTCAAACAACACATTTCCAACATACATTGCTCATCAAAGCATCAAAACCCATAAACTCAACATATACCCTAACATGCATTTCTACCCATAGATCTTGCATAAAACTTAGTTAAAACACATAAGGAGCTTAAGATCGGCTCTTACCTCTTGAAGATCGAGAGGGAGACGACCCAAACTTGGAGATCCACGAAAATGAGCTCCTGAGTTCCCAAAGCTCCAAAACTTGGTTTAAATGTTCAAAACTTGCAAGGTGAGTTTAAAACTCAAGAAAAATGGAAGAGATTTGGAGGAAGAACACAAGATTTGCTAAGGGAAGGTCGGAAGCTTGCTGTGGCCGAAAATGGGAGAAAACCTCGCCCATTTCGGCTAAGGGTCCCTTTTATAGTGGCTGGCCAGGCCACGTTCGGGGGCCGAAAGTGCCTCCGCATGCATGCAAGGTTCGGCGGCCGAACTTGACTTTCGGCGGCCGAACCTGGACTTCCCTCACTCATGCTTTCGGGGGCCTAACGTGCCTCCAAAACGCATGCATGTTCGGCGGCCGAACTTGACTTTCGGCGGCCGAACCTGGGTTTCCCTCCAAAGACTTTTCATGTAAAAACTCATTTAATCTCTTACTTAAAAACATGAAATACATGAAAACATTTCATAAAATCATAGTTTTACCCTTCTAGAGGTTTCCGACATCCGAGGTCCCACCGGACGGTAGGGATTTCGATACCGGAGTCTAGCCGGGTATTACATTCTCCCCCCCTTAAGAACATTCGTCCCCGAATGTTCCTCAACTAACATACAAAGCATGGCATCAATCATAACGTACAACATAGCATACAATATATCATACATGCAACACATAAAACAATTAACACTCACCTCAAAACAGATGGGGGTATTGCTAGAGCATGGACTCCCGTGTCTCCCAGGTGCATTCTTCAATATTGTGGTGGTTCCAAAGGACTTTCACCATCGGGATTTCCTTGTTCCTCAGCTTTCTGATCTGAGTGTCAAGAATCCGCACTGGCTGCTCTACATAGGTGAGATCCTCTTGGATCTCTACATCAGGCTCGCTAAGAACCTTGCTCGGATCTGACACGTACTTCCGTAACAGAGAAACATGGAAAACCGGATGGATTCTCTCCATCGAAGTAGGCAAGTCTAGCTTGTACGATACATTACCGACCCTCTGAAGCACCTCGAAAGGACCGATGTACCGTGGAGCTAACTTACCCTTCTTCCCGAACCGAACCACTCCTTTCATAGGAGACACCTTGAGCAAAACCAAATCCCCCTCCTGAAACTCTAGCTGTCTTCTGCGGACATCTGCATAACTCTTCTGCCGACTAGTAGCAGTCTTGATCCTCTCTCTGATTATGGGTACCACCCTGCTGGTAAGCTCTACTAACTCCGGACCCGCAAGAGTCCTCTCTTCTACTTCCTCCCAGCAGATAGGTGATCTGCACTTCCTCCCATACAAAGCTTCATATGGAGCCATCCCTATGCTAGCATGATAGCTGTTATTGTAGGCAAACTCCACCAAAGGTAGATGCTGCCTCCAAGAACCGCCAAAATCTAGCACACACATTCTGAGCATATCCTCTATTGTCTGGATGGTCCTCTCTGACTGTCCGTCTGTCTGTGGGTGGAAGGCAGTACTGAAGTCTAATCTAGTACCCATAGCGTTCTGCAGACTCCGCCAAAACCTGGAGGTGAACTGGGACCCTCTATCTGACACTATAGATACCGGGACCCCATGCAGTCTGACAATCTCATCTACGTACATCTGTGCCAACTTGTCCACAGAGTAACCACTCCTGACAGGGATGAAGTGAGCAGATTTGGTGAGTCTGTCCACAATCACCCATATGGAGTCCAATCTGTTGGATGTCGCCGGTAACCCCACTACGAAGTCCATAGCTATATTCTCCCATTTCCACTATGGAATCGGTAGTGGATTCAACATTCCAGCCGGCTTCTGATGCTCTAGTTTCACCCTCTGACACACATCGCAGGCTGACACGAACAGTGCCACGTCCTTCTTCATAGCTGGCCACCAATACACTCTCTTCAGATCCTGATACATCTTGGTGGCTCCAGGGTGAACACTATATATGGTATTATGGGCTTCCCCCATAATATCTCCCTTCAGACCAATGTCATCTGGCACACATAATCTGTTCCCGTAGCGGAGGATCCCCTTATCATCAAACTTGAACTCATTACTCTGGCCTGACTGAACCGTTCTGGCTATCCTGACCAACTCTGGGTCCTCATGCTGTTTCTGAGCTACCTGCTCCAGAAACACGGGTGTCACTCTCATCTGAGCCACTAAGGCACCTGTGTCAGACAACTCCAACTGTAATCCCTCACTCATAAGTCTGTGGAACTCCTTCACCACCGGCCTCCTCTCTGCTGAAATGTGGGATAGACTGCCGAGTGATTTCCGGCTTAGGGCGTCTGCCACAACATTCGCCTTACCCGGATGGTACTGAATCTTGCAATCATAGTCACTCAACAGCTCTACCCATCTCCTCTGCCTCAAGTTCAGTTCTCTCTGACTCAGGATGTACTGCAGGCTCTTATGATCTGTGAAGATCTCACACTTTACCCCATAAAGGTAATGCCTCCACATCTTGAGTGCAAAGATCACTGCTGCCATCTCTAGGTCATGTGTGGGGTAATTCAGCTCATGCTTCTTCAGCCGCCTAGAAGCATAAGCGATCACCCTCTCATTTTGCATTAGCACACAACCCAGTCCCACACGGGACGCATCACAATATACTGAGAAGTCATCATCACTTTTTGGCAGAGCTAACACCGGTGCTGAAGTCAACCTCCTCTTAAGCTCCTCAAAGCTTTCCTCACACTGATCGGTCCATATGAACTTCTGATTCTTCTTTGTCAATCTGGTCATAGGAGCAGCAATCTTTGAGAAGTTCTGAACGAACCTCCTGTAGTAACCTGCTAAACCCAGAAAACTCTTGATCTCGGTCACTGTGGTGGGTCTAGGCCAGTTAGCTACAGCTTCTACCTTCTTGGGGTCTACTTCAATACCCTGTTCTGACACAATGTGCCCCAAGAATGAAATGCTCCTAAGCCAAAACTCACACTTGGAGAACTTGGCATACAAGCCATGCTCTCTCAAGGTCTGCAAAACTGTCCTCAGGTGATGGGCATGCTCCTCTGCATTTCTGGAATACACTAAGATATCGTCTATGAAGACAATAACGAAGTGATCCAGATACTGACTGAATACTCTGTTCATGAGGTCCATGAATGCTGCAGGGGCGTTGGTCAACCCAAACGGCATCACAAGGAACTCATAGTGCCCATACCTGGTCCTGAAAGCTGTCTTCGGTACATCTTCATTCCTTATCCTCAACTGATGGTACCCTGATCTCAGATCTATTTTGGAGAAACAACCTGCTCCTGATAGCTGGTCGAATAGATCGTCGATCCTCGGCAAAGGGTACTTGTTCTTGGTAGTGACCTTGTTCAACTGTCTGTAGTCGATACAAAGTCTGAGGGATCCATCCTTCTTCCTCACAAACAAAACCGGAGCACCCCAAGGTGAAGTACTCGGTCGGATGAAACCCTTATCTACCAGCTCTTGCAACTGTTCCTTCAGTTCTTTCAATTCGGCTGGTGCCATCCTGTAGGGAGGGATAGAGATCGGTCTGGTACCAGGCATTAACTCAATCTCGAACTCTATCTCCCTAGCAGGTGGTAACCCTGGCAGCTCGTCTGGGAAAACATCTAAGAACTCACTCACCACAGGCACTGAGGCGGGCTCTCTGACATGACTATCTAACTCCCTCACATGAGCTAGAAACCCCTGACATCCCCTCCTAAGCAACCTACGAGCCTGAAGAGCTGAGATCAGACCTCTAGGCGTACCCCTCTTGTCTCCTCTGAAGACGACCTCTGACCCATCCTGATCTCTGAATCTGACTACCTTGTCTCTACAGTCCAAGGTAGCACCATGGGTCGATAACCAATCCATCCCTAGAATGACGTCAAAATCTGTCAAATCTAGAACCACGAGGTCGGCGGAAAGGCATCTTCCCTCTATGAAAACTGGACTACATTGGCAGACTGCCTCTGCCACTGACGGGTCACACTTGGGTCCACTGACCCATAGGGGACACTCTAACCCAGAGACCATCAATCCTACCCTCTCCACGACTCTCGGAGCAATAAAAGAATGAGATGCACCCGGGTCCATTAAGGCATACACATCAGAACAACCAATGATGAGATTACCTGCCACCACGGTGTTGGATGTGTTGGCCTCCTGCTGAGTCATAGTGAAGATCCGTGCCGGAGCTGATGGACCTTCACCTCTGTATCCTGCTGATGAAGAGGCTGACCCTCTCCCTCTGCCTCTGCCACTGGCCTGTGTTGCGGCTGGAGCTACTGGCTGCACCACACTGCCGGAGGCTGTCTGCTGAGACGGTGCGGCAAAGGCTGATCTAGGACAATCTCGAGCCAAATGACCCGCCTGTCCGCATCTGAAACATGTGTTTGTCCCTGCCAGACATACTCCCTTGTGTGGTCTCCCACATCTCATACATGCTGTAACCTCTGCGCCAGAGCTTGAGCCACTGCCTAAACCCAGACCTGACTTGATCTTGTTCCAGAACTTACTCTTCTTAGATTTTCTGTGGCCTCTGTCCCACTTCTTACTGGCTGCAACTGCTGCACTCAGAGAAGAAGAGTCTAACCTTTCCCCACCTGGGGTCTTGGAACCAGAAGACTGTGCCACTGACTGTTTTACCTTCCCCTCAATGATAGCACTAGCCTCCATTCTCCTAGCCATATCCACTATGGCATGGAAACTCTCCCTCTCTGCTGACTGTATCAAAGAGGAATACCTGGAGTGCAGCCTCATAATATATCTCCTTGACTTCTTTTGATCTGTGTCCAAATTCTGCCCAGCATATGGCAACAACTCCAGGAACCTGTCTATGTACTCCTCCACACTCATCTGTTCAGTCTGCCTCAACTGTTCGAATTCTATCATCTTCTGCTCTCTAGAGCTCTCAGGGAAAGCCCATCCTGCAAACTCATTTGCGAACTCCCCCCAGGACATACTGTCCGCTCTCGGGTTCACATAGTTCTTAAACCAATCACGTGCCTTCTTGCACTCCAATGTGAACCCAGCCATCTGAATGGCTCTACTGTCATCAGCCCCTATCTCATCTGTAATAGTCTTGACCCTGTTCAGATACTCAAATGGGTCATCGCCTGCTCTGTACTGAGGAGCACCCAACTTCATGTAATCGGTCATCTTGACCTTGCTCCCTCCAGATGAGGTAGGTTTGGGTACTTGTGTTTCCGGGACAGTAGGTACTGGTGGTGGTGGAGGTGCAACATCCCCTGGGGTAGGGTTTGCTGTACTGGTATAGGGAGGTGGAGGTGGGTACATGGGGTACTGAGAGTATGGTGGGTATGGCATATGTGGAGGATAAGGGCTAAAACTGGGGTAATCCGATGTACCTCCCATCGAATACCCTGGATGGTGTGAATAGGGTGGGTAGTGATGTGGCTGGACATAACTCGAGGCCTGAGTGCCTCCTTCTGATTCTCCCATGCCCTCTTCCGGCATGCTCACACCGAGACTGCCATCCCTCCTCTGATCTACTTCCATATCCTCAGACATTCCTCCCTGCACTGTTCCCCTTACTGATCTGCTTCTACCCAGATCCAAAGACCTTCTAGGGTCTCTAGCTACTCTGTCTCTGTTGGACCTACTGGACATTGCCCTAGGCAATGTTAGAGGACGGGCGTCAGCGCCCTCGTCCTGAGGTGGCACTCTAGTCAATCGTGCAGATCGACGAGTTCCTCTCATTCTATCTTCTGAAAAACAGCACATAGCATAAGCAATCGTTAGCATCATATGGTTCATGTGGAAACACATGAACCCTCATCACATGCATATCATCATGGCATATCATATCATCATATAGACAGGACTCTACATCCTATCCTAGTGGACATGATTTTTCCTAGCGTGCTTGACCTTCTAGAACATCTATGAGCCCGACACTCTAGGTCCGACCATATGAACCTAGGGCTCTGATACCACTCTGTAACGACCCGGAAAATCCGGCCCGTTACCGGCGCTAGGATCCAGATCGGCTTAAGGCCGCCGGGACCCGTAGCAAGCCTACATACCTCCTGTAAACCTGTGGAATCCCATACATAACAACATATACATGATCTGTAAAAATTTTCTTTTCTCTTATCCAAGCAAAACCTGTGCATGCACAAAATCATACATAAACCCCACACTGGAGTCCTCATCAAATACTCCAATGGGGTATCATCATCATACATATCAGCTTGGATAATCATGGTCATTAACATCATTACTCATTAAACCCTCTGTACATAATGGGGATTCACACACCTCTAGGTCAAGCACTACTATAATCCTCAATACATCATCAAATCATTCATTACATTACATGGTCATAAATACTCATTACATCATGTTCATGTCCACTACTATCTATTACAACATACTTGACTTAACTTCCCTCTAGCCGACTTCCTGATCTATCCTGTACCTGCAACTCTGGGGATAAAGGGAGTGGGGTGAGCTACTAGAGCCCAGTGAGCAGAATAATAAAACATCAATTTAAATCATGCTTTCATGTATGCGCCATAACACAAACATTTCACAACAAGGATGAACTTGTCACCATTTAGCCCCTATCTTTCTTACTTAGACATGCCGGGGGCGTAGAGCCGTAGCAGGCACACCCGGACTTCCATAATCTGTCATAGTGCCAGGGGCGTAGAGCCGTAGCAGGCACACCTGGACTCACATAGGCTATCATGACATACAAGGGCTAATGGATCATTCAACATTCATCCACATCAACAACAAGGTATGCAATGCAACATATTCGTGAATTCTAATGCAAACAACCTAATATATCTCATGGCATTCATGATGCGTGAATCATGCTAAAACATTTCATTAATTTGCTTTAAAACTTAAAGTTTATTCCACTCACCTCTGGCTAGCTCTGAAGAGACTCTGAAGCAGCTGGCTCACTGCTGGGGGTCTCGGTTCCTCGAGTCCGAACCTACACAGGTGGACTCAAATGAGGGACCAAACATACATGAACATGACTCTAAAATACTCCCCAAAAACCCCCTAAAACATCCTGAAAACATCACATGAAAACATGCAAGAAATGGCTGAACAGGGCACTTTCGGCGGCAGGTTCGGCGGCCGAAAGTCCCTCCAGAGACGAAAGTCAGGCAGGTTCGGCGGCACCTTCGGCGGCCGAAAGTGCCAGACAGAGACGAAAGTCTCTTTTCGGGGGCACCTTCGGCAGCCGAATGCTGCCTCCACAAGAGGGGTTCGGCGGCCGAAACTCCCTTCGGCTGCCGAACCTGGTTTCTGCCAAACGGGCAGAAACTTGGTTCAAATGAACCTCCTGCCTCCCAAAACCATAAATCATGCATAAACTTGATCTACACCATGCATACTTCACATACATCACACCTAGGGGTCTCAAACTATAATATACCCCAACTACAACACTTCAAACAACACATTTCCAACATACATTGCTCATCAAAGCATCAAAACCCATAAACTCAACATATACCCTAACATGCATTTCTACCCATAGATCTTGCATAAAACTTAGTTAAAACACATAAGGAGCTTAAGATCGGCTCTTACCTCTTGAAGATCGAGAGGGAGACGACCCAAACTTGGAGATCCATGAAAATGAGCTCCTGAGTTCCCAAAGCTCCAAAACTTGGTTTAAATGTTCAAAACTTGCAAGGTGAGTTTAAAACTCAAGAAAAATGGAAGAGATTTGGAGGAAGAACACAAGATTTGCTAAGGGAAGGTCGGAAGCTTGCTGTGGCCGAAAATGGGAGAAAACCTCGCCCATTTCGGCTAAGGGTCCCTTTTATAGTGGCTGGCCAGGCCACGTTCGGGGGCCGAAAGTGCCTCCGCATGCATGCAAGGTTCGGCGGCCGAACTTGACTTTCGGCGGCCGAACCTGGACTTCCCTCACTCATGCTTTCGGGGGCCTAACGTGCCTCCAAAACGCATGCATGTTCGGCGGCCGAACTTGACTTTCGGCGGCCGAACCTGGGTTTCCCTCCAAAGACTTTTCATGTAAAAACTCATTTAATCTCTTACTTAAAAACATGAAATACATGAAAACATTTCATAAAATCATAGTTTTACCCTTCTAGAGGTTTCCGACATCCGAGGTCCCACCGGACGGTAGGGATTTCGATACCGGAGTCTAGCCGGGTATTACAGGGAGGGCGAGTATTTAAGGAGTTTTATCTCACGGTTTAATGTAGAAGCAATACAGGTGGATAGGAATTATCTTGAAGCAAAAGAGTGAACGGAAAAAAGGAGCAGTCGAGTATTTCCTATGTAACGACCCGAAATCGGACCGCTACCGGCGCAAGGATCCAGATCGACTTAAGGTCGCCGGAACCCGTAGCAAGTCTAACATACAACCTATCATACCTGATAATCCCATACATGATCATACATTTATATAAAAATTTTAAACTTTTTTATTCACCAAGCTTGACCTATGCATGCATCATAACCATAACATAAAACCCCACACAAGAGCCCTCATCAAATGCTCTAGTGGGACATCATATTATACATCAAGCTTGGTTTAACATTTCTTAACATTAAAACATTTTATAAGGATCATGTATAAAAGAGGATTAACATAACATTAGGGCCCAGCACAATACTAAACCTCATAACATTTTTACACAATAATTTATATTACATTGTTGTAATACACGGTTAGACTTCGGCGTCAGACTTCCTACTTTCCGGCAGAATCTCCGTTGGAATCCGGAATTCAAGGATGTCGGAGCTATCTAGAAGGGTTAAAAGAAAGGTTTTTCAAAATGTTTTTACATGTTTTTAGTGATTTGAGGAAGAAAAATTGGAGTTTTGAAAAGAAAAGACCAAGGAGGGAAATGTAAGGTTCGGCCGCCGAACCTCACTTTCGGCCGCCGAAGGTGGTATACTTTCGTTGCCACCGAAGCCCAAGTTCGGCTTCCGCAAGTGGTGAAACTGTGGAGGCAGCTTTGGCTGCCGAAGGTGGTTGACTAGCCACCTATAAAAGGGTCCCTTATCCGGATTTGAGGTGAGCTTTCTCTCTCTTTTCGGGTATAGATGAGTTCTTACTCTTCCTTGGGTGATTTCTTGGTTTTCTTTCAAGTTGAGCAAGTTTTAAGTTGTTTTCATGTTGGTTTTGAAGTTTTTGAGCAACAAAGCTAAGTTGTGAGGCTTGGAGGTTCTAGATCTGTTTTTCCTTGCATCTCCAAGTTAAGACCATCAATCCTCTCGATCTTCGAGAGGTAAGCAGGGATCCTAACCTTTTCTAATGTTTTAAGGGTGTTTGAAGGGTTTAAGTGAGGTTTTTGCATGGGTTTTGCATGATTTGCATGGGTAGGGTTTATGTTGATGATAAGCCATATGTGTGTATTTGTATTGTTTTTGGGGTTTAAGCTAGTTCTACAGCCCCTATATGCATGGAGAAGGGTAGATGCATGTGTTTGAGAGCTTGTTGGTGAGTTATGCATGCTTTGGAGAGGTTTTGGAGGCTGGAGACTTAAGGTTGGATCGAGTTCTGCCTTATTGGAGAACTCAGGTTCGGCCGCCGAACCCCTTGAGGAGTTTGTTTTGGCCGCCTAAACCCGCCCACGAAAGTTTGGACTTTCGGCTCTGGAGTGGAGTTTCGGCCGCCGAACATGCCGCCGAAGGTTGTGACTCTCGTCTCTGGAAAGGACTTTCGGCTGCCGAACCTGCCTCCGAAAGTGCATTGTAATACCCGACTAGACTCCGGTATCGGAACTTCTACCGTCTGGTGGAATCTCGGATGTCGGAAACCTCTAGAAGGGGAAAACCATGTTTTAATGTATTTTTATGTTTTTAAGTAAAAAGGAAATTGAGTTTTGTATGAAAAAGACCAAGGAGGCATTTCCAGGTTCGGCCGCCGAACCTCAAGTTCTGCCGCCGAACGTGGGATGGTTTAGGGGGGCATGTTAGGCTTCCAAAAGTCTCAAAAGGTTCGGCCGCCGAACCTCATGTTCGGCCGCCGAACTTGCATGAGATGTGGGGGCACGTTCGGCTGCCGAAAGGTGGTTTGCCAGCCCTATATAAGAGCTCCATGGCCGAAACGGGCGAGTTTTCTCCCCATTTTCGGCCACGGTGAGTTCATGCTCTCCTTTGGTTTGTTTTTGCTGTTTTTCCTCCGATCTTTCATGTTTTAACAAGCTTTATGTTGATTTGAAGAGTTTTGAGCAAAAAGGGCAAGTTTGGAAGCTTGGAGACCAAATAGTGGATTTCTCCCTACCTCCAAGCTAGGATCGTCTTTCCTCTCGATCTTCAAGAGGTAAGCTTAGATCCAACCTTTCTTGCATATTTTAAACTAGTTTTACGAAGATCTATGGGGTAGAAATGCATGATAGGTTGTTGTTATGTTTATGAGTTTATGTAAGTTTATGAACAATGTGGGTTGTTTGATGTGTTGTAGATGGGGTTTGGGATGGTTTGAAGCCCTAGGAGCTTGTATGCTTGAGTATGCATGTTGTAGAATAGGAGAATGCATGATTGAATGAGTTGGGAGGCGTTTATGCATGTTGAGCTGAGTTTCTGCCCTTTTGGGAGAAACCAGGTTCGGCAGCCGAAGGTTCTTTCGGCTGCCGAACCTGCCTATGGTAGCATGAATCGACTGCCGAACCCTGCCCCCGAAAGATGACTTTCGGCTCTGGAAGGGACTTTCGGCCGCCGAAGGTTCCGCCGAACATGCATGAGTTTCGTCTCTGGAGGGAACCTTCTGCCGCCGAAAGTGCCGCCGAATTGATCATTGATTATTAAAGACTCCTATTTGATTTCAATAAATCAGTTTTGGTTGTGGAAGACGCTTCTCACAATCCAAATTCTTCCTTAGTTCTAGTTTGATTAGGAAACGTTCGCTAATCAAACACTAATCAACAAGTTGCCAAGGAACGTCCTTGGGGCATTGTAGCATCGAACAACTGTTGACTGCATTAAGAGTTAGAAAAACCCAATTCTATCCTTGCCAACCACATGGTCAAGTTTAGATTATGCAACTTGATTAAATGTGTATTTGAACAACCTAAGCAATTACGGACCTAAATCATTCAAACAATATTACTTAAGCAATTTAAAAGCAATGGGCCCTTATTGATTCTAAAAGCAAAGTAATAATTATGGAAAAGATCAGTTTGCATAAATATTGAAACAAACAAGAGTTCAACAATGGAGTATTAAACCTCCCAATTCATCACAAATCTGAATATTCTCAACTTCAACTAGAAAAGGATGAAACTAGCCACTCATGGTGGGCAAAATACACAAAAGAAAGAAGAGAAAAAGGGAAGAAGCTGCAGAATTTCTGGAGAGTTTCTGACGAGTTGAGTTGCTGATCAGAAGATGCCTTTGCTGGTTTGGAGGCTCTCCTTTTATAGCTGAAGAATTCTATCTATCTAGGGTTTTGAAATCCCTTTTTGATTTGGTGTTTGACTCCTCTTTTGATGTTGAATTTAATTGCAATTGGAATTCCTTGGATGAGAAGCTCTTTCGTGGCTCTTGGTTTTATGTTGATAGTGATTGGGTTGGATTTGGACATCTGAAAATTCGGATTTCTGTTTTTTGCCCAATTTCCCGCTCTGCTGTCAGTTTCTGCTGTCAAAGTGATTTGCCCGGTGATTTGACCAGTTTCTTCAAGTGATTGGGCAAATCACTGACCCAATCACTTTTCTGTGAGTCAGTCCAGTTTTCTGCTCTCTGTCTTCTGCGAGTGATTTGGCCAGTGTCTTCGAGTGTCTTGGGCAAATCACTGCCCATATCACTTCTGCCTGTTGCCTCCAAGTTTCTGCTGTCAAAGTGATTTGCCCGGTGATTTGAGTGTTTTGGGCAAATCACTGACCCAATCACTTTTCTGTCAATTTTCTGCACTTTTTCTCCAATTTTCCAATTTCTTCATTTTCTGTAAAAACAAGATAAAAACCATAAATTAAACTAAAAAATGTGTAAATAAGCAATAAAAAGGATAATAAAAATGCGGCTAATTTATGCTTGAACAAATACCCCCACACCTAGCTTTTTGTTTGTCCTCAAGCAACAAATAACTTAGTTAATCAAGTTCTTTTTTCCATTGAGCCTAAGTACCACTTAATCAGCCCCCCCTAGACTCCTAAGCTAAAGTATCACAGTATAGAGTACATGCACCAAGGTCGTCCTCTCCTTTCCTTGTTTCCTTTCACCTACCATGGTCAAGAGAAAGGTTTTTGACTCAATCGTGCTTATTCCTTTATGTTAGGTTTAATGCAACCCCTAGGAGTGACTTGCCACCTTCTCTCTTTCTCCTTTTTATTTAATTTTTATTTTTATTTTCAGCAGCACTTATTCTTATCCTTGCCTGAAAAAGTCACTAACCTTTTTACGCGATTGTGTACATGGGTGATACACCCCCGGTTACTCAGTTAGTCACTTGTTCAAGTGGCTACTAGCTCTGTTCATAGTCTAGACCATCGAAACTTATTTGCTTGAAAAAGTTACTGACCTTTTTACGCGATTGTGTACATGGGTGATACACCCCCGGTTACTCAGTTAGTCACTTCTCCAAGTGGCTATTAGGCTCAGTTTGTAATACCCGGCTAGAATCCGGCATCGGGATTCCTGCTTTCCGGCGGAATCTAGGGTGTTGGATCTCTCTAGAAGGGGTAAAATGTGTTTTCTAAAATGTTTTTCACATGATTTCATGGTTTTAAATGAAAATGAATTGAGTTTTGAAGGGAAAAGACCAAGGAGGCGTTTGCCAGGTTCGGCCGCCGAAAGTGAAGTTCGGCCGCCGAACATGGGAAGGCTTCGGGAGTGCTTTTGGCCTCCGAAAGTCTTGTTTGAACGAGCCAAGGTTCGGCCGCCGAAAGTCAAGTTCGGCCGCCGAACATGCATGAGTTTAGGGGGCACGTTAGGCTGCCGAAGGTCTTTGACCAGGCCACCTATAAAGGGCCCTCAGATCGGAAATGGGTGAGTTTTCTCCCCATTCTCGAGCTCAGGTGAGTTTATGCCTTCCCTTGGTCGTTTTCGTGTTTTCTTTACCCATCTCTCAAGTTTTTCATGATTTCTACCCTTGTGTTTGAAGATTTAAAGCTTAAAAGGAGTTTTGGGAGCTTGGAGCTTTTGGAGCTTGGATTCTCCACACCTCCGAGTTAGAGATCACGCAACCCTCGATCTTCAAGAGGTAAGTGTAGATCTTTGCTTTCCTAGTGTTTTTATAAAGTTTTATGAAGTTTTAATGGAGTTTTAATGGGTAGATATGCATGTTAGGAGTTATGTGGGTCTTATACCCAATGTATGTTATGTGATATTTGTGTTGAGGAGTTTATGTTAGTTTATGCTCCTTTATGCTTGTGGGAGTGAGTATGCATGATTGGGAGAGAGTATGTGAGGATTTGGGTATATTTGAGTTTGGTTTTTGGCTTGGCAGAATCGGACCTGTCGTCCAGAGGGGACCAGGTTCGGCCGCCGAAAGGAGTTTCGGCCGCCGAACCTGCATGGGAGGCAGTCTTTAGGCTGCCGAACGTGCCCCCGAAGGAAGGACTTTCGTTTCTGTCCAGGGGTTTCGGCCGCCGAACCTGCCGCCGAACCTAGCTGAGTTTCGTCTCTGTCCAGGACTTTCGGCCGCCGAAGGTGCCGCCGAAAGTGCCCTGTCCAGCCGTTTCTTGGGTGTCTTCCATGCATGTCTAAGTGATGTTTAGAGGGGTTTTTTGGGGAGTTGTTTATGAGTTGTTAGAATGTGTTTGGCACCTCATTCGAGTCCACCTGTGTAGGATCGGACCCGAGAGACCGAGGAGGCCATCAGTGTTAGCAGTTGCAGAGTCAGTCAGCGTCTGCCAGGAGGTGAGTAGAACTAACTAAATCTTCTATTTTAAGAAAATCAAATGCCAAAGCATGTTCATGCATCATGATTATATGTAGTAGGTTGTTTGCACTAGTTCACGAAGGTGGCGCATTGCATTATTTGATGTTGATTGAGGAGGTTCGGACCAAGGCGACTTCAATAGCCCATATCTGTCATTGAGTCTTGGGTGAGTCCTTCGAGAGCCGGACAAGTACATGTAGGAAAGTCCTGGTGAGCTCTCTGTGGACTAGGCACCCTGTCATGTATGTGAAAGTCCTGTGTGAGCTCCTTTGGGGGAGCCGGGCACCGACAGAGGGATTTTTGAGGTCATGTCTGATCCTTGAGAGTAAAGGATGCTAGCATAAAGGAACTCTCTAAAAACATTCCGTGGGGAATAGCATGAGCCCCGAGACGGACCAGAGACAGTTATGTGATTTCTTTGTGTTATGACGCATTTCATGAGAGCATGTAATTAATGAACTGTTTTCTATGTTTCTACTCACTGGGCTTTTTAGCTCACCCCTCTCCCCTAACCCCAGTGTTGCAGGTTTAAGTCAGAGCTCAGAAGTCAGCAGGGTAAAGATATAGTGACGTGTGTTTGTAATGTGGTAGTTTATGTTTACGTTTCAGTTTAGTAGTTTTAGAAGTGGACATGTAATATAAGTTGATGTATTATAAATTGAGATAATGTAATGTAAAGTAGAGCAGAGTTATGTTCATGGATTAGTTGTGCTTGGCCCTATAGACTGGTTAGTCCCTGTTAATGCATGGTTATGTTTATGTTATATGTTGAGTTGAGAACCAAACTTGAGGCATGTAATGTTACCCCATTGGAGTATATGATGAGGACTCCAGTGGAGGTTTTATGACTTTATGATTTTATGATGTATGTTTCATGTCAGGGTACATGCTCAGGTCAGGTTTGGGTTCAACAGATGATCAGTTTTCATGTTTTTATGGTTAAGTTTTAATCATGTATGGGAGTTGACCAGGTAATAGTATGTAAGTTTGGCTTGCTACGGGTCCCGGCGGCCTTAAGCCGATCTGGATCCTAGCGCCGAGCAGTTTGGGGCCGTTACAAGAGGTGTACCGGTTTCCGGGCTGTTACAGAATGGTATCAGAGCTTTGGGCCTCGAGAGTACGGTGTGTTGCACATCGGAAAGAGGTTGGCTTAGAGGTCATAGAAGGGCAAGCACAATAAGAAAGATCAAGAGTATAATCATGTCCACTAGGATAGGATGTTGAGTCCTGTCTTGTACGTATGATGATGTGATATGCCATGATGTTATGCTATGTATACTGCAGGTTCATGTGTTTTCATATGAACCGTATGATGTTAATGATTGATTGATTGCTTGTGTGTTGTTCTTCAGAGGAGCCAGAATGCGAGGTGCTCGTCGATCTGTGGAATCGACTGGAGTTTCATCTGAGAGGGAAGGTATGGATACCTTTCCCCCTACTCTGCCAAGAGCGCAGTCGTGGGGAGTCAGCAGATGGGGAACATCAAGGGACCCTGGAAGGTCTTTTGATGTAAGCAGAGAAGGAATGGCTCCAAGAAGGATGTCAGCTAGTATGAGGGAAGTGGAGTTGAAGGTGCAGAGAAGGGATTTCAGTTTGGGAATCAGAGTGCCAGAGGAAGGTATGGGAGTTTTTCAGGAGCGTGCTCAGACTCGGGATTCCAGAATCTCAGGTTCAGGAGGGATTGATCCCTCCACTTTGAGTACAGCCTCCACGAAAAGCAAAAAGTGGGGCAGAACCCTGAGGGGGAAGAAGAAGAAGTTTTGGCAGAATTTGAAGGCTAGTTTGGGTTTTGGTGGTTCGAGCTCTGGCTCAGGCAGTTCAGGATGTATAAGGTGCGGAAGGCCGCACAAGGGAGCCTGCCGTTACGGGACGACAGCTTGTTTTCGGTGTGGACAGGAAGGACACATAGCACGTGAGTGTCCTACTGTGCCCCGTTTAGTACAGTCTCAGCCAGTAGCTCCAGCCGTGTTTCAAGTTGGTGGTCGAGGCAGAGGAAGAGGGTCAGCCTTTTCTTCTGAGGGTTCCCATGGAGAAGGTCCGTCAGCTCCAGCTCGGATCTTCACCCAAGCTCAGCAAGAGACAGACACATCGGACATGGTGGTGTCAGGTATGCTCCCTTTTGAATGTTCTGATGTGTATGTTTTGTGAACCTTGGTGTTTCTCTTTCTTTAGTTACTCTAGGAGCCGTCGAGAGGTTGAGTTGATAGCTTCTGGGCTAGAGTGTTCTCTTTGGTCAGTAGACTCTCGTGTGATTCATCTGTGGCAGAGTCAGTCTGCCGGTCCAGTTCTATGACAGTTGAGGGTGGATGCCTTCCACCCGACATTGAGGTCCTAGACTCGACTGTCTGGACGTCAGTTTAGGGTTGGACTGGTTTTTCTACTCGCGGTGCTATCTTGGTCTGCAAAGACAAGGTAGTCAGGTTCAGAGGACAGGATGGGTCAAAGATTTTCTTCTGAGGGGACACAGTAGGGATGCCTAGAGGTTTGATGTCAGCCTGTAAGGTTCGTAGGGTACGTAGGAGGAATTGTCAGAGGGTTCTAGCTCTTGTTTGAGAATTCAGCAGTCAGGTCGGGGAACCAGCCTCAGTGCCAGTGTTAGAGAGAGTTCTTAGAAGTTTTCCTCGGCTAGTTGTCAGGTTCACCATCTGTTAGGGAAATGGAGTTTGGTTTAGGAATGGTGTCTGGACGCAGAACCATTTCTACCCTTCCCTATAGGATGGCGCCTGCATAGAGAGAGGTAGCAGTAGAGTAGAGGCGAGACTTGGTAGACAAGGGGTTTTGTCCGACCTAGTACCCCACTCTGGATTGCTCCAGTATGGTTGTGGGAAACGAAGGATGAATCCTTGAGACTTTGTAACGACTGTAAGCGGTTAAACAAGGTCACTACCAAGAGCAGGTATTCCCATGCAAGATGGATGATCTATTGGGACAGCTAGTAGGAGCTGTTTGTTTTTCCAAGTTAGATCTGAAATTCGGGTACTACCTGTGAGAGTTAGAGTTAGTTTTGGGTTAGCAGTGAGAAGAAGCCAGTTAGTAAAGATAAGAAGAGAAGAGAAGAGAAGGATCAGAGTAGCGCAGCAGAAGCTCGTGGAGTTTAGGAACCTGGGAGTTCTTACTCCAGCGTTTGGTGTCTCTCTTTGGAGAGAAGCTTTAGGATTCGCTTGCTTGCTTGCATGCTTGTGTTTGTTGTTTTAACATTCGGGGACGAATGTTTTTGTAAGGGGGGTAGAATGTAATACCCGGCTAGAATCCGGCATCGGGATTCCTGCTTTCCGGCGGAATCTAGGGTGTTGGATCTCTCTAGAAGGGGTAAAATGTGTTTTCTAAAATGTTTTTCACATGATTTCATGGTTTTAAATGAAAATGAATTGAGTTTTGAAGGGAAAAGACCAAGGAGGCGTTTGCCAGGTTCGGCCGCCGAAAGTGAAGTTCGGCCGCCGAACATGGGAAGGCTTCGGGAGTGCTTTTGGCCTCCGAAAGTCTTGTTTGAACGAGCCAAGGTTCGGCCGCCGAAAGTCAAGTTCGGCCGCCGAACATGCATGAGTTTAGGGGGCACGTTAGGCTGCCGAAGGTCTTTGACCAGGCCACCTATAAAGGGCCCTCAGATCGGAAATGGGTGAGTTTTCTCCCCATTCTCGAGCTCAGGTGAGTTTATGCCTTCCCTTGGTCGTTTTCGTGTTTTCTTTACCCATCTCTCAAGTTTTTCATGATTTCTACCCTTGTGTTTGAAGATTTAAAGCTTAAAAGGAGTTTTGGGAGCTTGGAGCTTTTGGAGCTTGGATTCTCCACACCTCCGAGTTAGAGATCACGCAACCCTCGATCTTCAAGAGGTAAGTGTAGATCTTTGCTTTCCTAGTGTTTTTATAAAGTTTTATGAAGTTTTAATGGAGTTTTAATGGGTAGATATGCATGTTAGGAGTTATGTGGGTCTTATACCCAATGTATGTTATGTGATATTTGTGTTGAGGAGTTTATGTTAGTTTATGCTCCTTTATGCTTGTGGGAGTGAGTATGCATGATTGGGAGAGAGTATGTGAGGATTTGGGTATATTTGAGTTTGGTTTTTGGCTTGGCAGAATCGGACCTGTCGTCCAGAGGGGACCAGGTTCGGCCGCCGAAAGGAGTTTCGGCCGCCGAACCTGCATGGGAGGCAGTCTTTAGGCTGCCGAACGTGCCCCCGAAGGAAGGACTTTCGTTTCTGTCCAGGGGTTTCGGCCGCCGAACCTGCCGCCGAACCTAGCTGAGTTTCGTCTCTGTCCAGGACTTTCGGCCGCCGAAGGTGCCGCCGAAAGTGCCCTGTCCAGCCGTTTCTTGGGTGTCTTCCATGCATGTCTAAGTGATGTTTAGAGGGGTTTTTGGGGAGTTGTTTATGAGTTGTTAGAATGTGTTTGGCACCTCATTCGAGTCCACCTGTGTAGGATCGGACCCGAGAGACCGAGGAGGCCATCAGTGTTAGCAGTTGCAGAGTCAGTCAGCGTCTGCCAGGAGGTGAGTAGAACTAACTAAATCTTCTATTTTAAGAAAATCAAATGCCAAAGCATGTTCATGCATCATGATTATATGTAGTAGGTTGTTTGCACTAGTTCACGAAGGTGGCGCATTGCATTATTTGATGTTGATTGAGGAGGTTCGGACCAAGGCGACTTCAATAGCCCATATCTGTCATTGAGTCTTGGGTGAGTCCTTCGAGAGCCGGACAAGTACATGTAGGAAAGTCCTGGTGAGCTCTCTGTGGACTAGGCACCCTGTCATGTATGTGAAAGTCCTGTGTGAGCTCCTTTGGGGGAGCCGGGCACCGACAGAGGGATTTTTGAGGTCATGTCTGATCCTTGAGAGTAAAGGATGCTAGCATAAAGGAACTCTCTAAAAACATTCCGTGGGGAATAGCATGAGCCCCGAGACGGACCAGAGACAGTTATGTGATTTCTTTGTGTTATGACGCATTTCATGAGAGCATGTAATTAATGAACTGTTTTCTATGTTTCTACTCACTGGGCTTTTTAGCTCACCCCTCTCCCCTAACCCCAGTGTTGCAGGTTTAAGTCAGAGCTCAGAAGTCAGCAGGGTAAAGATATAGTGACGTGTGTTTGTAATGTGGTAGTTTATGTTTACGTTTCAGTTTAGTAGTTTTAGAAGTGGACATGTAATATAAGTTGATGTATTATAAATTGAGATAATGTAATGTAAAGTAGAGCAGAGTTATGTTCATGGATTAGTTGTGCTTGGCCCTATAGACTGGTTAGTCCCTGTTAATGCATGGTTATGTTTATGTTATATGTTGAGTTGAGAACCAAACTTGAGGCATGTAATGTTACCCCATTGGAGTATATGATGAGGACTCCAGTGGAGGTTTTATGACTTTATGATTTTATGATGTATGTTTCATGTCAGGGTACATGCTCAGGTCAGGTTTGGGTTCAACAGATGATCAGTTTTCATGTTTTTATGGTTAAGTTTTAATCATGTATGGGAGTTGACCAGGTAATAGTATGTAAGTTTGGCTTGCTACGGGTCCCGGCGGCCTTAAGCCGATCTGGATCCTAGCGCCGAGCAGTTTGGGGCCGTTACAAGAGGTGTACCGGTTTCCGGGCTGTTACACAGTTCATAGTCTTAGACCATTGGAACATGTTTACGATTTGTGCTTTATGCTGGTTTTTCATGATAGTTTGGGCAAATCAGCTCTTAGGGAGTTACACTAACTTTGTGTTTGCATGTATTTGTATTTTTATTTCCCTTGACCTTAGCAAATTTGAAGATTCAATTCAAGAGAAAAACTCCCTAAGTGAAGGTAACATACTGTGAATGATTCAATTTAAGCTAAAAGGGGTGGCAAATCAATGGGGTCATGAGATAAGGAAACTCTTTTAACCTTGTTATCTATGTTGAGTAGAGCAAAAGCTAAGACAAAATTCTGTGTGTGTGTGCAAGAAAAAATGTGTGCCAAGAAAAAAAAAATGTGTGGTGTATGTCATGGGGCAAAAAGATGCAGAAAGAAACAAAAAGACACAAGTAGAAAGCAAAAGATGATGGAATCAATGTAAATCAATGCAAAAAATAACCTAGTAATACCCCCACACCTATGACAAACATTGTCCTCAATGTGTAAGCATATATAAAAAAAAAATTAAGGAAAGAAAGGGAAAGGGACTTCCTGGCCTGTGGGTGATTTGGCCAGTGATTTGGGCAAGCACTGGGCAAATCACTGGGCAAATCGCTATCTGTCACGGTGCTGGGGCAGAAAATGGTCCACCAGCAGGTCCAATAGGTGCTCCATCCTTTGCATTCTGTCTTTGATTCTGGTGAGATGAGCCTCCACCGAATGGTCTTGAGGTGCCTTTTATGTCCTCCAAGGTCCACCCAATTGCTTCTTTATGCTTCCTCAACACATCAAGGAGCTTTTCCTCTTCTTCTTGGCTTAGCTGGTTAGAAATAATTACTGGAAGTGAATTTCCAGCTCCCAAGTAGGCATATTTGAGGTGGCTGGGCAATGGTTTCAGTTCTGGTGCAGTTGCTGTTTGTGCTGATTTCTGCTGTTTGTTGTCTGATTTGGCCTGTGATTTGGGCAGATTATCTGGTGATCTGGGCAAATCACTCTCTGTCAAGTCTGTCTGCTCCAGTGATTTGGTCTGTGATTTGAGCAGATTATCTGGTGTTGTGGGCAAATCACTGGGCAAATCACCCATATCCAGCAAGTTACAGCAGATTGCTGTTTTTTCTGCTTCAGTGATGTTGCTGTCCACTTCTCTTTCCCTGCAAAGGCCATCATAAAGTAAATTTTCTTGTTCAAAATCAAAACATTCTTGACTTAGATCATCAATAACATCAAGGCCATAAACAGGAGAAACATCATTGGGGAATTTCATGGCATCATAAACATTAAATTTGATAACTTCCCCTTCAAACTCCATAGTCAAAGTGCCATCATGCACATCAATTTTTGTTCTTGCTGTGCTCAAGAATGGTCTCCCAAGTAAGATGTCAGAGGTGATGTTGCCCTTATCCTCCTCCATGTCAATCACATAAAAATCTGCTGGGAAGACTAGTTGGTCAACTTGTACCAACACATTTTCTAGCACTCCCTTAGGGTAGACAACGGATCAGTCAGCCAATTGGATCACAATGCTGGTGCCCTTGAGTGTACCTGTATTCAACAAGTTAAAAATAGAAAGTGGCATAACATTGATTGATGCCCCAAGGTCGCACATGGCCTTCTTTATCCCTATGTTGCCTATTTTGCATGAAATGGCAAACATTCCTCTATCCTTACATTTGGTTGGAAGCTTCTTTTGAATGACAGCTGAAACACACTCCCCCACACTTACCTTTTCATGTTCAGCAAGTTTCCTCCTATTGGTGCATAGCTCTTTGAGAAATTTAGCATACCTTGGTATTTGTTTGATAGCATCAAGTAGAGGTATATTGATTTCCACCTTGCGGAGTGTCTCAAGTATCTCTTTCTCCTCTTTTTCTTTTTGAGATCTTGCAAATCTTTTGGGAAAAGGGTAAGGTACCTTGAATTTTTCTGCTGGTTGCTGTATTTTCTGCTTTCGGCTGGACTCTGCCTGATCTGTTGATTTGGGCAGATCACTTTCTGCCTTCTCTGGTGATTTGGGCAAATCACTGCTGGACAGCTCAGTTTGCCCAGCGATCGGGTCAGTTTCTACGAGTGAATTGGGCAAATCACTGCCCTGATCACTTTCTGGCAGAATTATCTCCATGGCCTGTTTTTGCAATTTTTCAGCCCTATGGTCTTGCAACTCTTTTCCACTCCTCAATGTGATGGTACTAACATTTTGTCTTGGATTTATCTCAGTTTGGGAGGGTAGCTTCCCTTGAGAATCATATTTGCTCATTGAAGAGGCCATTTGGCTCACTTGTTTCTCAAGATTCTGCACAGTGCTTGCTAAATTCTTTACAATCTCTTCAAGAGGTGCATTGGAGTTTTGAGGTGCAGCTTGAGCTTGATTCCTTTGTTGGTAGCTTGGATATTGATTTCCCCTTGCATAACTGAAATTTGGATGGTCCCTCCAGCCTGGATTATAAGTATTTGCATAAGGATCATACCTTCTTTGCCCATTGAAGCCTCCAACAGCATTGACTTGCTGGTCCTCCTCTTGAAGGGAAGGACATAGATCAGTTGGGTGGTTGTTGGCACATATTCCACATGTCTTGGGCTGCTGAATTTGCTGGACTTGTTGGGTTTGACTCACAACAAGGCTACGGACAGCATTGGTGAGTTCAGAAAGTTGGGATGGTAAAATGGAATTACTCACCTCATTTACATTCCTTGATGGCAGCTCTTGGTCTCCAAATTGTTGAGAAGCTGCAGCCATGGAGGAAATTAAGTCCCTCATCTCTCGAGGTGATTTTTTTTTCAATTGTTCCTCCACAGGCTGCGTCAATAAATTTTCTCTCTGAGGGTAGCAAACATCCATAGAAGTACTCAATGAGAGATTGGTCAGAAATATCATGTTGAGGGCAGCTTGTGCACAACTTTTTGAACCTCTCCCAGTACTCATACAAGCCTTCAGAGTGCTTTTGCCTTATGCCACTTATCTCTCGACGGATGCCTATGGCTTTTGAGGTTGGGAAGAATTTTCTCAAGAATGCTCTCACCATATCAGCCCATGATGTGATGGATCCGGGTGGCAAGTAGAATAGCCATTCCTTGGCATAGTCGTCAAGGGAAAAAGGGAAGGCTCTAAGTTTGATATCATCTTCGGGAATACCTTGGGGTCTCATGGTTGAGCACACAACGTGGAATGCCTTCAAATGCTTGTGAGGGTCTTCATTTTCTAGGCCTCTGAATTTGGGAAGGAGATGGATTAGGCCTGTCTTAAGCTCAAAAGGTGCTGTTAATGGGGGATATGTAATGCATAAGGGTGCTAGGTCTCCTGCTGGTTCAGCTAGCTCTCCGAGAGTTCTTTCCCGTGGCTGTGGCTGTGGTGCTTGGACAGGGATAAGCAAATTTCCAGCTTGAAGTTCAGCTTCCTCACGGACAGCAGGTTGTTGTGCCATTGCTGGATTTTCTGCCATAACCTGGAATCGGGTATCAGGTTCAAATGCAGTAGTGGCTGTAGGAGAGTCTGCTGGTGCAAAAATTTCTGCAGCAGGGGCAGATGTGACAGCAAGTGCTTCAGCTGGTGCAGAGGTAGGTGAATTTGCTGGTGCAGAAAAATCAGCAGGTATAACAACAGCTCTGTGAGATGGTGTTGCTGATGAAGATGCTTTTGAGGCTTGGTTCCTCAAATTTGCTTGCTTCCTTAAGTGCTTGGCAGTTTTCTCAATCTCAGGGTCGTAAAGAAGAGTGTCTTTACGGCCAGACCTGGTCATAAAGGGAAAATACGTTAGTTAGATCAATTCCCCGGCAACGGCGCCAATTTTTGATAAGCGGTTGTCGAAGCCGTCAAAAATAAACCTATTAAACAATCAACAATAAAATTGTAGATAGTGGCAATAGGGTCGAACCACAGGGAATTGACACCAATGATTTTCCTAATAATGACTAGGTCAAGTAAATAACAAGTAATTAAAAGAGGGGGGGTTTTGATTTGATGATTAAAATTAAATAGCAAAAGAAAGCAATAATTTAAATAGATGAGAATTTCAATGAGAAAGAGATTCTAGCTGAAGTGTGAGTCTAATTCAGTTTGTTCAGAATTGATCATTGATTATTAAAGACTCCTATTTGATTTCAATAAATCAGTTTTGGTTGTGGAAGACGCTTCTCACAATCCAAATTCTTCCTTAGTTCTAGTTTGATTAGGAAACGTTCGCTAATCAAACACTAATCAACAAGTTGCCAAGGAACGTCCTTGGGGCATTGTAGCATCGAACAACTGTTGACTGCATTAAGAGTTAGAAAAACCCAATTCTATCCTTGCCAACCGCATGGTCAAGTTTAGATTATGCAACTTGATTAAATGTGTATTTGAACAACCTAAGCAATTACGGACCTAAATCATTCAAACAATATTACTTAAGCAATTTAAAAGCAATGGGCCCTTATTGATTCTAAAAGCAAAGTAATAATTATGGAAAAGATCAGTTTGCATAAATATTGAAACAAACAAGAGTTCAACAATGGAGTATTAAACCTCCCAATTCATCACAAATCTGAATATTCTCAACTTCAACTAGAAAAGGATGAAACTAGCCACTCATGGTGGGCAAAATACACAAAAGAAAGAAGAGAAAAAGGGAAGAAGCTGCAGAATTTCTGGAGAGTTTCTGACGAGTTGAGTTGCTGATCAGAAGATGCCTTTGCTGGTTTGGAGGCTCTCCTTTTATAGCTGAAGAATTCTATCTATCTAGGGTTTTGAAATCCCTTTTTGATTTGGTGTTTGACTCCTCTTTTGATGTTGAATTTAATTGCAATTGGAATTCCTTGGATGAGAAGCTCTTTCGTGGCTCTTGGTTTTATGTTGATAGTGATTGGGTTGGATTTGGACATCTGAAAATTCGGATTTCTGTTTTTTGCCCAATTTCCCGCTCTGCTGTCAGTTTCTGCTGTCAAAGTGATTTGCCCGGTGATTTGACCAGTTTCTTCAAGTGATTGGGCAAATCACTGACCCAATCACTTTTCTGTGAGTCAGTCCAGTTTTCTGCTCTCTGTCTTCTGCGAGTGATTTGGCCAGTGTCTTCGAGTGTCTTGGGCAAATCACTGCCCATATCACTTCTGCCTGTTGCCTCCAGGTTTCTGCTGTCAAAGTGATTTGCCCGGTGATTTGAGTGTTTTGGGCAAATCACTGACCCAATCACTTTTCTGTCAATTTTCTGCACTTTTTCTCCAATTTTCCAATTTCTTCCTTTTCTGTAAAAACAAGATAAAAACCATAAATTAAACTAAAAAATGTGTAAATAAGCAATAAAACGGATAATAAAAATGCGGCTAATTTATGCTTGATCTGCCGCCGAACATGCATGAGTTTCGTCTCTGGAGGGAACCTTCGGCCGCCGAAAGTGCCGCCGAAGGTGCATGACTTTCGGCTCTGGAGGGCCTTTCGGCCGCCGAACCTGCCGCCGAAAGTGCTCTGTTCAGCCCTCCTTTGCATGTTTTCTATGGATGTTTTAAGGTGTTTTAAGGGGTTTTTGCGGAGTATTTTTAGAGTCATATTCATAGATGTTTGGTCCCTCATTTGAGTCCACCTGTGTAGGTTCGGACTCGAGGAACCGAGGCCCCCAGTAGTGAGTCAGCTGCCCCAGTGTCTGATATGAGCTAACCAAAGGTGAGTGGAATAACTCTTTACGTTTTAAAGTAAATAATAAATGATTCAGCATGATTCATGCATCACGAATGCCATGTGATATAATAGGTTGTTGCATTAGAATCCACGAATATGTTGCACTGCATTCTTTATTATGGATGTGGGTGAATGCTGTATGATCCAAATAGTCCCTAAGGAAAGACCAGGACCCCATTCTACGACCTGGCATGGAATGAAAGACTAGAACCCCATTCTACGGCCTGGCACGATATGGAATGCGAAGACCAGGTGCCAGATGAGGCCCTGGGGAAATGGTAAGTAATGTTATGATATGACAGGAAGACCAGGACCCCATTCTACGGCCTGGCACGGATATGATGCTGGGACTAATTGGTGACAGGTTCACCCTTGATGTGAATTGTCTGTGATGTGACGCATTTCATGAAAGCATGAATGATAATATATGTTTTTACTATTCTGCTCACTAGGCTCTAGTAGCTCACCCCTCTCCCTTAACCCCCAGGTTTGCAGGTACAGGGTAGACCAGGAGGTCAGCAAGAGTAATGAAGTCATGGTCATGTAATAGCTAGAGTGGACATGATAAATGTTGTTATGTTATGTTGAGTACAGTCATGTAAAAGTATGATATAGAATGTCATGTAATAATGCTTATGAAAGTTTATAGTTGTGCTTGACCATAGTATTATGTTAATCCCTTCTAATACATGATCTTAATGTTTAATGATGTTTATTGTAAACCAAACTCAATACATGTTATGTCACCCCAGCGGGGCAATGATGAGACTCCAAAGAGGAGTTAATGTTTATGACTATGTTTATGTATAGTGCATGCACAGGTTGAGTTTGGTAAATGAATGAAAGAATGATTGAATGGAAAGAAAAGTTCAGATTTTTATGTTTGTTGTTGATCATGTATGGGATTAAACAGGTTTACAGTATGATGTTAGGCTTGCTACGGGTCCCGGCGGCCTTATGCTGACCTGGATCCTAGAGCCGGTAGCGGTCCGGATTTTCGGGTCGTTACCGATTGGTATCAGAGCCCTAGGTTCATATGGTCGGACCTAGAGTGTCGGGCTCATAGAGGTTATAGAAGGTCAAGCACAATAGGAAGATCATGTCCACTAGGATAGGATAAAGGGTCCTGTCTTGAATGATGATCTGAAATGCCATGATTTTATGCATGTGCATTAATGATATGCTATGTATGTGATGTATGTGATGCGGGTTCATGTGTTTGCACATGAACCATTTGATGCTAATGTTTATATGATGTGTACTGTTTTTCAGAAAACAGGATGAGAGGGACTCGTCGATCTGCACGATTGACTGGAGTACCACCCCAGGACGAGGGCACTGATGCCCGTCCTCCTGCATTGCCTATGGCAATGTCAAGTAGGTCCAGCAGAGAAAGAGCAATAAGAGACCTTAGAAGGTCTTTGGATCTGGGTAGAAGCAGATCAGTGAGGGGAAAAGTGCAAGGGGATATGTCAGAGGATGTGGGGGATCAGATGGATGTGGATCAGAGGAGGGATGACAGTCTCGGAGTAAGTATGTCGGAAGAGGGAATGGGAGAATCCCAAAGAGGCACTCAAGCCTCGGGATTTGTTCAGCCACCTTACTACCCACCCTTTTCACATAATCCTGGGTATTCGATGGGAGGTACATTGGATTACCCCAGTTTCAACCCTTATCACTCTCAGATGCCATACCCACCTTTCTACCCACAGTACCCACAGTACCCCATGTACCCACCCCCATCTTTCTATCCAGGTACAGCAAACCCTACCCCAGGGGATGCTGCACCTCCTCCACCACCAGCAGCACCTACTGTCCCAGAGACCCAAATGCCTAAGCCTAGCTCATCTGGTGGGAGCAAGGCCAAGATGACCGATTACATGAAGCTGGGTGCTCCCCAGTTTGAAACCGGTGATGACCCGTTTGTATACCTTGAGAGGGTCAAGACAATTACAGATGAGATAGGAGCTGATGATAGTAGAGCCATTCAGATGGCTGGGTTCACACTAAAATGCAAGAAGGCCCGAGAGTGGTTTAAGAACTATGTGAACCCGAGGTTGGACAGCCTATCATGGGAGGAGTTTGCAAATGAGTTTGCAGGATGGGCTTTCCCTGACAGTTCCAAGGAGCTGAAAATGATTGAGTTTGAACAGTTGAGGCAGACAGATGAGATGAGCGTGGATGAGTATACAGACAGATTCTTGGAGCTGTTGCCGTATGCTGGGCAGAATCTGGACACAGATCAGAGGAAGTTAAGGAGGTATATCATGAGGCTCCATTCTAGGTATTCCTCCTTGATTCAGTCAGCAGAGAGGGAGAGTTTCCATACCATAGTGGATATGGCTCGGAGGATGGAGGCTAGTGCTATCATCGAAGGGAAAGTCAAGCAGTCAGTGGCACAGTCTTCTGGTTCTAAAACCCCAGGTGGGGGAAGGTTAGATCCCTCTACCTTGAGTGCAGCAGCTTCAGGCAGTAAGAGATGGAGTAAGACCAAGTCTAAGAAGAACAAGTTCTGGAGCAAGATTAAGTCAGGTCTGGGATTAGGTAGTGGCTCAAGCTCTGGTGCAGATAATGCAGTATGTGCAAGGTGTGGTAAGCCACACAAGGGAGTCTGCCGGGCTGGGACGGCAGCCTGTTTCAGATGTGGCCAAGAGGGCCACATGGCTCGGGAGTGTCCTAGGGCAGCCCTTGGGGCACAGTCTCAGCAGACAGCTTCAGGTAGTGTGGCACAGCCAGTAGCTCCAGCCGCGACTCAGGCTAGTGGCAGAGGCAGAGGAAGAGGGGCAGCCTCTTCTTCAGCGGGTTTCAAGGGTGAGGGTCCGTCAGCTCCAGCACGGATCTTCACCATGACTCAACAGGAGGCAAACACATCCAACACCGTGGTATCAGGTAATCTCATCATTGGTTGTTCAGATGTGTGAGCATTATTGGACCCTGGTGCATCTCATTCTTTTATTGCTCCGAGGGCCGTCGAGAGATTGGGATTGATGGTCTCTGGGTTTGAGTGTCCCCTATGGGTCAGTGGACCCAAGTGTGACCCGTCAGTGGCAGAGTCAGTCTGCCAGTGTAGTCCAGTTTTTGTGGAGGGAAGATGCCTGTCCGCCGACCTTGTGGTTCTAGATTTGACAGATTTTGACGTCATTCTAGGGATGGATTGGCTATCTACCCATGGTGCTACCTTGGATTGCAGAGACAAGGTAGTCAGGTTCAGATGTCAGGATGGGTCAGAGGTTGTCATCAGAGGAGACATGGGGAGTACACCTAGAGGTTTGATATCAGCCCTTTAGGCTCGTAGGCTACTCAGGAGGGGTTGTTAGGGTTTTCTGGCTCATGTGAGAGAGCTGGTGTAACGACCCCAAAAAGGACCGTCACCGGCGCTAGGATTCAGGTCGGCTTAAGGCCGCCAGAACCCGTAGCAAGCCTGCTATACTCTCTGTGTACCTGTAAAACTCATACATGATCATACATATTATGTGAAAATAAAACTTTTTGCTGAACCAAGGCTTAACCTGTGCATGCACTAACTCTGTACTCTGTACTCATGTACTCTGTACTCTGTATCCCTGCCTAGAGCTTGCTCTAGATGGGTTAACTCATACCTGTTAAGCCTGGTTTTCACATACAGGAAAACATACATACATATACAGATCATGTACAAAACATACATCACTAGGTCACTAGGTCAAGCAACAACTATTACATCTCTTTAAATTACATGTCCACTCTAAGCTATTACAGATCTCTTTACTCTTCCTGTACTCTGCTGGACTGTCCCTGTACACTGTACACTGAACCTGCAAAACTGGGGTTAAGGGAGTGGGATGAGCTCTATAGCCCAGTGAGTAGAACAGTAAAACATCTCAGTAAAATCTGATCTCATGGAATGCGTCATAACACAGACAAGCCACATCACGAGTAAACCTGTCACCACATAGTCCCAGTAACTCTGTGCCAGGGCGTAGAATCGAGCACCTGGTCTTCCTGTCATATATGTATATGTGTATATAACACCTGTGAACTTACCATTGCCAGGGCGTAGTCAAAGGCTCCTGGACTTTACTATATACCTGCTAGGGCGTAGTCAAAGGCTCCTGGTCTTTGCTATACGTGCCAGGGCGTAGTCAAAGGCTCCTGGTCTTCCTGTCTGTGACTATTGGATCATTCAGCATTTACTCACATCATCAAATAACAATGCAATGCAACATATTCGTGAATACTAATGCAATCAACCTATGGCATAAACATGATGCATGAGATATGCTAAAAGCAGTTGGTGAAAAGTCATAAGTGTAGTGCCACTCACCTCTGGCTATCTGGACTGACTGACTCTGCAGGTTCTGAAACTCTGGAGCAGTACTCACTGCTGCTCTCTCTGGTTCCTCTGGTCTGTACCTATACAGATAGACTCCAATGAGGGACCAAACTAACTTATCAATATCTCTATTAAACTCCCCAAGAAACCCTTTAATCTTACTCTCAAACTCATGCAAAGCATGCAAAAGAAAGCTGGACAGGACACCTTCGGCGGCACCTTCGGCGGCCGAATGTCCTCTCCAGAGACGAAACTCAAGCACCTTCGGCGGCACCTTCGGCGGCCGAATCCCCCAAACAGAGCCGAACATGCAAAACACTCGGGGGCAAGCTGTGGCAGCCTAAGCCACCATGCAAGAGGTTCGGCGGCCGAATGAACCTTCGGCTGCCGAACCTGAGTTCATCCAGAACTCAGTTTCAACGGCAAACCATCTCCTTCTTTCCTTCAACTTCTCAAACCATGCAAACGTCACCTCCTCACCATACATATACTCATGTATATGATCACAGGGGTTCAAGACTAGCTAATAACCCCAAACAACAAATCAAACATAACACATAAACATGTATCCATGCATAACTCATCAAAACTATCATGAATAACCTAAGCATGCATCTCCTTCCACAAATCCCCCTAACACCTTCAGAAAACATATTCACATGTTCAAGTGCATCACTTACCTCCTGTAGCAAGAAGCTAAACACTCTGAACAAGGGAAAAACGGATCACCTCTTCTCACACTCTCAAACTCTCTCAAACTCACTTTTTGCTAAGTTGAGCAAACTCCTGCATGAGCTGCTCAAAACACTTGCAGATGAGTCATAGAAGACGTGGCTAATTCATGGCAAGAATCTGAAGCCAACATCTGTCAAAACATATGACTCAGCTCACTAGCCACTCAGCTTCGGCTGCCCATTCACATGCACGCGCATGCAACCTTCGGGGGCCGAACTTCCCTTCGGAAGCCAAACACTTTCGGCGGCCGAACTTACTTTCGGCGGCCGAACTTGGCTCAACTGCCTTAGGTCATTTCAACTCAAAACTCACGTCCCTTAACCTTAAAACATTTAACCACATCATAACACATAGAAACCATAACTCCTACCCTTATATAGAATCCCAACACCCCGGAGTCCACCAAACAACAGGAATTCCGGTGCCGGATTCGAGCCGGGTATTACATTCTCCCCTCCTTAAGAACATTCGTCCTCGGATGTTCCGAAAACACACAAAAACAAAACACAAGGAGAAAACTAACCTTAAAACAAATATGGATACTGCTGGAGCATCGACTCTCGCGTCTCCCAGGTGCACTCTTCTAGGTTATGGTGGTTCCATAGAACTTTCACCATCGGAATCTCCTTGTTCCTTAGCTGTCTGATCTGCGTGTCAAGAATCCGCACTGGCTGCTCTATATAGGTGAGATCTGTATGAATCTCCACCTCAGGCTCACTCAGAACCTGATTCGGATCTGACACAAACTGTCGTAGCATAGAAACATGAAATACCGGGTGAATTCTCTCCATAGAAGCAGGTAAATCCAGCTTATACGACACATTTCCGATCCTCTGCAACACCTCAAAGGGTCCAATGTACCGTGGAGCCAATTTACCTTTCTTCCCAAAACGAACCACTCCTTTCATTGGAGACACTTTCAGCAATACCCAATTACCCTCCTGGAACTCTAACTGCTTTCTGCGAACGTCTGCATAACTTTTCTGTCTACTCTGAGCTGTTCTGATTCTCTCTCTGATCATGGGCACCATTCTATTGGTAATGTCTACTAACTCTGGCCCTGCAAGAGCCTTCTCTCCTACCTCTTCCCAGCAAACAGGTGATCTGCACTTCCTCCCATATAATGCTTCATAAGGAGCCATCCCAATGCTAGCATGATGACTGTTATTATAGGCAAACTCCACCAAAGGTAGATGCTGCCTCCAAGAACCGCCAAAGTCTAACACACAAAGGCGAAGCATATCTTCTATGGTCTGGATGGTCCTTTCTGACTGTCCATCAGTCTGTGGGTGGAAAGCAGTACTAAACTCTAATCTTGTGCCCATTGCACTTTGCAGACTCCGCCAAAAGCGAGAAGTAAACTGAGGTCCTCTGTCTGAAACTATAGACACTGGCACTCCATGTAACCTCACTATCTCATCCAGATAGACCTGTGCCAACTTATCCACAGAATAGTTACTCCGTACTGGAAGAAAATGAGCAGATTTCGTGAGTCTGTCCACAATCACCCATATCGAGTCTATCCTGTTGGACGCTACTGGTAAACCCACTACAAAATCCATGGCTATGTTCTCCCATTTCCACTCTGGAATCGGTAATGGGTTAAGCATTCCGGCTGGTTTCTGATGCTCTAATTTCACCCTCTGACAAACCTCACAGGCTGTCACGAACTGCGCCACTTCTTTCTTCATGGCTGGCCACCAATAGACCCTTTTCAGATCCTGATACATCTTGGTAGCTCCTGGGTGAACACTATACCTCGCATTATGAGCTTCCCTCATAATGTCTTCCTTCACACTGCCCCTATCTGGTACACAAAGTCGACTTCCATAGCGAAGGATCCCTTTGCTGTCAAATCTGAACTCTATACTATTGCCTGACTGAACAGTCCTGGCAATTTTCATCAACTCAGGGTCCTCATGCTGTCTCTGAGCTATCTGCTCTAGAAACACAGGTGTCACTCTCATCTGTGCTATCAATGCACCTGTACCAGACAACTCTAACTGTAATCCCTCGTCAAAGAGCTTATAAAGCTCCATCACAACTGGTCTCCGCTCTGCTGCTATATGGGATAAACTGCCTAGTGATTTCCGGCTTAGGGCGTCTGCGACAACATTCGCCTTACCCGGATGATACTGGATCTTACAATCATAATCACTGAGCAATTCGACCCATCTCCTCTGCCTCAAATTTAGCTCTCTCTGACTTAAGATGTACTGTAAACTCTTGTGATCAGTGAAGATCTCGCATTTAACCCCGTAGAGGTAATGCCGCCACATCTTAAGTGCAAAGATAACTGCTGCCATCTCTAGGTCATGGGTAGGGTAATTCAACTCATGCTTCTTCAACTGTCTAGAAGCATAAGCTATTACTCTATCACTCTGCATCAATACACAACCCAATCCCACTCGAGATGCATCACAGAACACTGTGAAGTCCTCATTACTGACAGGCAGAGCTAACACTGGTGCTGTTGTCAATCTCCTCTTGAGCTCCTCAAAGCTCTCTTCACACTGGTCTGACCATAGAAACTTCTGGTTCTTCTGAGTCAATTTGGTCATAGGAGCTGCTATCTTTGAGAAGTTCTGAACGAACCTCCTGTAGTAACCTGCCAGTCCCAGAAAACTTTTAATCTCAGTCACTGTCGTGGGTCTGGGCCAGTTAGCTACAGCCTCTATCTTCTTGGGGTCTACCTCAATACCCTCTGCTGATACCACATGCCCCAAGAAGGCAATGCTCCGTAACCAAAACTCACACTTCGAGAACTTGGCATATAAACCATGCTCTCTCAGTGTCTGTAAAACAATCCTCAGATGCTGGGCATGCTCCTCTGCATCTCTGGAATACACTAAGATATCATCGATAAACACAATGACAAAGTGATCCAGAAATTTACTGAATACCCTGTTCATGAGATCCATAAATGCTGCAGGGGCGTTAGTCAACCCGAACGGCATCACTAAGAACTCATAATGCCCATATCTGGTCCTAAAAGCTGTCTTAGGCACATCTGCCTCTCTGACTCCCAACTGATGATACCCAGATCTCAGATCTATTTTCGAGAAACAACCTGCTCCAGCTAACTGGTCAAATAGATCATCAATCCGAGGTAAGGGATACCTATTCTTGATAGTGACCTTGTTCAACTGTCTGTAGTCGATACAAAGTCTGAGGGATCCATCCTTCTTTTTGACAAAGAGCACTGGAGCACCCCAAGGTGAGGTACTAGGGCGGATGAAACCCTTATCTACCAAGTCCTGCAACTGTGCTTTCAACTCTGTTAACTCAGCTGGTGCCATCCTGTAGGGAGGAATAGAGATAGGTCTAGTACCTGGCAGTAATTCAATTTCAAACCCTATCTCCCTATCAGGTGGTAGTCCTGGCAAATCGTCTGGAAACACATCGAGAAACTCTTGGACTACTGGTACTGTGGCTGGTTCCCTCACTTGTCTGTCTAGCTCTCTCACATGAGCTAGGAACCCCTGACAACCCCTCCTAAGCAAACGACGAGCCTGAAGGGCTGAAATCATACCTCTGGGTGTACCTCTCCTGTCTCCTCTGAAGACACACTCTGACCCATCCTGGTCTCTGAGACTCACTAGCTTCTCTCTACAGTCCAACGTCGCACTATATGCAGATAGCCAATCCATCCCTAGAATGACATCAAAATCCGTCAAATCTAGAACCACAAGGTCAGCTGGAAGGCATCTACCCTCTATGAACACTGGACTGAAACGACAGACTGACACTGCCACTGATGGGTCACATCTAGGTCCACTGACCCAGAGAGGATACTCTAACTCAGAACTGATCAAACCCAATCTCTCTATGGCTCTCGACGCAATAAAGGAATGAGAAGCACCGGGGTCCATCAAAGCATACACATCTGAACACCCAATGATGAGATTACCTGACACCACTGTGTTCGACGTGTTAGCCTCCTCCTGTGTCACTGTGAAAATCCGTGCTGGGGCTATCGGATTTCCACCTCGGGAACCTGCTGCTGAAGTAGAGGCTCCCCCTCTCCCTCTACCTCTGCCACTACTCTGAGGCATGACTGGAGCTACTGGCCGTACAACTGGCTGTACCACACTGCCTGAACTCATCTGCTGGGATGGTGCAAAAGTCATCTGCGGACAATCCCGAGCAATATGCCCTTCCTGTCCACATCGAAAACAAGCTGTAGATCCCAACCGACAAACTCCTCCATGTGGTTTTCCGCATCGTCTGCAGACTGGAGCTGTGCCAGAGCTTGAGCCACTACCTATTCCCAGACCTGACTTGACTTTATTCCAGAACCCTTTCCTTGTTCCTCTCGCTCTATCCCATCTCTTACTGCTTGGTGTAGAGGCTTTAGAACCCGAAGCCTGTGCCTGTGACTGTTTCTGAATATTGGCACTAGCTTCCATCTTCCTGGCTGCATCTATAATAGAGTGAAAACTCTCCTTTTCTGCTGGAAGGATCAAAGAAGAATACCTGGGATGAAGTCTCATGGTATATCTCCTTGCTTTCTTCTGATCAGTATCATAGGCTTGACCCACGTACTGAAGCAGATCCAGAAACTTATCTGTGAATTCATCAACACTCATCTCATCTGTTTGTCTCAACTGTTCAAATTCAATGACTTTCATCTCCCTCGAACTGTCAGGAAAAGCCCACCCTGCAAACTCATTGGCGAACTCTCCCCATGACATGCTGTCCATTTTAGGCTCCACATAATGCTTAAACCATTCTCTGGCTTTCTTGCATTTTATTGTGAAACCTGCCATCTCAATGGCTCTCCTATCATCTGCTCCCAATTCACCGGTTATCATCCTAACTGCTCTGAGGTAATCAAATGGATCATCTCCCGTGTTGTATTTAGGAGCATCCAATTTCAAGTACTCCGTCATTTGAACTTTACCTCCAGATGAGCTAGGTTCATGTCTGTCAACAACAGGGGCTACTGGTTCTGGTGGTAGTACTGGTTCATTTGGTTCATTTAGCTCTAGGTGTGCTGCACTTGGATGTATAGGGGAAGATGGATACATAGGATATGGTGGATATGCTGGGTAATAATGAGGATATGGCATATATGGCATATATGTAGGATATGGGTCAAATCGAGAGTACTCCGACATACCCTCCATCGGATACTCTGGCTCCTGAAACAAGGATGGATAGCCAAAACCTGAGGCCTGAGCACCTCCCTGCGACTCTCCCATACCTTCCTCAAAACTGCCTATACCCATGCTGTCATCTCTAGACTGATCAATCTCCATAGCTTCCCTCCTTTCCTCTGATCTTCCTCCCCTAACTGTTCCTCTTCTGCTCTCGTCGACAGACCTTCTAGGGTCTATTGACGTACCTTCCCTGCTAGATCTCTGAGACCTTGCCCTTGGCAATGCAGGAGGATGAGCAGCTGGTCTCTCATTCTCTGGTGGGACTCCAGTCAATCGAGCTGATCGACGAGTTCCTCGCATCTTTACTCTGGAAACACAACATATCATACCACTTTAGCATATAAATATCACATAACAATCATACACATACAACACTCATGGCATATCATAGCAGATAGGACTCAAGACCCTATCCTAGTGGACATGATTTCCTATTGTGCTTGACCACTTCCACCCTGTCTGAGCCCAACACTGTCTCATAGGTCCGATCATGTGAACCTAGGGCTCTGATACCAATCTGTAACGACCCTAAAAAGGACCGTCACCGGCGCTAGGATTCAGGTCGGCTTAAGGCCGCCAGAACCCGTAGCAAGCCTGCTATACTCTCTGTGTACCTGTAAAACTCATACATGATCATACATATTATGTGAAAATAAAACTTTTTGCTGAACCAAGGCTTAACCTGTGCATGCACTAACTCTGTACTCTGTACTCATGTACTCTGTACTCTGTATCCCTGCCTAGAGCTTGCTCTAGATGGGTTAACTCATACCTGTTAAGCCTGGTTTTCACATACAGGAAAACATACATACATATACAGATCATGTACAAAACATACATCACTAGGTCACTAGGTCAAGCAACAACTATTACATCTCTTTAAATTACATGTCCACTCTAAGCTATTACAGATCTCTTTACTCTTCCTGTACTCTGCTGGACTGTCCCTGTACACTGTACACTGAACCTGCAAAACTGGGGTTAAGGGAGTGGGATGAGCTCTATAGCCCAGTGAGTAGAACAGTAAAACATCTCAGTAAAATCTGATCTCATGGAATGCGTCATAACACAGACAAGCCACATCACGAGTAAACCTGTCACCACATAGTCCCAGTAACTCTGTGCCAGGGCGTAGAATCGAGCACCTGGTCTTCCTGTCATATATGTATATGTGTATATAACACCTGTGAACTTACCATTGCCAGGGCGTAGTCAAAGGCTCCTGGACTTTACTATATACCTGCCAGGGCGTAGTCAAAGGCTCCTGGTCTTTGCTATACGTGCCAGGGCGTAGTCAAAGGCTCCTGGTCTTCCTGTCTGTGACTATTGGATCATTCAGCATTTACTCACATCATCAAATAACAATGCAATGCAACATATTCGTGAATACTAATGCAATCAACCTATGGCATAAACATGATGCATGAGATATGCTAAAAGCAGTTGGTGAAAAGTCATAAGTGTAGTGCCACTCACCTCTGGCTATCTGGACTGACTGACTCTGCAGGTTCTGAAACTCTGGAGCAGTACTCACTGCTGCTCTCTCTGGTTCCTCTGGTCTGTACCTATACAGATAGACTCCAATGAGGGACCAAACTAACTTATCAATATCTCTATTAAACTCCCCAAGAAACCCTTTAATCTTACTCTCAAACTCATGCAAAGCATGCAAAAGAAAGCTGGACAGGACACCTTCGGCGGCACCTTCGGCGGCCGAATGTCCTCTCCAGAGACGAAACTCAAGCACCTTCGGCGGCACCTTCGGCGGCCGAATCCCCCAAACAGAGCCGAACATGCAAAACACTCGGGGGCAAGCTGTGGCAGCCTAAGCCACCATGCAAGAGGTTCGGCGGCCGAATGAACCTTCGGCTGCCGAACCTGAGTTCATCCAGAACTCAGTTTCAACGGCAAACCATCTCCTTCTTTCCTTCAACTTCTCAAACCATGCAAACGTCACCTCCTCACCATACATATACTCATGTATATGATCACAGGGGTTCAAGACTAGCTAATAACCCCAAACAACAAATCAAACATAACACATAAACATGTATCCATGCATAACTCATCAAAACTATCATGAATAACCTAAGCATGCATCTCCTTCCACAAATCCCCCTAACACCTTCAGAAAACATATTCACATGTTCAAGTGCATCACTTACCTCCTGTAGCAAGAAGCTAAACACTCTGAACAAGGGAAAAACGGATCACCTCTTCTCACACTCTCAAACTCTCTCAAACTCACTTTTTGCTAAGTTGAGCAAACTCCTGCATGAGCTGCTCAAAACACTTGCAGATGAGTCATAGAAGACGTGGCTAATTCATGGCAAGAATCTGAAGCCAACATCTGTCAAAACATATGACTCAGCTCACTAGCCACTCAGCTTCGGCTGCCCATTCACATGCACGCGCATGCAACCTTCGGGGGCCGAACTTCCCTTCGGAAGCCAAACACTTTCGGCGGCCGAACTTACTTTCGGCGGCCGAACTTGGCTCAACTGCCTTAGGTCATTTCAACTCAAAACTCACGTCCCTTAACCTTAAAACATTTAACCACATCATAACACATAGAAACCATAACTCCTACCCTTATATAGAATCCCAACACCCCGGAGTCCACCAAACAACAGGAATTCCGGTGCCGGATTCGAGCCGGGTATTACAGCTGGATAGTCATGTTAGGGAGCTGGATAGTCATGTTAGAGAGCTCGCCTTAGTGCCCATGGTCAGTGAGTTCTTAGACGCTTTCCCAGACGAGCTGCCAGGTTTACCACCTGCTAGGGAGATAGAGTTCGAGATAGAATTGATGCCTGAAACCAGACCGATCTCTATCCCTTCCTATAGGATGGCACCAGCAGAACTGAAAGAGTTAAAAGAACAGTTGCAAGAGCTGGTAGATAGAGGATTCATCCGACCGAGTACCTCACCTTGGGGTGCTCCAGTGCTATTTGTGAAAAAGAAAGATGGATCCCTTAGACTTTGTATCAACTACAGGCAGTTGAATAAGGTCACTACCAAGAATAAGTACCCGTTGCCGAGGATCGACGATCTATTCGACCAGCTAGCCGGAGCAAGTTGTTTCTCCAAAATAGATCTGAGATCGGGGTACCATCAGCTAAGAATAAGAGAAGAGGATGTGCCGAAGACAGCCTTCAGGACTATATATGGGCATTATGAGTTCCTTGTGATGCCGTTCGGGTTAACCAATGCCCCTGCAGCATTTATGGATCTCATGAACAGAGTGTTTAGTCAATACCTGGATCACTTTGTTATTGTCTTCATAGATGATATCTTAGTGTATTCCAGGAATGCAGAGAAGCATGCCCATCATCTGAGGTTGGTTTTGCAGACCTTGAGGGAACATGGTTTGCATGCCAAGTTCTCCAAGTGTGAGTTCTGGCTGAGGAGCATTTCATTCTTGGGGCATGTGGTGTCAGAAAATGGAATCGAGGTAGACCCCAAGAAAGTGGAAGCTGTAGCGAACTGGCCTAGACCCACTACAGTGACAGAGATTAAGAGCTTCTTGGGTTTAGCAAGTTACTACAGGAGGTTCGTTCAAGACTTCTCTAAGATTGCAGCTCCCATGACCAGACTGACTAAGAAGAACCAGAGGTTTGTGTGGACCGACCAGTGTGAGGAGAGCTTTGAGGAGCTAAAGAAGAGGTTGACTTCAGCACCAGTGTTAGCGCTGCCATCTAATAATGAAGACTTCTCAGTCTATTGTGATGCGTCCCGTGTGGGATTGGGTTGTGTGCTAATGCAGAATGAAAGGGTGATTGCTTATGCTTCTAGGCAGCTAAAGAAGCACGAGTTGAATTACCCTACACATGACCTAGAGATGGCAGCGGTGATCTTTGCACTCAAGATGTGGAGGCACTACCTTTATGGGGTTAAATATGAGATCTTCACAGATCATAAAAGCCTGCAGTACATCCTGATTCAGAGAGATTTGAATTTGAGGTAGAAAAGATGGGTAGAACTGCTCAGTGACTATGATTGTAAGATCCAGTACCATCCGGGTAAGGCGAACGTTGTCGCAGACGCCTTAAGCCGGAAATCACTTGGCAGTTTGTCCCATATTTCAGTAGAGAGGAGGCCAGTGGTGAGGGAGTTCTTCGAGCTCATGAATGAAGGTCTACAGTTGGAGTTGTCTGGTACAGCTGCTTTAGTTGCCCAGATGAGAGTGGCACCCGTGTTTCTGGAGCAGGTGGCTCAGAAACAGCATGAGGACCCAGAGTTAGTGAAGATTGCCAGGACTGTTCAGTCAGGCAAAGATAGTGAGTTCAGATTCGACAGTAAGGGGATCCTCCGCTATGGGAGTAGATTGTGTGTACTAGATGACGTAGGGCTGAAAGGAGACATTATGAGAGAGGCTCATAATGCCAGATACAGTGTTCACCCTGGAGCTACCAAGATGTATCAAGATCTGAAGAAGGTTTATTGGTGGCCAGCTATGAAAAGAGAAGTGGCACAGTTTGTGTCAGCCTGCGAAGTGTGTCAGAGGGTGAAGCTGGAACATCAGAAGCCGGCTGGAATGCTTAACCCACTACCTATTCCAGAGTGGAAATGGGAGAATATAGCTATGGACTTCGTGGTGGGGCTACCGGCGGTATCCAACAGATTGGACTCCATATGGGTGATTGTGGACAGACTCACCAAATCTGCTCACTTCATCCCTGTCAGGAGTGGCTATTCTGTGGACAAGTTAGCGCAGGTGTATGTTGATGAGGTTGTCAGATTGCATGGGGTTCCTGTCTCAATAGTGTCTGATAGAGGGCCCCAGTTCACCTCCAGGTTTTGGCGGAGTCTGCAGAACGCTATGGGTACCAGGTTGGATTTTAGCACTGCTTTTCATCCACAAACGGACGGACAATCAGAGAGGACCATCCAGACAATAGAGGATATGCTCAGAATGTGTGTGCTGGATTTTGGCGGTTCTTGGAGGCAGCATCTACCCTTATTGGAGTTTGCATACAATAACAGCCATCATGCCAGCATAGAGATGGCTCCATATGAAGCTTTGTATGGAAGGAAGTGCAGGTCGCCTGTCTGTTGGGAAGAAGTAGGAGAAAAGGCCTTGGCAGGGCCTGAGCTAGTAGAGATCACCAGCAGAGTGGTGCCCATAATCAGAGAAAGGATCAAGACTGCTGCAAGCAGACAGAAGAGTTATACAGACATCCGCAGAAGGCAAGTAGAGTTTCAGGAGGGGGATTTGGTATTGCTCAAGATGTCTCCAATGATAGGGGTGATTCGGTTCGGGAAGAAAGGTAAGCTAGCTCCACGGTACATCGGACCCTTTGAAGTCTTGCAAAAGATTGGGAATGTATCGTACAAGCTGGACTTGCCTGCTTCAATGGAGAGAATCCATCCGATTTTCCATGTTTCCATGTTAAGAAAGTTCGTGTCAGATCCGGGCAAGGTTCTTAGTGAGCCTGATGTGGAGATCCAAGAGGATCTCACCTATGTTGAGCAGCCAGTACGGATCCTAGACACCCAGATCAGAAAGCTAAGAAACAAGGAAATCTCGATGGTGAAAGTCCTTTGGAATCACCACAACATCGAAGAGTGTACTTGGGAGACACGGGAGTCCATGCTCCGACAATATCCTCATCTCTTCTAAGGTAAGTGTTATGTGTTTTGTATGTATGGTTATGTTTTATGCTTTGTACGTTCATGTCTTAGGCTATGCCATGTTGTTTGGTGAACATTCGGGGATGAATGTTCATAAGGGGGGAAGAATGTAATACCCGACTAGACTCCGGTATCGGAACTTCTACCGTCCGGTGGAATCTCGGATGTTGGAAACCTCTAGAAGGGAAAAGCCATGTTTTAATGTATTTTTATGTTTTTAAGTAAAAAGGAAATTGAGTTTTGTATGAAAAAGACCAAGGAGGCATTTCCAGGTTCGGCCGCCGAACCTCAAGTTCGGCCGCCGAACGTGGGATGGTTTAGGGGGGCATGTTAGGCTTCCAAAAGTCTCAAAAGGTTCGGCCGCCGAACCTCACGTTCTGCCGCCGAACTTTCATGAGATGTGGGGGCACGTTCGGCTGCCGAAAGGTGGTCTGCCAGCCCTATATAAGAGCTCCATGGCCGAAACGGGCGAGTTTTCTCCCCATTTTCGGCCACGGTGAGTTCATGCTCTCCTTTGGTTTGTTTTTGCTGTTTTTCCTCTGATCTTTCATGTTTTAACAAGCTTTATGTTGATTTGAAGAGTTTTGAGCAAAAAGGGCAAGTTGGAAGCTTGGAGACCAAAGAGTGGATTTCTCCCTACCTCCAAGCTAGGATCGTCTTTCCTCTCGATCTTCAAGAGGTAAGCTTAGATCCAACCTTTCTTGCATGTTTTAAACTAGTTTTACGAAGATCTATGGGGTAGAAATGCATGATAGGTTGTTGTTATGTTTATGAGTTTATGTAAGTTTATGAACAATGTGGGTTGTTTGATGTGTTGTAGATGGGGTTTGGGATGGTTTGAAGCCCTAGGAGCTTGTATGCTTGAGTATGCATGTTGTAGAATAGGAGAATGCATGATTGAATGAGTTGGGAGGCGTTTATGCATGTTGAGCTGAGTTTCTGCCCTTTTGGGAGAAACCAAGTTCGGCAGCCGAAGGTTCTTTCAGCCGCCGAACCTGCCTATGGTAGCATGAATCGGCTGCCGAACCCTGCCCCTGAAAGATGACTTTCGGCTCTGGAAGGGACTTTCGGCCGCCGAAGGTGCCGCCGAACATGCATGAGTTTTGTCTCTGGAGGGAACCTTCGGCCGCCGAAAGTGCCGCCGAAGGTGCATGACTTTCGGCTCTGGAGGGCCTTTCGGCCGCCGAACCTGCCGCCGAAAGTGCCCTGTTCAGCCCTCCTTTGCATGTTTTCTATGGATGTTTTAAGGTGTTTTAAGGGGTTTTTGGGGAGTATTTTTAGAGTCATGTTCATAGATGTTTGGTCCCTCATTTGAGTCCACCTGTGTAGGTTCGGACCCGAGGAATCGAGGCCCCCAGCAGTGAGTCAGCTGCCCCAGTGTCTGGTCTGAGCTAACCAGAGGTGAGTGGAATAACTCTTTATGTTTTAAAGTAAATAATAAATGATTCAGCATGATTCATGCATCACGAATGCCATGTGATATAATAGGTTGTTGCATTAGAATCCACGAATATGTTGCACTGCATTCTTTATTGTGGATGTGGGTGAATGTTGTATGATCCAAATAGTCCCTGAGGAAAGACCAGGAACCCATTCTACGGCCTGACACAGAATGAAAGACCAGGAACACATTCTACGGCCTGGCACGATATGGAATGCGAAGACCAGGTGCCAGATGAGGCCCTGGGGAAATGGTAAGTAATGTTATGATATGACAGGAAGACCAGGACCCCATTCTACGGCCTGGCACGGATATGATGCTGGGACTAATTGGTGACAGGTTCACCCTTGATGTGAATTGTCTGTGATGTGACGCATTTCATGAAAGCATGAATGATAATATATGTTTTTACTATTCTACTCACTGGGCTCTAGTAGCTCACCCCTCTCCCTTAACCCCCAGGTTTGCAGGTACAGGGTAGACCAGGAGGTCAACAAGAGTAATGAAGTCATGGTCATGTAATAGCTAGAGTGGACATGATAAATGTTGTTATGTTATGTTGAGTACAGTCATGTAAAAGTATGATATAGAATGTCATGTATAATGCTTATTAAAGTTTATAGTTGTGCTTGACCATAGTATTATGTTAATCCCTTCTAATACATGATCTTAATGTTTAATGATGTTTATTGTAAACCAAACTCAATACATGTTATGTCACCCCAGCGGGGCAATGATGAGACTCCAAAGAGGAGTTAATGTTTATGACTATGTTTATGTATAGTGTATGCACAGGTTGAGTTTGGTAAATGAATGAAAGAATGATTGAATGGAAAGAAAAGTTCAGATTTTTATGTTTGTTGTTGATCATGTATGGGATTAAACAGGTTTACAGGATGATGTTAGGCTTGCTACGGGTCCCGGCGGCCTTATGCCAACCTAGATCCTAGCGCCGGTAGCGGTCCGGATTTTCGGGTCGTTACATGCATGATTTTCGGCTCTGGAGGGACCTTCGGCCGCCGAACCTGCCGCCGAAAGTCCCCTGTCCAGCCTTCCTTTGCTTGTTTTTCCATGATGTTTTAGGGGGTTTTTGGGGGAATGGTAAGAGTTATAATAGAGTATGTGGGTACCTCATTTGAGTTCTCCATTGTAGGAACGGACCCGAGGAACCTAGGAGACCCTCAGAGTTAGCTGGTTTAGAGGTATTCCAGCGTTTACTGGAGGTGAGTAGAACTAAACTATGGTTTTACATTAAATGAAAGGTTTTAGCATGACTAATGCATCATCAATGCCATGTATATATGTTAGGATGGTTGCATTAGTATGTATGACTCATGCATCATAAATGCCATGAATATATAGGATGTTTGCATTAGTCTTCACGAATGTGATGCATGGCATAAGATGTGGTTGCTGTGGATGGATATTGGAGGGACCTTTAGCCCTCAAGAGGATATGAGAAGACCAGGTGTGGCCGAATCGCCCCTGGCACAGAGTATGAGAAGACCAGGTGTGGCCTAATCGCCCCTGGCACAGGGCATGAGAAGACCAGGTGTGGCCTAATCGCCCCTGGCACAGAGTTTATGTGTAACGACCCGGAAACCGGACCGCTACCGGCACTAGGATCCAAATCGGCATAAGGCCGCCGGGACCCGTAGCAAGCCTGATATACATCCTGTAAACCTGTTTAATCCCATACATGATCAACAATTACATAAAAAATTTAAAACTTTCTCAATTATTCATTCATTCATTCATTCACCAAGCTTAACCTGTGTATGCACAAATCATAACATAAAACCTCTCACTGGAGTCCTCATCAAATACTCCAATGGGGTAACATAACATACATTAAGCTTGGTTTACATAATTATCATTAAACATTTAAGATCATGCACTAGAAAGGGATTAACAACATACTATGGTCAAGCACAACTCTAAACTTCCATAAGCATCATTACATTACATTTTCATACTATACTTTTGCATTGCATCATGTTCATGTCCAAATCTAGCTATTACATATAACATGACTCTACTCCTGCTGACCTCCTGGTCTACCCTGTACCTGCAAACCTGGGGGTTAAGGGAGAGGGGTGAGCTATAAAGCCCAGTGAACAGAATAAATAAACATTCAATTTAAATTTCATGCTTTCATGAAATGCAACACATCACAAACAAATCACATCAAGGATGGACTTGTCACCAATAGTCCTCTACATAGTCCAATCGTGCCAGGGGCGTAGAATGGGCCTCACTGGTCTTTCTCTTAACATAACATAACATAGCATAACATTCCATAGTGCCAGGGGTATAGAATGGGCCTCACTGGTCTTTCTCTTAACATAGTGCCAGGGGCGTAGAATGGGCCTCACTGGTCTTCCATACCATATCATCATTATATCATATCATACGAGGACTAAAGGGTCATTCAACATCCATCCACATCATCATCAAGTTATGCAATGCAACATATTCGTGAATTCTAGTGCAAACAACCTAGTATATCTCATGGCATACGTGATGCATGTACATGCTCAAAATTTATTTATTTGCTTTGAAATGTAATGAGTTATTCCACTCACCTCTGGCTGAAGCTCTACTGACTCTGAAGCAGCTATCTCACTGCTGAGGTCCTCGGTTCCTCGGGTCCGAACCTACATAGGTGGACTCAAATGAGGGACCAAACATCCATGAACATGACTCTAAAATACTCCCCAAAAACCCCCTAAAACACCTTAAAACAATCACATAAATCATGCAAAGGAAGGCTGAACAGGGCACTTTCGGCGGCAGGTTCGGCGGCCGAAAGTCCCTCCAGAGCCGAAAGTCATGCACCTTCGGCGGCACTTTCGGCGGCCGAAGGTTCCTCCAGAGACGAAACTCATGCATGTTCGGCGGCACCTTCGGCGGCCGAAACTCCCTTCCAGAGCCGAAAGTCCACTTTCGGGGGCAGGGTTCGGCAGCCCAAAGTTGGCCTCCACAGGCAGGTTCGGCGGCCGAAAGTCCCTTCGGCTGCCGAACCTAAATTCTTCCAAAAGGCAGAACTCAGCCTCTTTTATGCACAAATACCTCCCAATCCAATCCATCATGCATTTACCTAGTCTACAACATGCAACTCAAGCCAACAAGCACATAGGGGTCTCAAACTAACTTAAACCCCAACCCAAAACACATCAAACAACCCACATTGCTCATAAACATAACATAAACCCATAAACTCAACAATAACCTAAACATGTATTTCTACCCCATAGATCTTCATAAAACTTGTTTAAAACATACAAGGAAGGTTGGATCTAAGCTTACCTCTTGAAGATCGAGAGGAAAGACGATCCTAGCTTGGAGATGGGGAGAAGTCAACTCTTTGGTCTCCAAGCTCCCAAAACTTGCTCTTTTGCTCAAATATCTTCAAACCAAGTGAAAACTCATAAGAAAATCATGAGGATTCGAAGGAAGAAGCTCAAAATCGATGAGGGACGGCGGAGAACTCACCTTGGCCGAAAACGGGGAGAAAAGCTCACCCGTTCGGACATGGGGACCCCTTTATAGGTGGCTGGCCAGGCCACTTTCGGGGGCCTAACGTGCCTCTGCATGCATGCCATGTTCGGCGGCCGAACATAAGGTTCAGCGGCCAAACCTGGACTTCCCTCATTTATGCCTTCGGGGGCCTAAAGCACTCCCAAAACGCATGCATGTTCGGCAGCCGAACTTGAGGTTCAGTGGCCGAACCTGGGTCTTCCTCCAAGGTTATTTTCATACAAAACTCATTTCCTTTCTTGCTTAAAACCATAAAATACATTAAAACATTTTATGAAAACATGGTTTTACCCTTCTAGAGGTTTCTGACATCTGAGATTCCACCGGACGGTAGGAATTCCGATATCGGAGTCTAGCCGGGTATTACATTCTCCCCCCTTAAGAACATTCGTCCCCGAATGTTCACCAAACAAACATAGCATGGCATAAAACATAGCATAAAACATGAACATACATACGAAGCACATAGAAACTCACTTTAGAAGAGATGAGGATATTGCTAGAGCATGGACTCCCGTGTCTCCCAGGTACATTCTTCAATGTTGTGGTGATTTCAAAGGACTTTCACCATCGGGATTTCCTTGTTCCTTAACTTTCTGATCTGAGTGTCAAGAATCCGCACTGGCTGCTCAACATAAGTGAGATCCTCTTGGACCTCCACATCAGGTTCACTAAGAACCTTGCCCGGATCTGACACGAATTTCCTCAACATAGAAACATGGAAAACCGGATGGGTTCTCTCCATTGAAGCAGGTAAGTCCAACTTGTACGATACATTCCCAATCTTCTGCAAGATCTCAAAGGGTCCGATGTACCATGGAGCTAGCTTACCTTTCTTCCTGAACCGAATCACCCCTTTCATTGGAGACACTTTGAGCAATACCAAATGCCCCTCCTGAAACTCTACTAGCCTTCTGCAGATATGTAATACCCGGCTAGACTCCGGTATCGGAATTCCTACCGTCAGGTGGAATCTCGGATGTCGAAAACCCCTAGAAGGGTAAGACCATGTTTTTATGAAATTTTTTAATGCATTTTATGGTTTTAAGCAAGAAATGAATTGAGTTTTTAAAAGAAAAAGACCAAGGAGACATTCCCAGGTTCGGCTGCCGAACCTCAAGTTCGGCCGCCGAACGTGGGATGGTTTAGGGGGACAAGTTAGGCTTCCGAAAGTTTCAAAGTTTCGGCCGCCGAACCTCAAGTTTGGCCGCCGAACTTGCATGAGTTTTGGAGGCACTTTAGGCTGCCGAAAGGTGGTCTGCCAGCCCCTATATAAGAGCTCCATGGCCGAAACGGGCGAGTTTTCTCCCCATTTTCGGCCACGGTGAGTTCTTGCTCCCCTATGGTTGTTTTCAACATTTTTCCTTCCGATCTTTCATGTTTTAACAAGCTTTACGTTGATTTGAAGATATTTGAACAAAAAGAGCAAGTTTTGGAAACTTGGAGACCAAAGAGCGGATTTCTCCCCATCTTCGAGTTGGATCGTCTCTCCTCTCGTTCTTCAAGAGGTAAGAGTAGATCCATAGTTCCTTTAATGTTTTAAGTAAGTTTTATGTAAGTTTTATGAAGTTTCATGGGGTAGAAATGCATGCTAGGTTTTTTTTGAGTTCATGGATTTATGTTGAGTTATTGTGCAATGTGGATTGTTCATGTGTGTTTGATGTGTTGTAGTTGGGATTTAGGATAGTTTGAAACCCCTAGGAGCTTATATGCTTGAGTATGCATGTTGTAGAATAGGAAAATGCATGATTGAATGAGTTGGGAGGCGTTTATGCATGAGGAAGGCTGAGTTTCTGCCCTTGGGAAGAACTCAGGTTCGGCAGCCGAAGGTTCTTTCGGCCGCCGAACCTGCCTGTGGTAGCATGAATCGGCTGCCGAACCCTGCCCCCAAAAGATGACTTTCGGCTCTGGAAGGGACTTTCGGCCGCCGAAGGTGCCGCCGAACATGCATGAGTTTCGTCTCTGGAGGGAACCTTCGGCCGCCGAAAGTGCCGTCGAAGGTTCATGACTTTCGGCTCTGGAGGGACTTTCGGCCGCCGAACCTGCCGCCGAAAGTGCCTTGTTCAGCCCTCCTTTGAATGATTTATGTGATTGTTTTAGGGTGTTTTGGGGGAGTATTTTAGAGTCATGTTTCTGTATGTTAGGTCCCTCATTTGAGTCCACCTGTGTAGGTTCGGACCCGAGGAACAGAGGACCCCAGCAGTGAGTTCAGCTGCTTCTGAGTCTGTTAGAGTTTCAGCCAGAGGTGAGTGGAATACCTTATTTCGTTTCAAAGTAAATAAATAAATCTTAAGCATGATATACGCATCATGAATGCCATGAGATATATTAGGGTGCTTGCATTAGAATTCACGAATATGTTGCATTGCATAATATGTTGTTGATGTGGATGAATATTGGATGATCCTTTAGCCGCACTATGTTATGATATGATGTGATACGGTATCGAAGACCAGTGAGGCCCATTCTACGCCCCTGGCACTATGTAAGAGAAAGACCAGTGAGGCCCATTCTACGCCCCTGGCATATTGGAATGTTATGTTATGAATGTAATGTAAGAGAAAGACCAGTGAGGCCCAGTCTACGCCCCTTGCACTATTGGGATGAGTAGTGGGCTATTGGTGACAAGTTCATCCTTGATGTGGATTGTTTGTGATATGTTGCATTTCATGAAAGCATGAAATTTAATTTGAATGTTTAATTATTCTGCTCACTGGGCTTTATAGCTCACCCCTCTCCCTTAACCCCCAGGTTTGCAGGTACAAGGTAGACCAGGAGGTCAGCAGGAGTAGAGTCATGTGTTATGTAATAGCTAGATGTGGACATGGATATGATGTAATGTAAAAGTATGATATAGAAATGTTATGTAATAATGTTTATGGAAGTTTAGAGTTGTGCTTGACCATAGTATGTGTTAATCCCTTTTTCGTACATGATCTCAAATGTTTAATGATGATTATTGAAACCAAACTTAATGTATGTATGTTACCCCATTGGAGCATTGTTGAGGACTCCAGTGTGGGTTGATGATTATGATTATGTATAGTGCATGCATAGGTTGAGTTTGGTGAATGAATGAAAGAAAAGTTCAAAATTTTTATGTATGTTGTTGAACATATATGGGATTAAACAGGTTCACAGGATGAATGTTTGGCTTGCTACGGGTCCCGGCGGCCTTAAGCCGATCTGGATCCTAGCGCCGGTAGCGGTCCGATTTTCGGGTCGTTACAGGATATCTGCATAACTCTTCTGCCTGCTTATAACAGTCTCTATCCTTTCTCTGATTATGGGCACCACTCTGCTGGTGATCTCTACAAGCTCAGGCCCTGCCAAGACCCTTTCTCCAACTTCCTCCCAGCAAACAAGCGACTTGCACTTCCTTCCATACAAATCTTCATATGGAGCCATCCCTAAGCTAGCATGATGACTGTTATTGTAAGCAAACTCCACCAAAGGTAGATGCTGCCTCCAAGAACCGCCAAAATCTAGCACACACATTCTGAGCATATCTTCTATAGTCTGGATGGTCCTCTCTAACTGTCCGTCAGTCTGTGGATGGAAAGCAGTGTTGAAATCCAACCTGGTACCCATAGCGTTCTGCAGACTCCGCCAAAACCTGGAGGTGAACTGGGGTCTCCTATCAGACACTATTGAAATAGGAGCCCCATGCAACCTGACCACTTCATCAACAAATACCTGCGCCAATTTATCCACAGAGTAGCCACTCCTAACAGGGATGAAGTGAGCAGATTTGGTCAGTCTGTCCACAATCACCCATATGGAGTCCAACCTGTTGGACGTTGCTGGTAACCCCACCACGAAGTCCATAGCTATATTCTCCCATTTCCACTCTGGAATCGGTAGTGGGTTAAGCATTCCAGCCGTCTTCTGATGTTCCAGCTTCACCCTCTGACATACTTCCCAGGCGGACACGAACTGTGCCACTTCTCTCTTCATAGCTGGCCACCAATAAACTATCTTCAGATCTTGATACATCTTGGTGGCTCCAGGGTGAACACTGTATCTAGCATTATGAGCCTCCCTCATAATGTCACCTTTCAGACTCACGTCATCTGGTACACATAATCTACTCCCATAGCGGAGGATCCCCTTGCTGTCGAATCTGAACTCCTCATTCTTGCCTGACTGAACAGTCCTGGCAATTTTTACTAACTCTGGGTCCTCATGCTGTTTCTGAGCCACCTACTCCAGAAACACGGGTGTTACTCTCATCTGAGCTATCAAAGCACCTGTACTAGACAACTCCAACTACAGCCCTTCATTAACGAGCTTGTAGAACTCCCTCAGCACCGGTCTTCTCTCTGTTGTAATATGGGATAGACTGCCAAGTGATTTCTGGCTTAGGGCATCTGCCACAACATTTGCCTTACTCGGATGGTACTGAATTTTGCAATCATAGTCACTAAGCAGCTCCACCCATCTCCTCTGCCTCAGATTCAACTCTCTCTAACTCGAGATGTACTGCAAGCTCTTATGATCTGTGAAGATCTCACATTTAACCCCATACAGGTAATGCCTCCACATCTTGAGTGCAAAGATCACAGCCGCCATCTCTAGGTCATGTGTAGGGTAATTCAACTCATGCTTCTTCAGCTGCCTGGAAGCATAAGTAATTACCCTCTCATTTTGCATTAGCACACAACCCAGTCCCTCACGGGACGCATCACAAAACACTGAGAAGTCTTCATTACTGGTAGGCAGAGCTAACACCGGTGCTGACGTCAACCTTTTCTTCAGCTCTTCAAAGCTTTCCTCTCACTGTTCAGACCACACAAACTTCTGATTCTTCTTGGTTAATCTGGTCATAGGAGCGGCAATTTTAGAGAAGTCCTGAACGAACCTCCTGTAGTAACCTGCCAAACCCAAAAAGCTCTTGATTTCTATTACGGTAGTGGGTCTGGGCCAGTTAGCTACAGCTTCTACCTTCTTGGGGTCCACTTCAATTCCATTTTCTGATACAACATGCCCTAAGAATGAGATGCTCCTCAACCAGAATTCACACTTGGAGAACTTGGCATACAAGCCGTGCTCCCTCAGGGTCTGCAAAACCAACCTCAGATGATGGGCATGCTCCTCTACATTTCTGGAATACACTAAGATATCATCTATGAAGACAATAACAAAGTGATCCAGATACTGGCTAAACACTCTGTTCATGAGATCTATAAATGCTGCAGGGGCATTGGTCAGCCCAAACGGCATTACTAGGAACTCATAATGCCCATATCTAGTCCTGAACGCCGTCTTCGGCACATCTTCTTCTCTGATTCTCAGTTGGTGGTACCCTGATCTCAGATCTATCTTGGAGAAACAATCTGCTCCTACTAGCTGGTCAAATAGATCATCGATCCTAGGTAATGGATACTTATTCTTGGTAGTGACTTTGTTCAACTGCCTGTAGTCGATACAAAGTCTTAAGGATCCATCCTTCTTCTTCACAAACAGCACAGGAGCACCCCAAGATGAGGTACTCGGTCAGATGAAACCCTTGTCTACCAACTCTTGCAATTGATCCTTCAGCTCCTTCAACTCTGCTGGTGCCATCCTGCAGGGAGGGATAGAGATTGGTCTGGTTCCAGGCATCAATTCTATTTCAAACTCTATCTCTCTAGCAGGTGGTAGTCCTAGAAGCTCGTCTGGGAAGACATCTGGAAACTCTTTGACCACGGGCACTGAGGCGGGCTCCCTCATCTGACTATCCAGCTCTCTCACATGAGCTAGAAAACCCTAACAACCTCTCCTAAGCAACCTACGAGCTTACAGGGCTGATATCAGACCTCTAGGCATACCCCTCCTGTCTCCTCTGAAGACAACCTCTAGCCCATTCTGATCTCTGAACCTGACTACCTTGTCTCTGCAGTCCAAGGTAGCACCATGAGCAGATAGCCAATCCATCCCTAGAATGACATCAAAATCCATCAAGTCTAGAACCACAAGGTCGGCTGGAAGGCATCTACTCTCCACAAATACTGGACTATACCAGTAGACTGACTCTGCCACTGATGGATCACACTTGGGTCCACTGACCCAGAGGGACACTCTAACCCAGGGACTATCAAACCCAACCTCTCAACGGCTCTCGGAGCAATAAAAGAATGAGATGCACCAGGGTCCATTAAAGCATACACATCTGAACAACCAATGATGAGATTACCTGACACCACGGTGTTGGATGTGTTCGTGTCCTGCTGTGTCATAGTGAAGATCCGAGCTGGAGCTGATGCACCTTCACCTCGGGAACCTACTGAAGAAGAGGCTGTCCCTCTCCCTCGGCCTCTGCCACTGCCTTGAGTCACGGCTGGAGCTACTGGCTGAGCTACACTACCAGAAGCTGTCTGCTGGGATGGTGCCATAAAAGGTGCCCTAGGACACTCCCGTGCCATGTATCCCTCTTGCCCACATCTGAAGTTGGCTGTAGTCCCATACTGACACACTCCTTTGTGTAGCTTGCCACACCTCACACACTCTGCGCCATCTGAACCCGAGCTCGAGCCACCACCGAGTCCCAGACCCGATTTTAACCTGTTCCATAACTTATTCTTCTTTGGCTTCTTGGTGATGCTACTCCACCTCTTACTGCCTGAAGCTGCTGCACTCAGAGAAGAGGGATCAAACTTTCCCCCACCTGGAGTCTTGGAACCCGAAGACTGTGCCACAGACTGCTTAACTGTCCCCTTAATGATGGCACTAGCCTCCATATTCCGTGCTGCATCCACTATAGTGTGGAAGCTCTCCCTCTCCGCTGCAAGAATTAGGGAGGAATACCCAGAGTGAAGCCTCATGGTATACCTCTTGGCCTTCTTCTGATCTGTATCATAAGTTTGCTCCACAAACGGCAACAGCTCCAAGAACTTATCAGTAAACTCATCAACGCTCATCTCTTCAGTCTGCCTCAACTGTTCAAACTCGATTATTTTCAATTCCCTTGAGCTATAAGGGAAAGCCCATCCTGCAAATTCATTAGCAAACTCCTCCCAGGTTAAACTGTCCAATCTTGGGTCCACATAATTTTTAAACCACTCACGGGCCTTTTTGCATTTGAGTGTGAACCCCGCCATCTGAATTGCTCTATTGTCATCTGCCCCTAACTCATCTGTAATCATTTTTACTGTCTTCAAGTACTCAAATGGATCATCTCCCATCTTGAACTTGGGAGCATCCAGCTTCAAGTAATCAGTCATCTTAACTCTGCTCCCTCCAGATGAGCTAAGTTTAGGTACTGGGACTTCAGGAGTTACAGGTTCAGGGGGTGGTGGAGGAGGTGCAACATTTCCAGGATTAGGGTTTGTTACATTTGGATAGAAAGGTGAGGGTGGATACATTGGGTATTGGGGGTATGGTGGATAGAAAGGAGGGTAAGGCATGAAAGAGGGATAAGGGTTGAAGCTTGGGTAATCCGACGTACCTCCCATCGAATACCCGGGGCCCTGTGGAAAGGGTTGATATTGGGGTGGTTGAGCAAACCCCGAGGCCTGAGTGCCTCCTTGAGATTCTCCTATGCCCTCTTCAGACATGCTTACACCCAGACTTCCATCCTTTCTCTGGTCAACATCCATTTCTTCCCCCTCAGCTGATACTCCACCCTGAACTGCTCCTCTTCTGCTTGCATCAAAAGACCTTCTAGGGTCTCTTGACACTCTCTCCCTACTGGATCTGCAGGACATTGCCCTTGGCAATGCAGGGGGACGGGCATCCATGCCCTCAGTTTCTAGTGGGACTCCAGTCAATCGTGCAGATCGATGAGTACCTCTCATCTTGCTTACAGAAAAACAGTACACATCACATAATACATTAGCACCAAATAGTTCATGTGGAAACACATGAACCCGCATCACATACATAGCATAACATTAATGCACATGCATAAAATCATGGCATTTCACATCATCATTCAAGACAGGACTCCACATCCTATCCTAGTGGATATGATTTTCCTATTGTGCTTGCCCTTTTATAACTCCTATGAGCCCGACACTCTCTAGGTCCGACCATATGAACCTAGGGCTCTGATACCAACCTATAACGATCCGAAATCAGACTGCTACCGGTGCTAGGATCCAGATCGACTTAAGGTCGCCGGAACCTGTAGCAAGCCTAACATACAACCTGTCATACCTAATAATCCCATACATGATCATACATTTACGTACAAATTTTAAACTTTTTCATTCACCAAACTTGACCTGTGCATACATCATAACTATAACATAAAAACCCCATACAAGAGCCCTCATCAAATGCTCTAGTGGGACATCATATCATACATCAAGCTTGGTTTAACATTTCTTAACATTAAAATATTTTATAACGATCATGTACAAAAGGGGATTAACATAACATTAGGTCCAAGCACAATACTAAACCTCATAACATTTTTATACAATACTTTACATTACATTGTCTTTCAATATTTTCTCATGTCCACATCTAACTATTACATCCATAGAACCTTTACTCTTGCTGACATCTTGGTCTATCCCGAACCTGCAAACCTTGGGGTTAAGGGAAATGGGTGAGCTACTAGAGCCCAGTGAGCAGAATAGTAAAACAATATATTAAAATTCATGCTTTCATAAAATGCCTCACATCACAAACAAATCACATCAAGGATGGACTTGTCACCAATAGCCCTCTACACATTCCAATGGTGCCAGGGGCGTAGAATGGGCCTCACTGGTCTTTCTCTTAACATAACATAACATAACATTTCAATGTGCCAGGGCCGTAGAATTGGCCTCACTGGTCTTTCTCTTACATCGTGCCAGAGGCGTAGAATGGGCCTCACTGGACTTCCATACCGCATCATCGTCATCCTATCATATTGAGGACTAATGGGTCATCCAACATCCATCCACATCAACATCATAGTATGCAATGCAACATATTCGTGAATTCTAATGCAAACAACCTAGTATATATCATGGCATTCGTGATGCATGGACATGCTTGAAATTTATTTGCTTTGAAACATAAAGATCCATTCTACTCACCTCAGGCTGACTCTGAACAGACTCTGAAGCAGCTATCTCATTGCTGGGGTCCTCAGTTCCTCGGGTCCGAACCTACATAGGTGGACTCAAATAAGGGACCAAACAAACACTAACATGACTTTAAACATCCCCCCAAAACCCCCTAAAACACCATAAAACATTCATAGAAAGCATGCAAAGGAAGGCTGAATAGGGCACTTTCGTCGGCAGGTTCGGCGGCTGAAAGTCCCCTCCAGAGCCGAAAGTCCAAACTTTCGGGGGCAGGGTTTGGCAGCCAAAACTGCCTCCTCAGGTAGGTTCGGTGGCCGAACATGGTTTCGGCTGCCGAACCTGAGTTCTTCCAAAATGGCAGAACTCGAGCTCCTCTCCCACATTCAGCCAACCAAACCTTCCAACCAAACCAACTCATGCAAAAACACATCCTCAAGCATTTAGGGGCTTAGAACTAACCTATACCCCAAAAACATCTCATTTTAACATACAATAAACATACATTTCATCATTTAACTCACATAAACCCTAACATTTACAACTAGTCTAAACATGCATCAAAACTCTCTAAAACCCTTCAAAACTTACATAAAACATAAAAGAAGGGTAGGATCTCCACTTACCTCTTGAAAAACGAGAGGAGAGGCGATCCAAACTCGGAGATGGGAGAAATCGAGCTCCGGGGTCTCCAAGCTTCAAAACTTCGTTCTTAGCTCAAAAATCTTCAAAACCAAGTTAAAACTTGTCAAAACTTGAAGGATTTGAGGAGAAAACACAAGATCGACCAAGGGGTGGCGGAGACTCACCTTGCCCGAAAATAGAGAGAGAAAACTCGCCCATTTTCGGACAGGGGGCCTTTTATAGGCGGCTGGCCAGACCACCTTCGGAAGCCAAAAGTGCCTCCGCAACTCCACCATGTTCGGAGGCCAAACATAAGGTTCGGCGGCCGAACCTGGGTTTCTCCTCCAAAAATATTTTCTTTCAAAACTCAATTTCTTTCTTACTTAAAACCTTAAAACACATGAAAACACTTTAGAAAAATATATTTTACCCTTCTAGAGGTTTCTGACATCCGAGATTCCACCCGAAAAAGGAATTCCGATGCCGGGGTCTAGCTGGGTATTACATCCTATAGCGCAAATATCAGTTGTAAGTAAAAGTGGGGGGAAAAAAGGGTTTTTATATGATGGCTTTACCGACAGACTTTAAATGCAAGTCAAGAAATAGGATAGTCGAAATTTATGGGCACGAGCGGGCGAAGCGACACAAGCAAGGAAAGGCCAATCTAAATCAGCCACGTGTCCTAGGTCGAGAAGATAAACTGTCACCTTCGAATATGGAGAATCGATGACCAATAGGAAGACCTCTAATGTGACACAACAATCGCCCAAAATAAACTATAAGCTGTCACTATAAGATAGGGTCACATGGCAATAGTCTGATAAGTCGATACATGGTTCCACCCATAGAAAGGAAGACCTAGACACTATGGCACCCAGTTCTTTATCAACACTCATCATCTTCTAAATAAATCAAGTCTTTACATAAAGTTACCGTTGGTAGGCATAATCCAATAAATTCCCATTATACTTGTAATCACGGGATCCCCGATCAATTAGCCGGTGGGATCTCTTATCAATTAGCCGGTACTAGCCGGATGTAATGACCTGGAAACCGGATCGCTACCGGCGCTAGGATTCAGATCGACTTAAGGTCGCCGGAACCCGTAGCAAGCCTACTATACATCTTGTGTACCTATTAAAATCTCATACATGATCCTACATTATCACAAAAACTTAAACATTCCATGAAACTAAGCTCAACCTGTACATGTATCATACTGAAAACATAAAACCCATACTAGAGCCCTCATCAAATGCTCTAGTATGGTTAACATCACATGCCTCAAACTTGATTCAAACATAACTCATAATTAAAAACTTTTACATAATGATCATGTTAATAGGGATTACAAAGGTAGAGAAAACTAAGGCCAAGCACAATTCTAATCCATTAAAATTTACATGTCCACATTGTACTATTACAAAAACTATACCAGCTACTATGCCGACTTCCCGATGCTATCTTTGATCCTGCAAACCTAGGGTTAGGGGAAAGGGATAAGCTACAAGAGCCTAGTGAGCAGAACATAAAAATAGTTTAATAAACATATGCTCGCATAAAATGCGTCACAACACAAACAATACACTGTTGGGAAATCTATAGATTATTGCAACCCAAATTGCGCAGCGGAAAAATAAAATTTCTCTAATTTTCTTTTTCAGAATCCAAGTGCTTCGTTTATTTCATAAGAAGGATATGAGACTAACCTGTTAATCTCGTCAAGAAGATACAATGCCGGACTGATGGTGCTGCTTTTTCAAACGAACACCCTCTATGGTATCCACACGAACGTCTTCTATCCTTCTAGAGTGCTAGCTCTCTCAAAGATGGATAGATTATGTGCTCCACAATCTGCAATAGTTAGACTGAATTTTTCTCAAAAATTAACATCCCCATTTCCACAATTCATAGAAGGAGTATTTATATGTTTCAGTCTTTTGTTTTTCCCACAACTCCTTTTCCCAAAAAGAGTTGTGTTCATAACCCTCTATCACAATCTCACAGATATTCAAATATCTTATGTGATAGAATCCTTTATCTGTAACAGTTACAAATAGACTGTAGATCTTTTAAATATTATTATCTCATAATAATAAATAATTAATAATAATAACACTTTATTATTATTAATTACATTAATGATTAATAATAAATAATTAATAATAATAACACTTTATTATTATTAATTATATTAATGGGCTTTGGGCTTTTAGCCCATTAATATGTCATAGCACATCAACAACGTTATTTTGTGTGTGACCCAATAGGTTCACATTAATTGGCAATAGGCCCAGTCCCATAAGGCCCATAAGTCATAACTGGCCTCTAGCAAGACATTATGACTACCCAACTAATATGAGGATCAATAGTCCGATAAAGCCTAATAAATAGAACATGTATTAATCCCTTTGTCACACGATATCTAGTTTGAACATAAGTCATGGTCAATGTCAAACTTATAATGTTCAAACTTATGATTTCTCGATCTCTAAGTAGACTGATAAATTCAAATGATATTGATCACACTATCAATTCATTTAAGCACGGCCATGCATTTCTCAGTCTCACTTATCGAGGGGCCCAAAAGATATCTCTCTCAAAGAGAGGGATAAATCCTATTTTGATTGTTCAATATCCTCTACATAATTTCTATTATACTCAATCATAACCTTTATGACTGTCCAATTAAAGACAATGTTTGGTTATGTCAAAACATAATAGTCCTTATATTTGAAACTATGACAATCTCAAGTCAAAGGATTAAGACATAACTACTTTGAGATTCACTTATGACAATAACCCATGTAGTGATCTCAATGCGGGTCCATCCAATACTTTGTTTTCTAACAAGTATCTATGATTATTGAATTATATCAACATATACATAATCATCTCATGATTATCAATCAATAATCATACTAGCTATGTTTTATTATTATCAATATAATAATAAGAAACCGGGGATGATAATCATTATTATGTAACATGCAAACAAAAAATAATGATAAAAACCTCTTTTATTAATAACCAAAACGACATACAAAAAGGCCCAAGATAATGGCCTAGGGCATATACACTAACAATCTCCCACTTATACTAGGCCTAATCATACAAGTATCTAATACCCATAGACCTAGTGTGCTGATCATGCTTAACCTATGAAAGAGGCTTGATCAGTGGATCTGCAAAGTTGTTATTTGTGTCTACTTTGCATATTTTGATATCTCCTCTATCAATGATCTCTCGAATAAGGTGATATCCCCTGAGTATGTGTTTAGATCTCTAATGAGATCTGGGCTCCTTTGTCTGTGCTATGGCACCATTGTTATCACAATAAAGCTCCATAGGATTTGCAATGCTGGGAACCACTCCCAACTCTGAGATGAATTTCTTCAACCAGACTGCCTCTTTAGCTGCATCTGATGCTGCTATATACTCAGTTTCTGTTGTAGAATCCGGTATAGTGCTCTGCTTGGAACTTTTCCAGCTAACAGCTCCACCATTTAAAGTGAATACGAATCTTGACTGCGATCTGAAGTCATCTATGTCGGTTTGGAAACTAGCATCTGTGTAACCACTTACAACTAGCTCGTCTTCCAAACCTCCATAAACTAGGAATGCATCCTTAGTCCTTCTAAGGTACTTTAGGATATTCTTAATAGCTGTCCAGTGACTTTCACCGGGATCTGCCTGATATCTGCTTGTTGTGCTTAATGCATATGAGACGTCTAGTCTAGTACATAACATGGCATACATGATACATCCAATAGCAGAAATATAAGGGATCTTATTCATCCGTTCTCGCTCATCAGATGTCATAGGATATTGATTCTTGCTGAGATGAATACCATGAGACATGGGCAAGAATCCTCTTTTGGAATCATGCATGCTGAACCTTTTCAGCACCTTGTCAATATAAGTACTTTGACTCAGACCGATTATCCTCTTGAATCTATCCCTATAGATCTTAACACCAAGGATATACGCAGCCTCACCTAAATCCTTCATTGAAAAATAATTTCCTAAACCAAGTCTTAACCTTTTGCAAGGTAGGGATATCATTTCCAATGAGTAATATGTCATCCACATATAGGACTAGAAACACAACTGCACTCCCACTAACCATCTTGTAAACACAAGGTTCATCTTCATTCTTGATGAATCCAAAGTCCCTGACTGTTTCATCAAAACGAAGATTCCAGCTCCGAGAAGCTTGCTTCAATCCATAAATGGATCTTTGAAGCTTGCAAATCTTTCCAAAATTCTCAGGGATTACAAAACCCTTAAGTTGTGTCATGTACACATCCTCGAGTAAGTTTCCATTAAGGAAAGCTGTTTTGACATCCATTTGCCATATCTCATAATCATAGTACGCAGCAATGGCAATGAGAATTCTAACCGACTTAAGCATTGCAACTGGCGAAAAGGTCTCATCATAGTCTATACCATGAGTTTGCTTGAAACCTTTTGCAACAAGCCTTGGTTTGTAGGTATGCACATTTCCATCCATGTCAATTTTCTTATTGAAAACCCATTTGCAACCAATCGTCTGAACACCCTCAGGGGGATCAATTAATGACCAAACTCGATTGTCATGCATGGATTGCATTTCAGATTTCATGGCAGAAAGCCATTTCTCAGAATCTGGACCTGACACAGCCTCTTGATAGGTATTAGGCTCATCTTGATCAATAAGCAAAAGTTCACGACTATCAGTCATGAGAAATCCATATCTCTTAGGCTAATGACGTGTCCTATCAGATCTGCGTGGGACTTGTGTCACCCTTTCAGTTTCCACAACTGTTTGTGGTTTTGAAAGTGGTTCTATCGGCGGTTCAATGCTCTCTTGTGGTGCTTGAGTTTCCTCAAGTTGCACTGTACTCCCACTAAATCTTTGAGAGATAAATTCCTTTTCCAAAAAGGTACCTTTTCGAGCAACAAACATTTTTTTCTCTGAGGGAATATAGAAATAGTATCCTTTGGTTTCCTTAGAATACCCCACAAAATTGCACTTGATAGATTTTGGAGCTTGCTTATCTGAAATTTGGCGTTTCACATAAGCCTCACAACCCCAAATCTTAAGGAAAGACAAACTGGGCATTTTGCCAGTCCATAACTCATATGGTGTCTTTTCAACCGCTTTTGATGGTACTCGGTTTAGAATAAATGCAGCTGTTTCCAAGGCATAACCCCAAAATGATAAAGGGAGATTTGTTTGACTCATCATAGATCAAACCATATCTAATAAAATTCGATTTCTCCTTTCAGAAATACCATTCCATTGTGGAGTTCCTAGAGGAGTTAATTGTGAAATGATTCCACAATTTCTAAGATGTTCATCAAACTCTTGGCTCAAATATTCACCACCTCGATCAGATCGAAGTATTTTAATAGTTCTACCAAGTTGATTTTGTACTTCATTTTGAAAAGTTCTAAACATTTCAAAAGATTTATGCTTATGTTTCATTAGGTAGACATAGCCATACCTACTGAAATCATCAGTGAATGTAATGAAGTACTGATAACCTCCCCTAGCACTAATGCTTAGTGGGCCACATACATCTATATGTGTTAAGCCCAATAAGTCTGAAGCCCAATAAGTCTGAAGCCCTTTGACCTTGTCCAGTAAAAGGGTCCTTTGTCATCTTACCAAGCAAACAAGATTCACAATTTTTAAATGATTCAAAATCAAATGAATCTAATAAACCATCTTTATGGAGTTTAGATATGCGATTCTCATTTATATGGCTAAGACGACAGTGCCATAAATATGTTGGGTTTAACTCATTTGGCTTAGTTTTCTTAAAAGTTATGTTATAGATATTGTTGTCTCTAGTATCATCTAGATTAAGGACATAAAGGCCATCATATGAATTTGCAATACAATAAAGCAAACCATCTTTACTAATGGAGCATTTCTTATTCTTAATAAGAAATGAAAAATCTTCATCGTCCAAAACAGAAACTGAAATAATATTCCTACTCAAAGTAGGAACATAAAAGCAATTGTTCAAAACTAACAAAAACCCATTAGACAACACAAGTTCATAAGTCCCTACAGTTAAGGTAGCAACTCTTGCTCCATTGCCTACACGTAGGTGTTAGTCTATATGCCCTAGGCCATTTTCTTGGACCTTTTTGTATGTCATTTTGGTTATTAATAAAAGAGATTTTTATCATTATTATTTGTTTGCATGTTACATAATAATGATTATCATCCCTGGTTACTTATTATTATGTTGATAATAATAAAATATAGCTAGTATGATTATTGATTGATAATCATGAGATGATTATGTATATGTTGATATAATTCAATAATCATAAATACTTGTTAGAGAACAAAGTATTGGATGGACCCGCATTAAGATCACTACATGGGTCATTTTCATAATTGAATCTCAAAGTAGTTATGTCTTAATCCTTTGACTTGAGATTGTCATAGTTTCCAACATAAGGACTGTTATGTTTTGACATAACCAAACATTGTCTTTAATCGGACAATCATAAAGGTTATGATTGAGCATAATAGAAATTATGTAGAGGATAATGAACAATCAAGATAGGATTTGTCCCTCTCTCCGAGAGAGATATCTTCTGGGCCCCTCGATAAGTGAGACTGAGAAATACATGGCCGTGCTCAAATGAATTGATAGTGTGATCAATATCATTTGATTTTTATCAGTCTACTTAGAGATTGAGAAATCATAAGTTTGAACATTATAAGTTTGACATTGACCATGATTTATGTTCAAACTAGATATCGTGTGACAAAAGGATTAATTCATGTTCTATTTATTAGGTTTTATCGAACTATTGATCCTCATATTAGTTGGGTAGTCATAATATCTTGTTAGAGGCCACTTATGACTTATGGGTCTTGTGGGACTGGGCCTATTGCCAATTAATGTGAGCCTATTGGGTCACACACAAAAGAATGTTGTTGATGTGGTATGTCATATTAATGGGCTAAAAGCCCAAAGCCCATTAATATAATTAATAATAATAAAGTGTTATTATTATTAATCATTAATATAATTAATAATAATAATGTGTTATTATTATTAATATTAATCATTAATATTATTAATTAATATAATTAATAATAATAAAGTGTTATTATTAATATTAATTATTAATATAATTAATAATAATAAAGTGTTATTATTATTAATCATTTATTATTATGAGATAATAATATTTAAAAGATCTGCAGTCTATCTGTAACTGTTACAGATAAAGGACTCTATCATATAAGATATTTGAGTATCTGCGAGATTGTGATAGTGGGTTATGAACACAACTCCTTTTAGGAAAAGGAGTTGTGGAAAAAATAAAAGACTGAAACATATAAATACTCCTTCTATGAATTGTGGAAGGTACATTTTTTAGAAAATTCAGTCTAAAAAACTGCAGATTGTGAAGCACATTATCTATTTATCTTTGAGAGAGCTAGCACTCTAGAAGGATAGAAGACGTTTTTGTGGATACCATAGAGGGTGTTCATTTGAAAAAGCAGCACCATCAGTCCAACATTGTATCTTCTCGACGAGATTAACAGGTTAGTTTCATATCCTTCTTGTGAATTAAACGAAGCACTTGGATTCTGGAAAAAGGAAATAAGAGAAATTTTATTTTTCCGCTGCGCCTTTGGGTTGCAATAATCTCGAGATTTCCTAACAGTGGTATCAGAGCTAACCTGTGCTTTTCGTTTATGTTAATTATGCCATGATTGATATTATATATGCGATATATATTTATTAGAATGGCATGATAATTGTGGATGAATGATTGGATCATTTAGATAATTTTAATTTTTGTTAGAAAAATTAAATAAATAAAAAAAATGGATTCACGATGAACAGTCATCGTGAGCCTAGAATTTGGAAAGGACCAGCTACTGCCAACCATCACACGTGATGACCACAACACAGCTGCCTTGTGCACACGAGCGTGCGATGGCAGATGGTGAAGCAGTAGCTGGCGGCAGATAGGGCTTCTTGAGGAAGAAGATAATGCCCGAATTACAATTCTGCCCCTAGAAATAAAATAAAAAAAATATATTAAAAAGAAAATAAATTTTAAATTATTTTCTTTTAGTCTTTAAATCATATTTAAATGACTATATTTTATTATTTTGTCATATATTAGTATGAGATACTGTGCATTATTGTCTATATATATATATATGTATGCATATAGGATGCTATAATATATATATGCAAGACAAAATAATTAAAATTAAAAGTTGAACCTTCACCCTAAAATTTGAAGTTTTAATGCCACCCATATATTAAATACCTATCAAGACTAAGATCACCAAAATGCAGGTTTTGCCAAAGCAAAGTGCTTAGGTTATCCTAGTAAATAGAATGAGTAATAGTTACTTATTTATTTAATTTTGGTTGAGCTTAATTAGGCTATCAAAACGGTTTTGGGCCTAAGACATTAGATGGGGTATAACATGCATTTGACATATGGTGTCAACACCTCATAATCTAAGAGTTACATTAGATGTAATTGGTAAGGAGTTACCTACCTAAATAACTTAATTCTAAGCGTCATGCCAAAGCTGACTTAGAATTAGGTGAAATATGGATCTTAGCCCACTAAAATATTATTATTCTTCTTGAGGGTTATATTTTAGTGGGAGATTATTATCACCTCAATATTAATTTACTAAATTAATTATATTTGCATATTTTGTAGATCATTATGGCTGCTAATGACAATTCCACCTTATCACTGTGATCCATCCTTGAGAAGGATAAACTGAAAGAAAATGGGACTAATTTTGTTAACTGGTTTAGAAACTTGAGAATTGTTCTCAAGTAAGAGAAAAAGTCCTATGTGCTTGATGAAGCTATCCCAGAACCACCTCCTGCTGATGCTAGTAATGCTGTTAAGAACAAGCATAAGAAGCATATGGATGATTCTAATGACATTGGATGTCTTATGTTGGCAACTATGTGCCTAGAACTTTAGAAAGATTTGGAGCACCTTGAGGCCTATGAGATGAGTGTCCATCTCAAACAAGCTTTCCAACAGTAAGCTAGGCATGATAGGTATGAAACCACCATTGTATTGCATGATTGCAAAATGGCTGAAGGTGAATCAGTTAGTGCTCATGTTTTGAAGATGAAAGGCTACATTGATCACCTTGCTAGGCTTGGCTATCCTCTGAGTTTAGAACTCTCTACGGATTTGATCCTACATTCTTTACCCAGCAGTTTTTCTCAGTTTGTCATGAACTATAACATGAACAATATGGAGAAATCCATTCCTGAGATGCATGGGATGCTAAAAACAGCTGAGGTGAATGTCAAGAAAAGCCTACCCAAATTTTGAATGTCAATAAGGGTAAGCCTATGAAAAATAAGGGGAAGCCCAAGTCTAAAGGTGGTAATGGGCCTAAGGGACGAGGCAAGCCTAAATGGCAATCCAAGGTAAAAGTTCCTAAGAAAATAGTTCCTAAGGAAGGAGTCTGCTTCCATTGCAAGGAATCAGGGCATTGGAAGAGAAATTGCAAACTCTATTTGGATGAGTGCAAGAAGAAGAAGAGTAGTGAGACTAAGACTTCGGGTATTTATGTTATAGATATTAATTTATCTATTTCTACTTCATGGGTATTAGATACCGGATGTGGTTCTCACATTTGTACAAATGTGCAGAGTCTCAAAAGGAGTAGAAAACTGAAAAAGAGCGATGTGGACCTACGTGTAGGCAATGGAGCAAGAGTTGCTGCCTTATGTAACACCCCGGAAACCGGTACCTCTCTGTAACGGCCCAAAGTGCTCGGCACTAGGATCCAGATCGGCTTAAGGCCGCCTAGACCCGTAGTAAGCCTGCTATGAACTCTGTGTACCTGGTAAAATCCCATACATGATCCAACTCGACTACTCATTGTACTTTCTTTCTCTATAAAAACTACCAGACTTAACCTTTAAAACATCAGACATCTCAGTCTGAAATAGCCCTCAGGGCTAAACCAGTGATACGTACCAAGTAACCTCCATGCACTATGCTCTGAAACATAGAACCCACTCTGTAGGGTCAGCATATCATAAGTTAACCTTGGCTACCATAGAGGCACAGGAATCAAACCTGGTCTTCCCTCTGCACTGGTCTTGGGTCAAGGGAATGAAACCCTATCTTCCCTCACAGTTATCCTTCACTGGGTTTTCGAAACACAACATTGAGTAAGTCTGGTTTGACACAGTTCTCATCAAGAAACGGAAAAAACAGGATACATGCATAGACAAGGGATAAACAAACACTAGGCAAAGCACATTCTAAACCATCTCATACTTCCTTACACGCTATGACATACTTGTACATATAACTCTTTTCATTTACATCATGTCCACACTAAGCTATTACACATACTGTCCTTTAATCAACACTCTGCTCTTGCTGACTCTCCCCAGCTACTCTGAACCTGCAAAACTGGGATTAAGGGAGTGGGATGAGCTCTAAAGCCCAGTGAGTAGAACAGTAAATAAAACAAGTCATTAACACAGATCTTATGGAATGCATCATTTCACAGACAATCCACATCAAGGGTAAACCTGTCACCACATAGTCCCAGTAACTCTGTGCCAGGGCGTAGACTCGAGCACGTGGTCTTCCTGTCATCAGTACTTACCATTTGCCAGGGCGTAGTCAAAGGCTCCTGGACTTCACATATACCTGCCAGGGCGTAGTCAAAGGCTCCTGGACTTCCTGTCTGAGACTATTGGATCATTCAGCATTTACCCACAACAACAAGTACGTAATGCAATGCGGCATATTCGTGAACTCTAATGCACGCAACCTACTATATACTCATGATGCATGAACTATGCTGGAAGTAGTTTATTTCTTAATGAAAAGCATTAAGTTTCGTTCCACTCACCTCTGCTCCTCTAGCAGAAAACAGAACTGACTCAGCAACACCTACCACTGATGACCTCCTCGCACTCTCGGGTCCAATCCTACACAAAAGGACTCGAATGAGGTGTCAAACACATTCTAAACAATTCGTAAACAACATCCCAAAACCCCTTAAAATGCTCCTAAAACAATCACATAAGGCATGCAAAAGAAAGGCTAGACAGAACACATTCGGCAGCAGGTTTGGCGGCCGAATGCCCTGTCCAGAGCCGAAACTTGCATACTTTCGGCGGCCGAATGTCTACTTTCGGCTGCCGAACCCTTTCGGGGGCAAGGTTCGGGGGCCACAACATACTCCAGAGACGAAAGTCTCTAACCTTCAGTGGCACCTTCGGCGGCCGAAACCCCTTAAACAGAGCCGAACCTTAAAACACTCGGGGGCAAGCTGTGGCAGCCTAAGCCACCATGCAAGAGGTTCGGCGGCCGAATGCTCCTTCGGCTGCCGAACCTGAGTTCTTCAAGAACTCAGCTTCACCCGCAACCTAGCTCCTCCATCCTTTTCACCTCTCTAAACATGCATAACACCACTCCTTAACACACATATACTCAAGTATATGAACAAAGGGGTCCAACACTAACTTACAACCCCAACAAAACAACAAACAAACACATAGACAAGCTTTCATGCATAACTCATCAAAAACTAAACTTACACCCTATACATGCAACTCTACCCTTAACCTCTTTAAAAGCTGGTATAAATCAGTAAAACAAGGTAAAAAGCTGCCCTTACCTCCTGAAAACAGAAGCTGATCAACCTGAACCTAAGGATATGCACCACCTTCCCTTCACCTTCTCCACAGTACCAAACCTCTCTTTTTCACTCAAACCCTTCACCATCAACCCATTAAAACGTTACAAGGTGATAAAACCAAAGCAAGTGACTCAGGGAGGACGTGGCCTCACCTCAGGAAGTGAAAGGAACGGAAATCCATCCAATTCACCGACTAGAGGCACTGAAATAGAGGGCTGGCCGACTCACCTTCGGCTGCCAAACCTGCATGCAAAACCATGCAACGTTCGGGGGCCGAACATGACCTTCGGAAGCCGAATCTATAACACTTTCGGCGGCCGAACATTATCTTCGGCGGCTGAACATGGCAAAAGTCCCCAAAGTCTTTTCTCTTCAAAACTTAATCCAAAACTCATTCAAAACACATTAAATACTGAAAACAGTTTAGAAATCATTCTCTTACCCTTCTAACAACACTGACATCCTCGAATTCCACCGGACGGTAAGAATTCTGATGCCTGAGCTAGCCGGGTATTACACCTTAGCTGTAGGGACATATGAACTTGTGTTGCCCAATGAGCTTTTGTTAGTTTTGAACAATTGCTTTTATGTTCCTACTTTGAGTAAGAATATTCTTTCAGTTTCTATTTTAGACGATGAAGGTTTTTCATTTCTTATTAAGAATAAGAAATGCTCCATTAATAAAGATGATTTGCTTTATTGTATTGCAAATTCATATGATGGCTTTTATGTCCTTAATCTAGATGGTTCTACAGACAACAATATCTATAACATAACTTCTAAGAAAACTAAGCCAAATGAGTTAAACCCAACATATTTATGGCACTGTCATCTTAGCCATATAAATGAGAATCACATATCTAAGCTCCATAAAGATGGTTTATTAGATTCATTTGATTTTGAATCATTTGAAAATTGTGAATCTTGTTTGCTTGGTAAGATGACAAAGGACCTTTTTACTGGACAAGGTCAAAGGGCTTCAGACTTATTGGGCTTAATACATACAGATGTATGTGGCCCACTAAGCATTAGTGCTAGGGGGAGGTTATCAGTACTTCATTACATTAACTGATGATTTCAGTAGGTAGCTATGTCTACCTAATGAAACATAAGCATGAATCTTTTGAAATGTTTAGAACCTTTCAAAATGAAGTACAAAATCAACTTGGTAGAACTATTAAAATGCTTTGATCTGATCGAGGTGGTGAATATTTGAGCTAAGAGTTTGATGAACATCTTAAAAATTGTGGAATTGTTTAACAATTGACTCCTCCAGGAACTCCACAATGGAATGGTGTTTCTGAAAGGAGAAATCGAATTTTATTAGATATGGTTCGATCTATGATGAGTCAAACAATCTCCCTTTATCATTTTGGGGTTATGCCTTGGAAACAGCTGCATTCATTTTAAACCGAGTACCATCAAAAGCGGTTGAAAAGACACCATATGAGTTATGGACTGGCAAAATGCCCAGTTTGTCTTTTTTTAAGATTTGGGGTTGTGAGGCTTATGTGAAATGTCCAATTTCAGATAAGCTAGCTCCAAAATCTATCAAGTGCAATTTTGTGGGGTATCCTAAGGAAACCAAAGGATACTATTTCTATATTCCCTCAGAGAACAAAGTGTTTGTTGCTCGAAATGGTACCTTTTTGGAAAAGGAATTCATCTCTCAGAGATTCAGTGGGAGTCCAGTGCGACTTGAGGAAACTCAAGCACCATAAGAAAGCATTGAACCACCAGTAGAACCACTTCCAGAACTACAAACAAGTTGTGGAAACTGAAAGGGTGACACAAGTCCCATGCAGATCTGATAGGACATGTCATCAGCCTGAGAGATATGGATTTCTCATGACTGATAGTCGTGAACTTTTGCTCATTGATCAAGATGAGCCTACTAGCTATCAAGAGGCTGTGTCAGGTCCAGATTCCAAGAAATGGATTTCCGCCATGAAATCTGAAATGCAATCCATGTATGACAATCGAGTTTGGTCATTAATTGATCCCCCTGAGGGTGTTAAGACCATTGGTTGTAAATGGGTTTTCAAAAAGAAAATGACATGGATGGAAATGTGCATACCTACAAAGCAAGGCTTGTTGCAAAAGGTTTCAAGCAAACTCATGGTATAGACTATAATGAGACCTTTTCGCCAGTTGCAATGCTTAAGTCGGTTAGAATTCTTATTACCATTGCTGCGTACTATGATTATGAGATATGGCAAATGGATGTCAAAACAGCTTTCCTTAATGGAAACTTGCTTGAGGATGTGTACATGACACAACCTGATGGTTTTGTAATCCCTGAGAATTCTGGAAAGATTTGCAAGCTTCAGAGATCCATTTATGGGTTGAAGCAAGCTTCTCGGAGCTGGAATCTTCATTTTGATGAGACAGTCAGGGACTTTGGATTCATCAAAAATGAAGATGAACCTTGTGTTTACAAGATGGTTAGTGGGAGTGCAGTTGTGTTTCTAGTCCTATATATGGATGACATATTGCTCATTGGAAATGATATCCCTACCTTGCAAAAGGTTAAGACTTGATTAGGGAATTCTTTTTCAATGAAGGACTTAGGTGAGGCTGCATATATCTTTGGTATTAAGATCTATAGGGATAGATCCAAGAGGATAATCGGTCTGAGTCAAAGTACTTATATTGACAAGGTGCTGAAAGCTTCAGCATGCAAGATTCTAAAAGGGAATTCTTGCCCATGTCTCATGGTATTCATCTCAGCAAGAATCAATGTCCCATGACATCTTATGAGCGAGAACGGATGAATAAGATTCCTTATGCTTCTTCTATTGGATCTATTGTAATACCCGGCTAGAATCCGGCACCGGAATTCCTGTTGTTTGGTGCACTCCGGGGTGTTGGGATTCTATATAAGGGTAGGAGTTATGGTTTCTATGTGTTATGATGTGTTTAAATGTTTTAAGGTTAAGGGAAGTGAGTTTGGAGTTGAAATGACCTAAGGCAGATGAGCCAAGTTCGGCCGCCGAAAGTAAGTTCGGCCGCCGAAAGTGTTTGGCTTCCGAAGGGAAGTTCGGCCCCCGAAGGTTGCATGCGCGTGCATGTGAATGGGCAGCCGAAGCTGAGTGGCTAGTGAGCTGAGTCATATGTTTTGACAGATGTTGGCTTCAGATTCTTGCCATGAATTAGCCACGTCTTCTATGACTCATCTGCAAGTGTTTTGAGCAGCTCATGCAGGAGTTTGCTCATTCACCAAGTTTTGAAGGGTTTGAAGCAAAAAGTGAGTTGGAGAGAAAGTTTGCAAGTTTGAGAAGAGGTGATCCATTTTCCCTTGTTCAGCGTGTGTAGCTTCTTACTACAGGAGGTAAGTGATGTTCTTGAATGTGTTTTCTACAGGTTTTAGGGGGATTTGTGGAAGGAGATGCATGTTTAGGTTCTTAATGATAGTTTTGTTGAGTTATGCATGTATACATGTGTATATGTTATGTTTGTTTTGTTGTTTGGGGTTATTAGCTAGTCTTGGACCCCTGTGATCATATACATGAGTATATGTATGGTGAGGAGGTGACGTTTGCATGGTTTGAGAAGTGGAAGGAAAGAAGGAGATGGTTTGCCGTTGAAACTGAGTTCTGGATGAACTCAGGTTCGGCAGCCGAAAGTTCATTCGGCCGCCGAACCTCTTGCATGGTAGCTTAGGCTGCCACAGCTTGCCCCCGAGTGTTTTTGCATGTTCGGCTCTGTTTGGGGGATTCGGCCGCCGAAGGTGCCGCCGAAGGTGCTTGAGTTTCGTCTCTGGAAAGGACATTCGGCCGCCGAACCTGCCGCCGAAAGTGTTCTGTCCAGCTTTTCTTTTGCATGCTTTGCATGGCTAGTTAAGTGAGTTTTAGGGGATTCTTAGGGAGTTTAATAGAGGTATTGATAAGTTAGTTTGGTCCCTCATTTGCGTCCATCTGTATAGGTACAGACCAGAGGAACCAGAGAGAGCAGCAGTGAGTACTGCTCCAGAGATTCAGAGCCTGCAGAGGCAGTCAGTCCAGTTAGCCCGAGGTGAGTGGAATTAAACTTATAACTTGTAATTGCATCACAAACTGCTTTTAGCATGTCTCATGCATCATGTTTATGCCATAGGTTGATTGCATTAGTCTTCACGAATATGTTGCATTGCATTGTTATTTGATGATGTGAGTAAATGCTGAATGATCCAATAGTCACAGACAGGAAGACCAGGAGCCTTTGACTACGCCCTGGCACGTATAGCAAAGACCAGGAGCCTTTGACTACGCCCTGGCAGGTATATAGTAAAGTCCAGGAGCCTTTGACTACGCCCTGGCAATGGTAAGTTCACAGGTGTTATATACACATATACATATATGACAGGAAGACCAGGTGCTCGATTCTACGCCCTGGCACAGAGTTACTGGGACTATGTGGTGACAGGTTTACTCTTGATGTGGCTTGTCTGTGATATGATGCATTCCATGAGATCATATTTTACTGAGATGTTTTACTATTCTACTCACTGGGCTATAGAGCTCATCCCACTCCCTTAACCCCAGTTTTCCAGGTTCAGTGTACAGTGTACAGGGACAGTCCAGCAGAGTACAGGAAAAGAAAAGAGATCTGTAATAGCTTAGAGTGGACATATAATTGTAAAGAGATGTAATAGTTGTTGCTTGACCTAGTGACCTAGTGATGTATGTTTTGTACATGATCTGTATATGTATGTATGTTTTCCTGTATGTGAAAACCAGGCTTAACAGGTATGAGTTAGCCCATCTAGAGCAAGCTCTAGTCAGGGATACAGAGTACAGAGTACATGAGTACAGAGTACAGAGATAGTGCATGCACAGGTTGAGCCTTGGGTCAGAAAAGAGTTTTATTTTCACATAAAATGTATGATCATGTATGAGGTTTACAGGTATACAGAGAGTATAGCAGGCTTGCTACGGGTTCTGGCGGCCTTAAGCCGACCTGAATCCTAGCGCCGGTGACGGTCCTTTTTGGGGTCGTTACAGATTGGTATCAGAGCCCTAGGTTCACATGATCGGACCTATAGAGACAGTGTTGGGCTCAGACAGGTTAGAAGTGGTCAAGCACAATAGGAAATCATGTCCACTAGGATAGGGTCTTGAGTCCTATCTGCTATGATATGCTATGTATGTGTATGATTGATATGTGATGTTTATGTGCTAAAGTGGTATGTTCTATGTTGTGTTTCCAGAGAGTAAAGATGCGAGGCACTCGTCGATCAGCTCGATTGACTGGAGTCCCACCAGAGAATGAGAGACCAGCTGCTCGTCCTCCTGCATTGCCAAGGGCAAGGTCTCAGAGATCTAGCAGGGAAGGTACGTCAATAGACCCTAGAAGGTCTGTCGACGAGAGCAGAAGAGGAACAGCTAGGGGAGGTAGATCAGAGGAGAGGAGGGAAGCTATGGCGATTGATCAGTCTAGAGATGACAGCATGGGTATAGGCAGTTTTGAGGAAGGTATGGGAGAGTCGCAGGGAGGTGCTCAGGCCTCAGGTTTTGGCTATCCATCCTTGTTTCAGGAGCCAGAGTATCCGATGGAGGGTATGTCGGAGTACTCTCGATTTGACCCATATCCTACATACATGCCATATATGCCATATCCTCATTATTACCCAGCATATCCACCATATCCTATGTATCCATCTTCCCCTACCCATCCAAGTGCAGCACACCCAGAGCCAAATGAACCAGTATTACCACCAGAACCAGTAGCCCCTGTTGTTGACAGACATGAACCTAGCTCATCTGGAGGTAAAGTTCAAATGACGGAGTACTTGAAATTGGATGCTCCTAAATACAACACGGGAGATGATCCATTTGATTACCTCAGAGCAGTTAGGATGATAACCGGTGAATTGGGAGCAGATGATAGGAGAGCCATTGAGATGGCAGGTTTCACAATAAAATGCAAGAAGGCCAGAGAATGGTTTAAGAATTATGTGGAGCCTCGAATGGACAGTATGTCATGGGAAGAGTTTGCCAATGAGTTTGCAGGGTGGGCTTTTCCTGACAGTTCGAGGGAGATGAAAGTAATTGAATTTGAACAGTTGAGACAGACAGACGAGATGAGTGTTGATGAATTCACAGATAAGTTCCTGGATCTGCTTCAGTATGTGGGTCAAGCCTATGATACTGATCAGAAGAAAGCAAGAAGATATACCATGAGACTTCATCCTAGGTATTCTTCTTTGATCCTTCCAGCTGAGAAGGAGAGTTTTCACTCGATAGTGGACGCAGCCAGGAAAATGGAAGCTAGTGCCAAGATTCAGAAACAGTCAAAGGCACAGGCTTCGAGTTCTAAAGCCCCCACACCAAGCAGTAAAAGATGGGATAGAGCAAAAGGAACAAAGAGTAAGTTCTGGAGTAAAGTCAAGTCAGGTCTGGGAATAGGTAGTGGCTCAAGCTCTGGCACAGCTCCAGTCTGCAGACGATGCAGTAAACCACATGGAGGAGTTTGTCGGTTGGGATCTACAGCTTGCTTTCGATGTGGACAGGAAGGGCATATTGCTCGGGATTGTCCGCAGATGACTTTTGTACCATCCCAGCAGATGAGTTCAGGCAGTGTGGTACAGCCAGTTGTACGGCCAGCAGCTCCAGTCATGCCTCAGACTAGTGGCAGAGGTAGAGGGAGAGGGGTAGCCTCTACTTCAGCAGCAGGTTCCCGAGGTGGAAATCCGATAGCCCCAGCACGGATTTTCACAGTGACACAGGAGGAGGCTAACACGTCGAACACAGTGGTGTCAGGTAATCTCATCATTGGGTGTTCAGATGTGTATGCTTTGATGGACCCCGGTGCTTCTCATTCCTTTATTGCTTCGAGAGCCATAGAGAGATTGGGTTTGATCAGTTCTGAGTTAGAGTATCCTCTCTGGGTCAGTGGACCTAGATGTGACCCATCAGTGGCAGTGTCAGTCTGTTGTTTCAGTCCAGTGTTTATTGAGGGTAGATGCCTTCCAGCTGACCTTGTGGTTCTAGATTTGACGGATTTTGATGTCATTCTAGGGATGGATTGGTTATCTGCATATAGTGCTACGTTGGACTGTAGAGAAAAGCTAGTGAGTCTCAGAGACCAGGATGGGTCAGAGTGTGTCTTCAGAGGAGACAGGAGAGGTACACCCAGAGGTATGATTTCAGCCCTTCAGGCTCGTCGTTTGCTTAGGAGGGGTTGTCAGGGGTTCCTAGCTCATGTGAGAGAGCTAGATAGTCAGGTGAGGGAACCAGCCACAGTACCAGTAGTCCGAGAGTTTCTCGATGTGTTCCCAGACGATTTACCAGGACTACCTCCTGATAGGGAGATAGGGTTTGAAATTGAATTACTGCCAGGTACTAGACCTATCTCTATTCCTCCCTACAGGATGGCGCCAGCTGAGTTAATAGAGTTGAAAGAACAGTTGCAGGACTTGGTAGATAAGGGTTTCATCCGCCCTAGTACCTCACCTTGGGGTGCTCCAGTGCTCTTTGTCAGAAAGAAGGATGGATCCCTCAGACTTTGTATCGACTACAGACAGTTGAACAAGGTCACTATCAGGAATAGGTATCCCTTACCTCGGATTGATGATCTATTTGACCAGCTAGCAGGAGCAGGTTGTTTCTCGAAAATAGATCTAAGATCTGGGTATCATCAGTTGAGAGTCAGAGAGGCAGATGTGCCTAAGACAGCTTTCCGGACCAGATATGGGCATTATGAGTTCTTAGTGATGCCGTTCGGGTTGACTAACGCCCCTGCAGCATTTATGGATCTCATGAACAGGGTATTCAGTAAGTTTCTGGATCACTTTGTCATTGTGTTTATCGATGATATCTTAGTGTATTCCAGAGATGCAGAGGAGCATGCCCAGCATCTGAGGATTGTTTTACAGACACTGCGAGAGCATGGGTTTTATGCCAAGTTCTCGAAGTGTGAGTTTTGGTTACGGAGCATTGCCTTCTTGGGACATGTGGTATCAGCAGAGGGTATTGAGGTAGACCCCAAGAAGATAGAGGCTGTAGCTAACTGGCCCAGACCCACGACAGTGACTGAGATTAAAAGCTTTCTGGGACTGGCAGGTTACTACAGGAGGTTCGTTCAGAACTTCTCAAAGATAGCAGCTCCTATGACCAAATTGACTCAGAAGAACCAGAAGTTTATCTGGTCAGACCAGTGTGAAGAGAGCTTTGCGGAGCTCAAGAGGAGATTGACAACAGCACCAGTGTTAGCTCTGCCTGTCAGTAATGAGGACTTCACAGTGTTCTGTGATGCATCTCGAGTGGGATTGGGTTGTGTATTGATGCAGAGTGATAGAGTAATAGCTTATGCTTCTAGACAGTTGAAGAAGCATGAGTTGAATTACCCTACCCATGACCTAGAGATGGCAGCAGTTATCTTTGCACTTAAGATGTGGCGGCATTACCTCTACGGGGTTAAATGCGAGATCTTCACTGATCACAAGAGTTTACAGTACATCTTAAGTCAGAGAGAGCTAAATTTGAGGCAGAGGAGATGGGTAGAATTGCTCAGTGATTATGATTGTAAGATCCAGTATCATCCGGGTAAGGCGAATGTTGTCGCAGACGCCCTAAGCCGGAAATCACTAGGCAGTTTATCCCATATAGCAGCAGAGCGGAGACCAGTTATAATGGAGCTTTCTAAGCTCTTTGACGAGGGATTACAGCTAGAATTGTCTGGTACAGGAGCGTTGATCGCACAGATGAGAGTGACACCTGTGTTTCTGGAGCAGATAGCTCAGAGACAGCATGAGGACCCTGAGTTGATGAAACTTGCCAGGACTGTTCAGTCAGGCAATAACACAGAGTTTCGATTTGACAACAAAGGGATCCTTCGCTATGGGAGTCGACTTTGTGTACCAGATAGGGGCAGTGTGAAGGAAGACATTATGAGGGAAGCTCATAATGCGAGGTATAGTGTTCACCCAGGAGCCACCAAGATGTATCAGGATCTGAAAAGGGTCTATTGGTGGCCAGCCATGAAGAAAGAAGTGGCGCAGTTCGTGACAGCCTGTGAGGTTTGTCAGAGGGTGAAATTAGAGCATCAGAAACCAGCCGGAATGCTTAACCCATTACCGATTCCAGAGTGGAAATGGGAGAACATAGCCATGGATTTTGTAGTGGGTTTACCAGTAGCGTCCAACAGGATAGACTCGATATGGGTGATTGTGGACAGACTCACGAAATCTGCTCATTTTCTTCCAGTACGGAGTAACTATTCTGTGGATAAGCTAGCACAGGTCTATCTGGATGAAATAGTGAGATTACATGGAGTTCCAGTGTCTATAGTTTCAGACAGAGGACCTCAGTTTACCTCTCGCTTTTGGCAGAGTCTGCAAAGTGCGATGGGCACGAGATTAGATTTTAGTACTGCGTTCCACCCACAGACTGATGGACAGTCAGAAAGGACCATCCAGACCATAGAGGATATGCTTCGCCTTTGTGTGTTAGATTTTGGCGGTTCTTGGAGGCAGCATCTACCTTTGGTGGAGTTTGCCTACAATAACAGTCATCATGCTAGCATTGGGATGGCTCCTTATGAAGCATTATATGGGAGGAAGTGCAGATCACCTGTTTGCTGGGAAGAAGTAGGAGAGAAGACTCTTGCAGGGCCAGAGTTAGTAGACATTACCAGTAGAATGGTGCCCATGATCAGAGAGAGAATCAGAACAGCTCAGAGTAGACAGAAAAGTTATGCAGACGTCCGCAGAAAGCAATTAGAGTTCCAGGAGGGTAATTGGGTATTGCTGAAAGTGTCTCCAATGAAAGGAGTGGTTCGGTTTGGAAAGAAAGGTAAATTGGCTCCACGGTACATTGGACCCTTTGAGGTGTTGCAGAGGATCGGAAATGTGTCGTATAAGCTGGATTTACCTGCTTCTATGGAGAGAATTCACCCGGTATTTCATGTTTCTATGCTACGACAGTTTGTGTCAGATCCGAATCAGGTTCTGAGTGAGCCTGAGGTGGAGATTCATACAGATCTCACCTATATAGAGCAGCCAGTGCGGATTCTGGACACGCAGATCAGACAGCTAAGGAACAAGGAGATTCCGATGGTGAAAGTCCTATGGAACCACCATAATCTGGAAGAGTGTACATGGGAGACGCGGGAGTCTATGCTCCAGCAGTATCCATATTTGTTTTAAGGTTAGTTTTCTCCTTGTGTTTTGTTTTTGTATGTTTTCGGAACATCCGAGGACGAATGTTCTTAAGGAGGGGAGAATGTAATACCCGGCTAGAATCCGGCACCGGAATTCCTGTTGTTTGGTGCACTCCGGGGTGTTGGGATTCTATATAAGGGTAGGAGTTATGGTTTCTATGTGTTATGATGTGTTTAAATGTTTTAAGGTTAAGGGAAGTGAGTTTGGAGTTGAAATGACCTAAGGCAGATGAGCCAAGTTCGGCCGCCGAAAGTAAGTTCGGCCGCCGAAAGTGTTTGGCTTCCGAAGGGAAGTTCGGCCCCCGAAGGTTGCATGCGCGTGCATGTGAATGGGCAGCCGAAGCTGAGTGGCTAGTGAGCTGAGTCATATGTTTTGACAGATGTTGGCTTCAGATTCTTGCCATGAATTAGCCACGTCTTCTATGACTCATCTGCAAGTGTTTTGAGCAGCTCATGCAGGAGTTTGCTCATTCACCAAGTTTTGAAGGGTTTGAAGCAAAAAGTGAGTTGGAGAGAGAGTTTGCAAGTTTGAGAAGAGGTGATCCGTTTTCCCTTGTTCAGCATGTGTAGCTTCTTACTACAGGAGGTAAGTGATGTTCTTGAATGTGTTTTCTACAGGTTTTAGGGGGATTTGTGGAAGGAGATGCATGTTTAGGTTCTTAATGATAGTTTTGTTGAGTTATGCATGTATACATGTGTATATGTTATGTTTGTTTTGTTGTTTGGGGTTATTAGCTAGTCTTGGACCCCTGTGATCATATACATGAGTATATGTATGGTGAGGAGGTGACGTTTGCATGGTTTGAGAAGTGGAAGGAAAGAAGGAGATGGTTTTCCGTTGAAACTGAGTTCTGGATGAACTCAGGTTCGGCAGCCGAAAGTTCATTCGGCCGCCGAACCTCTTGCATGGTAGCTTAGGCTGCCACAGCTTGCCCCCGAGTGTTTTTGCATGTTCGGCTCTGTTTGGGGGATTCGGCCGCCGAAGGTGCCGCCGAAGGTGCTTGAGTTTCGTCTCTGGAAAGGACATTCGGCCGCCGAACCTGCCGCCGAAAGTGTTCTGTCCAGCTTTTCTTTTGCATGCTTTGCATGGCTAGTTAAGTGAGTTTTAGGGGATTCTTGGGGAGTTTAATAGAGGTATTGATAAGTTAGTTTGGTCCCTCATTTGCGTCCATCTGTATAGGTACAGACCAGAGGAACCAGAGAGAGCAGCAGTGAGTACTGCTCCAGAGATTCAGAGCCTGCAGAGGCAGTCAGTCCAGTTAGCCCGAGGTGAGTGGAATTAAACTTATAACTTGTAATTGCATCACAAACTGCTTTTAGCATGTCTCATGCATCATGTTTATGCCATAGGTTGATTGCATTAGTCTTCACGAATATGTTGCATTGCATTGTTATTTGATGATGTGAGTAAATGCTGAATGATCCAATAGTCACAGACAGGAAGACCAGGAGCCTTTGACTACGCCCTGGCACGTATAGCAAAGACCAGGAGCCTTTGACTACGCCCTGGCAGGTATATAGTAAAGTCCAGGAGCCTTTGACTACGCCCTGGCAATGGTAAGTTCACAGGTGTTATATACACATATACATATATGACAGGAAGACCAGGTGCTCGATTCTACGCCCTGGCACAGAGTTACTGGGACTATGTGGTGACAGGTTTACTCTTGATGTGGCTTGTCTGTGATATGATGCATTCCATGAGATCATATTTTACTGAGATGTTTTACTATTCTACTCACTGGGCTATAGAGCTCATCCCACTCCCTTAACCCCAGGTTTGCAGGTTCAGTGTACAGTGTACAGGGACAGTCCAGCAGAGTACAGGAAAAGAAAAGAGATCTGTAATAGCTTAGAGTGGACATATAATTGTAAAGAGATGTAATAGTTGTTGCTTGACCTAGTGACCTAGTGATGTATGTTTTGTACATGATCTGTATATGTATGTATGTTTTCCTGTATGTGAAAACCAGGCTTAACAGGTATGAGTTAGCCCATCTAGAGCAAGCTCTAGTCAGGGATACAGAGTACAGAGTACATGAGTACAGAGTACAGAGATAGTGCATGCACAGGTTGAGCCTTGGGTCAGAAAAGAGTTTTATTTTCACATAAAATGTATGATCATGTATGAGGTTTACAGGTATACAGAGAGTATAGCAGGCTTGCTACGGGTTCTGGCGGCCTTAAGCCGACCTGAATCCTAGCGCCGGTGACGGTCCTTTTTGGGGTCGTTACATCTATCATGTATGCCATGTTATGTACTAGACCAGACGTCTCATATGCCTTGAGCACAACAAGCATATATCAGGCAGATCCCAGTGAAAGTCACTGGACAGCTGTTAAGAATATCCTAAAGTACTTTATAAGGACTAAGGATGCATTCCTAGTGTATGGAGGTTTGGAAGACGAGCTAGTTGTAAATGGTTACATAGATGCTAGTTTTTAAGCCGACATAGATGACTTCAGATCGCAGTCAAGATTCGTATTCACTTTAAATGATGGAGCTGTTAGCTGGAAAAGTTCCAAGCAGAGCACTGTAGCAGATTCTACAACAGAAGCTGAGTATATAGCAGCATCAGATGCAGCTAAAGAGGCAGTCTGGTTGAAGAAATTCATCACAAAGTTGGGAGTGGTTCCCAGCATTGCAAATCCTATGGACCTTTATTGTGATAACAATGGTGCCATAGCACAGGCAAAGGAGCCTAGATCTCATCAGAGATCTAAACACATACTCAGGCGATATCACCTTATTCGAGAGATCATTGATAGAGGAGATATCAAAATATGCAAAGTAGACACAAACGACAACATTGCAGATCCATTATTCAAGGCTCTTTCACAGGTCAAGCATGATCAGCACACTAGGTCTATGGGTATTAGATACTTGTACAATTCGGCCTAGTGCAAGTGGGAGATTGTTAGTGTATATGCTCTAGGCCATTATCTTGGACCTTTTTGTATGTCGTTTTGGTTATTAATAAAAGAGATTTTTATCATTATTATTTGGTTGCATGTCACATAATAATGATTATTATTCCTGGTTACTTACTATTATGTTGATAATAATAAAATATAGCTAGTATGATTATTGATTGATAATCATGAGATGATTATGTATATATTGATATAATTCAATAATCATAGATATTTGTTAGAGAACAAAGTATTGGATGGACCCGCATTGAGATCACTACATGGGTCATTGTCATAAGTGAATCTCAAAGTAGTTATGTCTTAATCCTTTGACTTGAGATTGTCATAGTTTCCAACATAAGGACTGTTATGTTTTGACATAACCAAACATTGTCTTTAATCGGACAATCATAAAAGTCATGATTGAGCATAATAGAAATTATGTAGAGGATAATGAACAATCAAGATAGGATTTGTCCCTCTCTCTGAGAGAGATATCTTCTGGGCCCCTCGATAAGTGAGACTGAGAAATGCATGGCCGTGCTCAAATGAATTGATAGTGTGATCAATATCATTTGATTTTTATCAGTCTACTTAGAAATCGAGAAATCATAAGTTTAAACATTATAAGTTTGACATTGACTATGATTTATGTTCAAACTAGATATCGTGTGACAAAGAGATTAATTCATATTATATTTATTAGGCTTTATCGGACTATTGATCCTCATATTAGTTGGGTAGTCATAATGTCTTGCTAGAGGCCATTTATGACTTATGGGCCTTGTGGGACTGGACCTATTGCCAATTAATGTGAGCCTATTGGGTCACACACAAAAGAATGTTGTTGATGTGGTATGTTATATTAATGGGCTAAAAGCCCAAAGCCCATTAATATAATTAATAATAATAAAGTGTTATTATTATTAATCATTAATATAATTAATAATAATAATGTGTTATTATTATTAATATTAATCATTAATATTATTAATTAATATAATAATAATAATAATGTGTTATTATTATTAATATTAATTATTAATATAATTAATAATAATAAAGTGTTATTATTATTAATCATTTATTATTATGAGATAATAATATTTAAAAGATCTGCAGTCTATCTGTAACTGTTACAGATAAATGACTCTATCACATAAGATATTTGAGTATCTGCGAGATTGTGATAGTGGGTTATGAACACAACTCCTTTTAGGAAAAGGAGTTGTGGGAAAAACACAACTCCTTTTAGGAAAATGAGTTGTGGGAAAAACAAAAGACTGAAACATATAAATACCCCTTCTATGAATTGTGAAAGGTACATTTTTTAGTAAACTCGGTCTAAAAAGCTGCAGATTGTGAAGCACATAATCTATCTATCTTTGAGAGAGCTAGCACTCTAGAAGGATAGAAGACGTTCGTGTGGATACCATAGAGGGTATTCGTTTGAAAAAGCAGCACCATTAGTCCAACATTTTATCTTCTCGACGATATTAACAGGTTAGTTTCATATCCTTCTTGTGAATTAAACGAAGCACTTGGATTCTGGGAAAAGGAAATCAGAGAAATTTTATGCACTTGGATTCTGGAAAAAGGAAATCAGAGAAATTTTATTTTTCCGCTGCGCCTTTGGGTTGCAATAATCTCGAGCTTTCCCAACAGTAGGTCCACATCGCCCTTTTTCAGTTTTCTACTCCTTTTGAGACCCTGCACATTTGTACAAATGTGAGAACTACATTCGGTATCTAATACCCATGAAGCAGAGATATATAAATTAATATCTATAACATAAATACCCGAAGTTGTAGTCTCACTACTCTTCTACTCATCCAAATAAAGTTTGTAATTTATCTTCCAATGCCCTGGTTCCTTGCAATGGAAGCAGATTCCTTCCTTAGGAACTATTTCCTTAGGAACTTTTGCCTTAGATTGCCATTTAGGCTTGCCTCGTCCCTTAGGCCCATTACCACCTTTAGACTTGGGCTTCCCCTTATTTTTCATAGGCTTACCCTTATTGACATTCAAAATTTGGGTAGGCTTTTCTTGACATTCACCTCAGCTGTTTTTAGCATCCCATGTAGCTCAGGAATGAATTTTTCCATATTGTTCATGTTATAGTTCATGACAAACTGAGAAAAACTGATGGGTAAAGAATGTAGGATCAGATCCGTAGAGAGTTCTAAACTCAAAGGATAGCCAAGCCTAACAAGGTGATCAATGTAGCCTTTCATCTTCAAAACATGAGAACTAATTGATTCATATTCAGCCATTTTGCAATCATGCAATGCAATGGTGGTTTCATATCTATCCTGCCTAGCTTGCTGTTGGAAAGCCTATTTGAGATGGACACTCATAGATCATAGGCCTCAAGGTGCTCCAGATCTTTCTGAAGTTCTAGGCACATAGTTGCCAACATAAGACATTCAATGTCATTAGAATCATCCATATGCTTCTTATTCTTGTTCTTAACAGCATTACTAGCATCAGCAGGAGGTGGTTCCGGAATAGCTTCATCAAGCACATAGGACTTTTTCTCTTACTTGAGAATAATTCTCAAGTTTCTAAACCAGTCAACAAAATTAGTCCCATTTTCTTTTAGTTTATCCTTCTCAAGGATGGATCACAGTGATAAGGTGGAATTGTTATTAGCAGCCATAATTATCTATAAAAATATGCAAACATAATTAATTTAGTAAATTAATATTGAGGTGATAATAATCTCCCACTAAAATATAACCCTAAAAAATAATAATAATATTTTAGTGGGCTAAGATCCATATTTCACCTAATTCTAAGTCAGCTTTGGCATGACGCTTAGAAGTAAGTTATTTAAGTAGATAACTCCTTACCAATTACATCTAATGTAACTTTTAAAATTATGAGGTGTTGACATCATATGTCAAATGCATGTTATACCCCATCTAATGCCTTAGGCTCAAAACCGTTTTGATAGCCTAATTAAGCTCATCCAAATTAAATAAATGAGTAACTATTACTCATCCTACCTTACTAGGATAACCTAAGCACTTTGCTTTGGCAAAACCTGCATTTTGGTGATCTTAGTATTGATAGGTATTTAATATATGGGTGGCATTAAAATTTAAAATTTTAGAGTGAGGGTTCAACTTTTAATTTTAATTATTTTGTCTTGCATATATATATTATAACATCCTATATATATATATATATATATATATATATATTTATAGACTATCATGCATAGTATCTCATACTAATATATGACAAAATAATAAAATTATTTTACATATTCATTTAAATCTGATTTAAAGACTAAAAGAAAATAATTTTAAAATTTATTTTCTTATTAATATATATATATATATATATATATATATTTAAGGGTAAAATTGTAATTTAGAGCTTCTTCTTCCTCATGAAGAAACCCTAGCTGCCGCATGAAAACTTCAATATACCCGTCCGTCGCCAGCAACTGCGCAATGCTTGCGCTTCCCCAACCAACCCATTCTGTCAGAGGCGGTCCACAATATGAAAATTAGGACTCCCATTTTCTTCGTTTCCGATAGCAGAGAGGACAATTAGGCAATACTCAGCCACCAACATTCCTCAGCCGCACCATCACCTGGCGTCACCAGCGACCATCACATGGCAATTGTTCATGGCGACGCGTGCTACGTCGTGGCCATCACGTGTGATGGTTGGCAGTAGCTGGTCCTTAGCAATTGATGGGTTCACGATGATTGTTCATCGTGAATCCATTTTTCTTTTTTTTTAATTTTTATTAATTTAATTTTTCTAACAAAAATACCTAAATAATCTGATCATTTATCCATAATTATCATGCCATTTTAATAAACATATATCGCATATATAATATCAATCATGGCATAGTTAACTTAAACGAAAAGCACAAGTTGGCTCTGATACCACTGTTGGGAAATCTAGAGATTATTGCAACCCAAATTGCGCAGCGGAAAAATAAAATTTCTCTGATTTCCTTTTTCAGAATCTGAGTGCTTCGTTTATTTCATAAGAAGGATATGAGACTAACCTGTTAATCTCGTCAAGAAAATACAATACCGGACTGATGGTGCTGCTTTTTCAAACGAACACCCTCTATAGTATCCACACGAACGTCTTCTATCCTTCTAGAGTTCTAACTCTCTCAAAGATGGATAGATTATGTGCTCCACAATCTGCAATAGTTAGACTGAATTTTTCTAAAAAATTAACATCCCCATTTCCACAATTCATAGAAGGAGTATTTATATGTTTCAGTCTTTTGTTTTTCCCATAACTCCTTTTCCTAAAAAAAGTTGTGTTCATAACTCTCTATCACAATCTCACAAATATTCAAATATCTTATGTGATAGAGTCCTTTATCTATAACAGTTACAGATAAACTGCAGATCTTTTAAATATTATTATCTCATAATAATAAATAATTAATAATAATAACACTTTATTATTATTAATTATATTAATGATTAATAATAAATAATTAATAATAATAACACTTTATTATTATTAACTATATTAATAATTAATAATAATAACACTTTATTATTATTAATTATATTAATGGGCTTTGGGCTTTTAGCCCATTAATATGTCATAGCACATCAACAACGTTCTTTTGTATGTGACCCAATAGACTCACATTAATTGGCAATATGCCCAGTTCCACAAGGCCTATAAGTCATAAGTGGCCTCTAGCAAGACATTATGACTATCTAACTAATATGAGGATCAATAGTCCGACAAAGCCTAATAAATAGAACATGAATTAATCCCTTTGTCACACGATATCTAGTTTGAATATAAGTCATGGTCAATGTCAAACTTATAATGTTCAAACTTATGATTTCTCGATCTCTAAGTAGACTGATAAATTCAAATGATATTGATCACACTATCAATTCATTTGAGCACGGCCGTGCATTTTTCAGTCTCACTTATCGAGGGGCCTAGAAGATATCTCTCTCGGAGAGAGGGACAAATCCTATTTTGATTGTTCATTATCCTCTACATAATTTCTATTATACTCAATCATAACCTTTATGACTGTCCGATTTAAGACAATGTTTGGTTATGTCAAAACATAATAGTTCTTATGTTGAAAACTATGACAATCTCAAGTTAAAGGATTAAGACATAACTACTTTGAGATTCACTTATGACAATAACCCATGTAGTGATCTCAATGCGGGTCCATCCAATACTTTGTTCTCTAACAAGTATCTATGATTATTGAATTATATCAACATATACATAATCATCTCATGATTATCAATCAATAATCATACTAGCTATGTTTTATTATTATCAACATAATAATAAGAAACCATGGATGATAATCATTATTATGTAACATGCAAACAAATAATAATGATAAAAACCTCTTTTATTAATAACCAAAAGGACATACAAAAAGGTCCAAGATAATGGCCTAGGGCATATACACTAACATACACATCAAGATGGACTTGTCACCAGTAACCCTCTACATATTTCGATGTGCCCGACCCTCGACGGAGCTCCTCAGGACTTTCGCTTAAACATAACATAACATATCCATAATGCCAGGGGCGTAGAATGGGCAGCCCTGGTCTTTCCCTTACATAGTGCCAGGGGCATAGAATGGGCAGCCATGGTCTTTCCGTATCGTATCATGTCATAACATCTCGAGGGCTAGTGGGTCATCCAATATCCATCCACATCAACAGTAAATTATGCAATGCATTATATTCGTGAGTTCTAATGCAAACAGCCTAATACATAAACATGGCATTCGTGATGCGTGAACATGCTTAAAACGTTTGATTACTTTAAAATAATAGATTAGTTTAGTTCTACTCACCTCTGTCTGACGCTTGCCTAAAAAAGACGCAGCTAACTCACTGCAGGCCTCTACAGTCTCCTAGGTCTGATCCTATATAGATGGACTCAAATGAGGGACCAAACATAACTATTACATGACTCTAAAAAACTCCCTAAAAATCCCTAAAACATACCAAAGCATGCATACAAAATAAGCAAAAGAAGGCTAGGCAGGGGACTTTCGGCGGCATGTTCGGCGGCCGAAGGTCCCTCACAGATCCGAAAGTCAGGGACTTTCGGGCAGGTTCGGCGGCTAAACTCCACACAGATCCAAAAGTCAGGGACTTTCGGGGGCAGGTTCGGCGGCCTAAACCCCTTCACAGATCCGAAAGTCCATGCTTTCGGGGACAGGTTAGGCGGCCAAAAGGCTGCCTCCACAAGCAGGTTTGGCGGTTGAACCTTGCTTCGGCGGCCGAACCTGGGTTCTCCAGCAAGGCAAAACCCGATTCTGCCCTATGTACACAGCCACCAAAACACTCCAATCCTCACACCCAACAACTCAAACACATGCATACTCACTCATCAAGCATAAGGGGTATAAAAACTAGCCTAATCCCCAACAAGTAACAACAAAAACAACACAAGAGCAAACATTCATTAATAACCCAACTCAAACCCTATAACTTTATATCTAACCATTTCATGCATTATTAACCCTTAACCCCTTCTTAAAACTTATTTAAAACATACTAAAAATAAAGATATAGGCTTACCTCTTGGAGATCTAAGGGTGATAGCAACCCCAACTTGAAGATGAGGTAAGACGGTCTCCAGAGGTCTCCAAGATTTAAAAACTTGGATTCAAGCTCAAATTTTCAAAAACAAAAGGAAACTCGTGAATTTCCTAAGAGATTTCAAGGAAAAATAACAAAACCATAAAAGGGAGGGTAAGGACTCACCTCTGCCCGGAAATGGAGAGAAAGTTCTCTCATTTTCGGGCTAAAGGCCTCTTATAGGTGGCTGGATAAACCACCTTCGAGGGCCAAAAGAGAAGGTCCTGTGACGGCACTACCTTCGGTGGCTGAACTTGAAGGTTCGGCGGCCGAACCTGGGGTTCCTCTTCAAAACTCTTTTCTTTTCTTTTTAACTCAAAACCTTAAAATTTTCAAAATTCATTTTATAAAAATCTTATTTTACCCTTCCTAAGGAGATTCCAGCTTCGGGATTCCGGATTCCAATGGGGATTCCGTCGGAAGATTGGAATTCTGACACCGGAGTCTAGCTGGGTATTACATCGGATTTTTAAGAAATACTATAATTAACTCCATTTTCTTAGAATATAAAACTAATGATCATAAAGACAAAGGAACACAATTCTTACACAACTATTCTTGAGTTCTAAATAATTCCTTACACTCGCCCTATTCTTCAGTTTACTGACTTGAACGTCAGAGTGGCTGCTAGTTACCAACCACATCACATTTTCTTTCTTGCAAAATTGACTAATCGCAGTACAGATCTATTTCGACCATATCAATACTTAACTAATATTGAAAATTATGAGTAACATTAAAAATCATGTACATAATTTTTAAGAGTAAAAAAAAATTTTTTTAATATTGTTAAAATTAAATTAAAAATATTATTTTGTTACTTTAATATTTATTAATAAAAATTAAAATATGTAAAATATAATTTAAAAAATATTTTTCAAAATTCTTTATTTATTACAAGGAAAATAAAATAATTGATAAAAAGGACATGATTGAATGTAATAATGATAAATAATGTTGTGATTAAAATAAAAAGATTTTATTTACTAAAAAAATATAAATTTATCATTATTTATTTTTTAAATAATAAAAATATTATATATATATAGAGATATATATATACCAAACACCCCTAGTATTTATTGATTCTCCTCTAAAATAAAAAAAAAAATATAAAGAATAAAAAAATATTCTAAAATAAAAATATAGAATATAAAATGCATATTTAAAACTCGTATTCTTTCAACTCTCAAATTATAAAAATTATTATTTAAGCTATGAAAAAAAAATCATAATAATTAAAATAAAGGAGATAAAATTAATATCCAAATATTGATGCGTCTGTTAGAAATTATTAGAATTAAGATTAGAGTATTTGTTGAATTAAGAATTTAGATAAGGATTTTGGAAGGTTATGAATTGATGATTGAAGATGAGAAAATTTGTATTAAAAGAGATTTTTTTTTTTAATAACAGAGCCTTTGATCTGTTTCCCTCCGGAGAAGAAGAAGACGATGGCTTTGGAGTATTTTTATTGGACCGCGAGTTATAGTAAATTGGATCCATCAAATTTGAAAGTGAGTCGATTCTGATTGTTAAATCCAACTATTTACCGTGGACTAACCGTGTACTAAGGGGCCAGACCAGACGGACAGGATAGAAGCACAAACTTTTTAACTTTCCCTCCAAAATTGAACAGAAAACGTCCAACTCTCATCAGCCAAACAACCACAACAAACTCATGTACAATGTATCCTTATATGGAATTAGAGCTCCCTTTCGCTCGACATTTTTCTGCGAATGCGGCTGATGTGAAGGTCGATAGGGATGATCAGGTGTTGGAGAACTACAAGAGATCGTTTCAAATAGACGGGGAGGTGGCGTCGGCTGATGTTTTGAGAGCTGAACTTTTTCACGTAAGGACGGATGTAGAGAATCTTACCGTGTACTCTCAGGAGCTTACGGCAATTAATGGTGATCATGCTGAGGCTATAAAGAACACATTTGAGCCCGAGATCGAGACATTCCGACGAGAGGTTCAAAGAGGAAGGTAATTTTTTCCCAAGTCACCACCTCAAGTTTCAATTTCAACTTTTAAATTCTTCAATTCATTATTAATTGATTGTTATTTTAACTTTTTTGACAGATTCAGTGATCAAACACTGCATATTCTTGAATCGCTTTTGGTATGCAAAGATGTGAAGTCGTTAATGGGAACACGATCAAGATTGACAGAGTTCATGAGATCCGAATTTCTCTCTGTTATGCGTGATATTAAAGAGAAAACTGTTCAACAGAAGCTTTGGATTCTGGAATTTTTTGTTCATACTTTTGCTCTCTTGGGGGATATTGAGGCATAAATTCCTCTACTTAGAATCTTTCTTAGTTTCAACTGCAATGAAGATCATGATTTTTCCTCCCTGTTGTCTCTAAATTCAGATGTATGCAATATAATCCATGCTTAATGGTTTGTGTTGGCATTCTAGGGTTGTTTGGCGCTGAAATACGAGTCTTTGCTTTTGCGGGAAGTCAAGTCTTCAGATTGCCAATTTCTACAAGTTTCATGTATGGAATGGCTAAATTTCGCTGAGCGCTTGCTTGATAATGGCTTTTATCCTATTGCTAGACAGGTTTTTTTTTTCTTCTTTTATATTTAATTATTAGAACTGTTTTGCTGGTTAAATTTACATAAGGGTACATAGAGAATTATGTTCTTTTGTGAGATTATACTTGAGATGGTCATAGTGCTTTAGTTTTCTTTCACTTATGATGTTGAAAGTTAAGGTCTCTTGGGGATTATAACCTGCTAAAATAGTTAGTTGATGTGCAGTTTAAACAATTCCAGAGTTAACAACTTATTCAGAAACTTCCATTGTGTTTACCTCCAATTAACCCGGGACTTGCACTTTGCTACCTAGGGTGATGAGGTCATCCAATTGTTAGAACTTGGAATTCCAAAATGTCAAGTATAGACGAAGGTTATCTTCTATTATTTAGTCCAATCACTAGAATCAATGGTAGAAGGGGATTTTTTGTTATAATCTCTAAGGATAACTTAGGCTCTGAAGCTAAAATCTTAGCTTCTTGAACATGGGAGTAATCAAACATTATTCTTTAGATAATCGTAAAATTTTGTTTGTTCATTGATGCTTGATTCCTCGACTGTTATTAGGTCAAGTTGGCTTAGCTATTTAATTTTAGAGATATAATTTACATTTCCTCTCGCTATATATGTTTTTTTTTTTTTTGTCTGATTCTATGCTTTTACAGTAGTTTAACTCTTGTTATATCTTCTAAATTAAAATCACACTAGTTTAATAGTTGTGAATTCTTCAAATCTGCACAGTGGTTATGAATTTCATTTGTGCAGGCATGTGAAAACGCTTTGTTGCACATTAAAAAGGATGATGGTGAATTCTCCGGAAACAAAAGAATAAAAAGACTCAGGGACCATGCTGTCATATGCGCAGCTTCTGGTTCTGGTATGTCTTCTTTATGATGTTAAAATTCTCAAGATTCGCTTCATAATGCATTTGCATGTGGGATGGCCATATGTGCTGCGAAAGCATATCCTGCAGGCTTTTGAAATAAAAGCATAAAAAAATGCCATGTCATACAATTTATCGCAGTCCTTGTTATCATAGTTTGGTGTTGATTCATAATTAGTTATTCTATATTCTACATGCGTTTGCTCCATCAATAATGGGACAGAGTTATAGTTCGAACGTGTCAACAAAATTCTACATTTAATATAAATGAGAAAGTATAGCATCATAAAATGTTATCTAACAAGAAATGGTAATATTGAACCAATTGAAACATACTGTGGTTAGTTGTTGCTTAGGAGGTTAAAGTTTAAAATTCATCTTCATGTATTGGGTTTTCATGTAAGGTCAATGAAATGAAGTTATCTTGGAAAGAGAAATAATGGATGCAATGAAAAACAAAATTGACGTTGATGAATGATAATGATTACAAGCAGATAACTTCACACTTCAAAGCTCATTTACGGAAAAAGGGGGCCATACTACATAACTTTATCTAGATATTAATGGAATATTTTCAAAAATCTATATCTGCATATGTTGCATATCATTTACTGCCTGCTGGAAGGACTGTTTGTCATTTTTGTTCTTTCAAGTCCTTTTCAATGTTTAATAAATATGCTTCACCCTGAACTCTTTTAAATGGGGAAATGGATTACATGCTTCTTCAAGTTAGTATTGCAATTATTTTGTCCATTGCAGTCCAGGCTCTGGCAACAGAATACTTGAAAAGGAAAACAATTGAGAAGAGCAACATATCTTCTCCAATTAGTAAAGAAGCGCAATGTATGGCTAGCTCTCTGTTCCGAAATGGAATCAAGAAGCGAAATGTACGACAATTGCTTGAATCCCAACGTACGCGTGTACCAGAAATTTTTAAGTTCACTGCCCCCTGAAACGATCATGTGGATGACGCTATGCTACTCATAAATGAATGAGCTAATTCTCTTTAACCAAAAGAATGTATGCTTGGATTCGCTCACCACATTGATCAGGTTAGCTGTAATAAAATTGTGAATTATTGTTTTGCATAATTTGGTCAGGAACGGCCACCCAATTAAGAGCAGTGTTTGACATGGAAGAATATGGTAGTCATTGATGTCCCGTTTTGCGTATATCATGCTTCCTTTGATTTAGACTAGCCATGCCAAGGTCTGATAAAGATAATTAGCATTACTGGAGCATTTGCTTGATCATATGAATGTAATGAAATAAATTCCTAGTGATAACCTGAGCCCATCTTGGAGAGAACTTGATTGCAATTATTATTCCTCCTTGGTCATTCTAGTATAGTAGGAATCTTTAATGCGAAAACTCATATTTTAGCAGGGCCATTAAGCACTTCTCTGTTTAATTTTATATATAAAATGATGATTTATTCGATTAAAATAAGAAACATTAATTTGATTGGTGAAAGAAAGTTGAAATTGTTAAATGATCGCAATTTGTTCAACTCAATTCCTGTTGGGCATTTTCAAATATGGTTTTGATTGTTATGGAAAGAAAGAGATTTCGATATTGTAGTGCATTACCATCAGAACTCCGAAACAATAAAGGAAATTCTCTGGTCCAAGTCCTACTGGGATATGGAGTCCTAACTTCGGCTGTGCATACACATATATAAATATACAGGATTGGCCTTGTAGCTAATTCCATACTCATTCTCTGATCGTTCAATCTCCTCCTGCTAATATAAAAGAAGAGAAAATTAATCTCTCGACATAGAAGAACCTAAAGGAGATGGCTGAAAAGGACTCTAACTCTTCAGGTATAGTTCTTACTCTGCAGAACATCGTATCAACGGTAAACTTGGACTGTAAATTGGATATTAAGAACATAGCACTTCGTACTCGGATACAACCCAAAGCGTTTCTCCGCTGTGATTATGAGAATCAGAGACCCCAAAACCACTGCCTTAATTTGACATGAAGCAACTAGTCTTGGACTATACGGCAAACTTGGATCGGATCTAACTTTTGCTGCCGACGTTCGATAAAGACCCACGATAACTTTTCGGAAAGAAAATTTCGAGACGCACGACTTTCAAAAGTGTGACAAGGGGCATAGGCTTGTCACGAAGTTTGATATGAAAATTCCATCGTTTAGAGGGTCAATTTTGCATTTTAATTATTTTTTTGGATAGTTTAGGTATTTTCGTAATTTTGCTTATTAGGGTTTTGTTTCTATTATAAATAGCCTACCTTGACTATTAGAAACCCACTTTTTCAATTTTTGAGAAATTTCAATAAAACTTTTTAGTCTTCTAACCTATCTTTTTTCTTAGAGCCAAACAATATTGGTTAAAACTCCTGACGGAGTCTAAATAGTCGTTTATCATATTGGTATCAGAGCAAAGTTCGACCATGGTAGATAACCAATGTAATACCCGGCTAGAATCCGGCACCGGAATTCCTGTTGTTTGGTGGACTCCGGGGTGTTGGGATTCTATATAAGGGTAGGAGTTATGGTTTCTATGTGTTATGATGTGGTTAAATGTTTTAAGGTTAAGGGAAGTGAGTTTTGAGTTGAAATGACCTAAGGCAGTTGAGCCAAGTTCGGCCGCCGAAAGTAAGTTCGGCCGCCGAAAGTGTTTGGCTTCCGAAGGGAAGTTCGGCCCCCGAAGGTTGCATGCGCGTGCATGTGAATGGGCAGCCGAAGCTGAGTGGCTCGTGAGCTGAGTCATATGTTTTGACAGATGTTGGCTTCAGATTCTTGCCATGAATTAGCCACGTCTTCTATGACTCATCTGCAAGTGTTTTGAGCAGCTCATGCAGGAGTTTGCTCATTCACTAAGTTTTGCAGGGTTTGAAGCAAAAAGTGAGTTTGAGAGAGTTTGAGAGTGTGAGAAGAGGTGATCCGTTTTTCCCTTGTTCAGAGTGTTTAGCTTCTTGCTACAGGAGGTAAGTGATGCACTTGAACATGTGCATATGTTTTCTGAAGGTTTTAGGGGGATTTGTGGAAGGAGATGCATGCTTAGGTTATTCATGATAGTTTTGATGAGTTATGCATGGATACATGTGTATGTGTTATGTTTGATTTGTTGTTTGGGGTTATTAGCTAGTCTTGGACCCCTGTGAGCATATACATGAGTATATGTAAGGTGAAGAGGTGACGTTTGCATGGTTTGAGAAGGTAAAGGAAAGAAGGAGATGGTTTGCCGTTGAAACTGAGTTCTGGATGAACTCAGGTTCGGCAGCCGAAGGTTCATTCGGCCGCCGAACCTCTTGCGTGGTGGCTTAGGCTGCCACAGCTTGCCCCTGAGTGTTTTGCATGTTCGGCTCTGTTTGGGGTTTCGGCCGCCGAAGGTGCCGCCGAAGGTGCTTGAGTTTCGTCTCTGGAGAGGACATTCGGCCGCCGAACCTGCCGCCGAAAGTGTTCTGTCCAGCTTTTCTTTTGCATGCTTTGCATGGCTAGTTAAGTGAGTTTCAGGGGATTCTTGGGTAGTTTAATAGAGGTATTGAGACAGTAGTTTGGTCCCTCATTTGCGTCCATCTGTATAGGTACAGACCAGAGGAACCAGAGAGAGCAGCAGTGAGTACTGCTCCAGAGTTTCAGAACCTGCAGAGTCAGTCAGTCCAGATAGCCAGAGGTGAGTGGAACTAAACTTATGACTTTTAATTGAATCACAAACTGCTTTTAGCATGTCTCATGCATCATGTTTATGCCATAGGTTGATTGCATTAGTACTCACGAATATGTTGCATTGCATTGTTATTTGATGATGTGAGTAAATGCTGAATGATCCAATAGTCACAGACAGGAAGACCAGGAGCCTTTGACTACGCCCTGGCACGTATAGCAAAGACCAGGAGCCTTTGACTACGCCCTGGCAGGTATATAGCAAAGTCCAGGAGCCTTTGACTACGCCCTGGCAATGGTAAGTTTACAGGTGTTATATACACATATACATATATGACAGGAAGACCAGGTGCTCGATTCTACGCCCTGGCACAGAGTTACTGGGACTATGTGGTGACAGGTTTACTCGTGATGTGGCTTGTCTGTGATATGGTGCATTCCATGAGATCATATTTTACTGAGATGTTCTACTATTCTACTCACTGGGCTATAGAGCTCATCCCACTCCCTTAACCCCAGTTTTGCAGGTTCAGTGTACAGTGTACAGGGACAGTCCAGCAGAGTACAGGAAGAGTAAAGAGATCTGTAATAGCTTAGAGTGGACATGTAATTTAAAGAGATATAATAGTTGTTGCTTGACCTAGTGACCTAGTGATGTATGTTTTGTACATGATCTGTATATGTATGTATGTTTTCCTGTATGTGAAAACCAGGCTTAACAGGTATGAGTTAACCCATCTAGAGCAAGCTCTAGGCAGGGATACAGAGTACAGAGTACATGAGTACAGAGTACAACAGAGATAGTGCATGCACAGGTTAAGCCTTGGTTCAGCAAAGAGTTTTATTTTCACATAATATGTATGATCATGTATGAGTTTTACAGGTACACAGAGAGTATAGCAGGCTTGCTACGGGTTCTGGCGGCCTTAAGCCGACCTGAATCCTAGCGCCGGTGACGGTCCTTTTTGGGGTCGTTACAACCAAGAGGCGCAACTTGCTGCAATTGAGGCATCTTTGGCAGAATTGAGGGAGATGATCGGACAGCTAACCCTGTAGCAGGGACTCCACCAACCCGTTGCCGTCGCACACCCCCAGCCAGTCGCCAATCCTGTGCCTGCAAATCCCCATCAGAATTATCAAGAAGGTTACAAGATCAAGATAGACCTTCAAAACTTTTATGGTTCGCTGGATGTGGAATTTGTTCTTGATTGGCTGGCGAAGGTTGAACGTTTTTTCGAAGTTATGAATGTGGAAGAGGATCGCAAGGTTCTGACTGTGGTCTATAAGCTAAAAGGGGGTGCAGTAGCCTGGTGGAATTTGATTCAAAACGAACGCCATCGGAGGAGGCTGGAACCCATATGAAACTGGGTGTTGATGAAGTAGATGTTTGAACAACGGTTCTTACCTAGAGATCATGTTCAGGTTTTGTATAACTGGCATCATGACTGTGTACAGGGGAACCGAAGGGTGGATGAATATACCGATGAGTTTTTGAGGTTGCAGGCGAGGTATGAAAACTGTGAGAACGAAGCCCAACAGGTTGCTCATTATTAGAGGGGCCTGAATCACGAAATTCATTGTATGATGGGAGTAGCTGCGATTTTCACCTTGGCAGACGCTATTGAGATGGCAAAAAGGGTAGAAGAGCGTGATGATTGGCAACCACGATAGCAGTACAACCAGAATTTCAATTACAGAAATTTTGGTTCGACAGGGACGCAACAATATAAAGGCAATTACAGTGGGCAGCCTTCTAAGGTTGTAAATTCTGGTAATCCTCATAATACCATGGAAGAAATGAGAGACAACAAGGGAAAGGCAGTTACCACTACAGCAGATAAAGGAGGCAGAACCAATCCTTATCAGAAGCCAATAGGAGACATATGTTACCGCTGCAAGTAACCTGGTCATCGATCAAATAATTATCCAGAACGTAGAGGAATTAACACTGATCGCCGATAGGTTAATATAGTTGAGCAGGTGGCCGAAACTGACAAGGAAGTGGATGACGATGACGGATCTATTGCTGGTTCTGAAGATGGAGAGCTCACCTATGTAGTAAAGAAAATCTTATGCTCAACAAAACAGGAGGATGAGACGCAAAGGAGAAAGATTTTTCAGGCAAAGTGTTGAGTAGGAGAGGCAATTTGCAGGCTAATTATAGATAGCTGCAATTGTGAGAATCTGATAGCTAAACAATTGGTGGAGAAATTGCAGTTGTCTAGATAGCCGCACCCTTCGCCATACAAAGTCGGATGCATTAAGGAAGGTCCGACAATTGAGGTCAACAGAATCTGCAGCATGCCTATCTCGATCGATAAATCTTATACTAAACCTGTTAATTGTGATGTTATGGGTATGGATTGTTATGGAATTTTGCTAGGTCGCTCTTGGAAATTCGATGTTGATGCTTGCATAAGGAGAATGAGAATTCATACATATTCACGTGGAATCAAAAGAAGATTACTATCTTACCTTCCGGTTCTGCGAAACATTCTAAAGTGGAAGGGAAGAATGTTGTTACTATTTCCATTGGAGTGTAGAGGCTATCAGGCGCAGTTGAGAAATCTGGAGGCACACTGGCTTTATTGGTGAGAGCAAAAGGTACAATGGAGGATGTACCATCTTTACCACCACCTATCAAAGAATTGTTGAAGGAGTTTCCTAAGATAGTGGAGGAATCATCCAAGCTTCCACCTCTGCGGGTTATCCAATATTAGATTGATCTCATTCCTGGATCAAAATTACCGAATCTGCCTCATTACAAGATGAGTCCAAAGGAGAGTTGTTAGTAATTTGCCTTTAGTATTTGACTAAGTCTTTACAGATTTAGTTTTTTTTAACAAATCTTTAAGCATGATTTACTTGTTGCTTAATTATAGGAGATTAGTTTAGATTTTTTTCAGATTATTTGCAACAATGGTTAAGTAGTTTTTTTTCCTATAAATATTCATCAGTAAATAAGAAGTGTGTGCTTCCAATTCCAATATATTCCAGTTCTTTAACTCCTTTTCATATAGCTTTATATCTGTCTTTACTACAAAGTGGTATCAGAGCTTAATATCTTGAGGGATCTATGAGAATGGAGAGTGATACACAATCAGCTTTTAGCCATCATGCTGCTCCACCAGTTTTTGATGGCCAAAATTATCAAGCTGTTAGAAAGACGGTCTATCTTGATGCTATGGATCTTTGGGAGGCTGTAGAAGAAGACTACGTTGTTCAACCATTGCCTGCAAATCCAACGGTGGCATAGATAAAAAATCACAAGGAGAGAAAGACAAGGAAGTCAAAATCCATAGCTTGTCTTTACTCTGCCGTTTCAAATACAATTTTTATCAGGATCATGAATCTGAATTCAGTCAAAGCCATATGGGATTATCTCAAAAAGGAGTATCAAGGTAATGAAAGAACTAAGAGCATGCAAATTCTCAACTTGATTAGAGAATTTGAGATGGTAAAAATGAAGGAGTCGAAAACAATTAAGGATTATTCGGACAAGTTGCTGGGCATTGTCAACAAAGTAAGGCTGCTGGGTAAGGATTTCTCTGATAACATAATTATTGAAAAAATTCTTATCACTCTTCCTGAGAAATATGAGTAAAAAATGTCTTCGCTCAAGGAGTCTAAGGATCTGTCAAGCATATCCTTGGCAGAGTTGGTTAATGCTTTGCAGGCTCAGGAGTAAAGAAGGATAATGAGAAAAGAAGAAAATGTGGAGGATGCTTTGAAGGCCAAGTTAGAAAGTTCAAGAGGCAAAGACAAGAGATTATGGAAAAATATAATAGCAGCAAGTTCAGCAATGTCAACAAAGGTGCTAGTTCACCTTGTACACACTGCAAAAAGTCGAATCACCATCCAAAGAAGTGTTAGTGGAGGCCTGACATTAAGTGCAGAATCATAGGACATATGAAGAAGTGTGCAAATCCCAACAGTCTGAAGTATCAAAAGCACATATAGAAGAAAATGATGAACAACTCTTTATGGCGATGTGTTTTGCAGTTAAGAACAACTCAAGTGATTCTTGGTTGATAGATAGCGGCTGCACCAATTACATGACCAATGATCCAATTCACTTCATGGAGATCAATAAGACTTTTTATCTCTAAAGTGAGGATTGGAAATGGCCATCTTATTCCATCAAAGGAAAAGGCATAGTGGAAATTGAGAGTTTGACAGGTTTAAAACATATCTCTGACGTTTTGTATGTGCTTGATATTGACCAAAATTTGTTGAGTGTTGGACAGCTTCTTGAAAAAGGCTACAAAGTTTTTTTTGAGGATGAGCAATGCTTTATTAAGGATGCAATGGGCAGAAATGTGTTTAAGGTCATGATGAAGTCTAAGAGTTTTGCTCTGACTTTGCTGGAAAATGGACAAGTAGCACTTGTATGTCACCTCAGCAATGCATAATTGTGGCACAAAAGGTTGGGACACTTTCATCATGCTGGATTACTATATATGCAGAAAAATGACTTTATGAAGAGTGTCCCACTACTCGAGGAAGAGCTAGCTAATTGTGTGGCTTGTCAATATGGAAAGCAGGTTGGGAAACCATTTCCTCGAATCGTATGGAAAGCGTCACACAAGCTACAGCTGGTGCATTCAGATGTTGGAGGACCTCAGAAAACATCATCTTTAAATGGTAATCAGTATTATATTATATTTATTGATGATTACACAAGATTTTATTGGATTTACTTCTTCAAATCCAAAGCTGAGGTTGCTAGTATGTTCTAGAAGTTTAAAAATTAGGTGGAAAATCAAAGTGATTGCATAATACGAACAATAAGGTCTGACAATGGAACAGAGTACAAGAATGCAATTTTTGACAAATTTTGTGAGGATGCAGGTATTGAGCACCAACTCACAACTCCTTACGCTCCCTAGTAGAATGGCGTAAGTGAGAGAAAGAACCGGAGCATCATGGAGATGGCAAGATGCATGCTGCATGAAAAAGGGTTGCCAAAAAATCTTTGGGCAGAAGCTTCAAGTACTGCAGTTTTCTTGTTGAATAGGCTCCCGACTAGAGCTATTGAAGGCAAAACACCATTTGAGGCCTGGTTTGGTTATAAGCCAGATTTACAAAATCTAAAAATTTTTGGTTGCCTATGTTTTTCTTATGTACCACAGGTGAAGAGAGATAAACTTGATAAGAAGGCAGAACCCGGTACATTATCGGATACAGCAGCACTTCTAAAGCTTACAGAATTCTCCAATCTCAAAATGGAAAAATTATTGTAAGTTATGATGTCAAATTCATGGAGGACAAGCAATGGATTTGGGAGGAGACAATAGAAAGAGAATTTCTAGAATTCTCTCAAGAACTTGATGACAAGATAGATGATGTTCCTGTTCGTGGCACAAGATTATTGTCTGATGTCTATGCAAGGAGTAATATTGTTGTTTTTGAGCCTGCAGAATTCAATGAAGCAATGAAGGATGACAAATGGATAGATTCCATGAAAGATGAACTATGAATGATCGAGAAGAATGACACCTGGGAATTGGTGGACAGACCTCAAAATAGAAAGATCATTGGTGTGAAATGGGTTTATAGGACCAAACTCAATGCTGACGGTTCTGTAAACAAACATAAAGCCAGATTAGTTGTGAAAGGGTACAATCAAGTCTTCGGAGTATATTTTTCAGAAACTTTTGCTCCGGTTGCACGTTTGGAGACTATAAGGATGTTGTTAGCTTTATCTGCACAAAAAGGTTGGAAACTTTATCAGTTGGATGTTAAGTCGGCTTTTTTAAATGGTTTCCTTCAAGAAGAAATCTATGTTGAATAGCCTGAGGGATTTCTAGTCAAGGGAAAGGAGGAGAAAGTTTACAAACTGAAGAAGGCTTTGTATGGCCTTAAACAGGCTCCCAGGGCCTGGTATAGCAGAGTTGATATTTATCTTCAAAGTATTGGATTTGCAAAAAGTCCAAGTGAAGCCACATTATATGTGAAGAAATCTGATGCTAACATAATTGTAGTGTCTATTTATGTTGACGATTTGCTTGTTACGGGAAGCGATGAAAAATTGGTGAATGAATTTAAAGCTGATATGTTCAAAGCTTTTGAGATGACAGATCTTAGTTTATTGTCTTATTTTTTGGGTCTAGAGGTGAAACAAAATGCTCATGAAGTCTTCATATGTCAGCAGAAGTTTGCAAAGGAAATTCTTAAGAAGTTTCACATGAAAGATTGCAAAGAAATTAGCATACCAGTGAATTTGATGGAGAAGTTCAGTAAAGAAGATGGAGCTGAAAAGGTGGATGAAGGGCTGTACAGGAGTTTGATTGGTTGCTTGATGTATCTCATAGCCGCAAGACCGGACATAACCTTTGCCGTCAATTTGCTATCAAGGTTTATAAATTGTGCCAGTAAAGTTCATTTTGTAGCTGCTAAGTGTATTTTAAGATATTTGAAGGGTACAATAGATTATGGCATCAAATATTATGGTCTTAAAAATTTTCAGCTCCAAGGTTTTTCTGATAGTGATTGGGTAGGTTCTACTGATGATATGAGAAGTACAACTGGTTTTTGTTTCAGTTTTGGCTCAGGTGTTTTCTCATGGAGTTCAAGAAAGCAAGAGGTTGTTGCTCAAAGCACAGCAGAAGCAGAGTTTATTGCAGCAAATGCAATTGTGAATCAAGCAATTTAGATCCGAAAAATACTTCAAGACTTGCAGATAAAGCAAAATGATCCAACAGAGATTTTTGTTGACAACCAAGCTGCCATTGCAATCTCAAAGGATCCTGTCTTTCATGGAAAAACTAAGTACTTTAATATCAAGCTCTATCACTTGAGGGAAAAGCAGAAAGATGGTGAAATCAAGCTAGTGTTTTGCAGAACAGAGGAACAAATTGCAGATATCTTAACCAAAGATGACTAAAGCAAGATTCCAAGAGTTGAGGAATAAGTTAGGTGTATGCAAATACTAAGGCAAGGGGGTGATTGTTAATAATTTGCCTTTAGTATTTGACTAAGTCTTTACAGATTTAGTTTTTTTAACAAATCTTTAAGCATGATTTACTTGTTGCTTAATTATAGGAGATTAGTTTAGATTTTTTCCAGATTATTTGCAGCAGTGGTTAAGTAGTTCTTTTCCTATAAATATTCATCAGTAAATAAGAAGTGTATGCTTCCAAGTCCAATATATTACAGTTCTTTAAATCCTTTTCATATAGCTTTATATCTGTCTTTACTACAAGAGTGAAATTCTCCAAGAACAGATTGAAGAATTACTGAAGAAGGGGCATATTCGGGAGAGCATTAGCCCCTGCGGAGTACCTGCCCTATTAGTTCCAAAGAAAGATGGGACTTAGAGAATGTGCGTGGATAGCAGGGCTATCAACAAAATTACAGTTCAATATCGATTTCCTATTCCACGATTGGATGACATGCTGGATCATCTATCCGGGTCTAAAGTCTTTTCTAAAATCGACCTTAAAAGTGGCTATCACCAAGTTCGGATCAAGGAGGGAGATGAATGGAAGACTGCCTTCAAGACTAAGGAAGGCTTGTATGAGTGGCTGGTTATACCCTTTGGTTTAACGAATGCACCTAACACTTTTACACGACTCATGAACCAGGTTTTGTGTCCTTTCTTATGTAAATTTGTAGTTGTTTATTGTGATGACATCTTGATTTTTAGTCGAAGTGAAGAAAAACATCTACAACATCTCCGTCAAGTCATGACAGCCTTGCAAGAAAGTGAGCTGGTTATTAATATTAAGAAGTGCATTTATATGATGGGGCGCGTTCTGTTCCTGGGCTTCGTTGTTAGTGCAGAAGGGATACATGTTGATGAGAAGAAGGTAGAAGCAATACAGAATTAGCCTATCCCCAAAACTATTTCTAAAGTTCGCAGTTTTCATGGCCTAGCTACTTTCTATCGATGGTTTATTAAAAATTTCAGCAGCATCGTTGCCCCTGTACCGACCCCAAAATGGACCGTCACCGGCGCTAGGATTCAGGTCGGCTTAAGGCCGCCAGAACCCGTAGCAAGCCTGCTATACTCTCTGTGTACCTGTAAAACTCATACATGATCATACATTTTCTGTGAAAAATAAAAATTCTTTTCTCTGTACCAAGGCTTAACCTGTGCATGCACTATCTCTGTACTCTGTACTCTGTACTCTGTACTCTGTACTCTGTACTCTGTCCCCCTGACTAGAGCTTGCTCTAGATGGGTTAACTCATACTTGTTAAGCCTGATTTTTCACATACAGTAAAACATATATACATATCCAGATCATGTACAACACCTACAGCACTAAGTCAAGCACATTTCTAACTTTAGACACAACTATTACAGCTCTTTAATATTACATGTCCACTCTAAGCTATTACAAATCTCTTTACTCTTTCTGTACCCTGCTGGACTGTCCCTGTACACTGTACACTGAACCTGCAAAACTGGGGTTAAGGGAGTGGGATGAGCTCTATAGCCCAGTGAGTAGAACAGTAAAACATCTCAGTAAAACATGATCTCATGGAATGCGTCATAACACAGACAAACCACATCAATAGTAAACCTGTCACCACATAGTCCCAGTAACTCTGTGCCAGGGCGTAGAATCGAGCACCTGGTCTTCCTGTCATATATGTATATGTGTATATAACACCTCTGTACTTACCATTGCCAGGGCGTAGTCAAAGGCTCCTGGACTTGCTATACCTGCCAGGGCGTAGTCAAAGGCTCATGGACTTCTTGTCTGCGACTATGGGATCATTCAGCATTTACCCACATCAACAAATAACGATGCAATGCAACATATTCGTGAATACTAATGTAATCAACCTATGGCAAACTCATGATGCATGGGATATGCTAAAACATTCCATTGTGCAAGTTAAAAGAGTTAAGTTTAGTTCCACTCACCTCTGGCTAACTGGACTGACTGACTCTGCAGGCTCTGAAAACGCTGGGCAGTACTCACTGCTGCTCTCTCTGGTTCCTCTGGTCTATATAGGTACAGATAAACTCAAATGAGGGACCAAACTAACTGCTGACCAACTCTATTAAACTTCCCAAGACTCCCCTTCAACTCACTCTAAACCTCATGCAAAGCATGCAAAGGAAAGCTGGACAGAACACTTTCGGCGGCAGGTTCGGCGGCCGAAAGTCGTCTCCAGAGACGAAACTCAAGCACCTTCGGCGGCCGAATCTCAAGCTTCGGCGGCCGAACCCTTTCGGGGGCAAGTTTCGAGGGCCAAAAGGCATTCCAGAGACGAAAGTCTCTAACCTTCGGCGGCACATTCGGCGGCCGAATCCCCCAAACAGAGCCGAACATGCAAAACTCGCGGGGGCAAGCTGTGGCAGCCTAAGCCACCATGCAAGAGGTTCGGCGGCCGAATGAACCTTCGGCTGCCGAACCTGAGTTCATCCATAACTCAGCCCCGACGGCAAACAAGCTCCTCCATCCTTTCAATCTCTCAAAACATGCACACTTCAACTCCTCAACACACATATACTCATGTATATGTACAAAGGGGTCCAAAACTACTTAAAAACCCCAACAAACACAGCAAACATAACACATAATCATGCTTACAAGCTAAACCATCAAAAAAACACCCTTTGTCACCTAAGCATGCATCACTACCCAAACCTTCATAAAACTTCTGTAAAACAGTAAAACATGTTCAAGATCTTTACTTCCTCCTGTAAACACGAAGATGAACGATCTGAACAAAGAAAATGGATCAACTTCTCTTCAAACTCATAAACACTCTAACCTAAGCTTTTTCACTTCAAAACCTTCAAAAACTTTTGAAAACCAACACACACTCTGCATGAGCTGGGCTTGCAAATAAAGCATGGGAGACGTGGCCAATCTTCTGGACAGGGTTTGGAGCCAACACCTGTCCAAAATGCTGACTAAGGATTGCACAAGAGCTGGTTGAGCAACTCAGCTTCGGCTGCCGAATCGCATGCAAAACCATGCAACATTCGGGGGCCGAACCTGAACTGCGGAAGCCAAACATTGGGCACTTTCGGCGGCCGAACTTACCTTCGGCGGCCGAACTTGGCAAAATTCTCCATAGACTTTTCTCTTCCAACCTCAACCCAACTCAAATCCATTTAACTAAAACCCTTAACATACATCATAACACTGTAGGAAAACATAAATCCTACCCTCCTATAGAATTTCGACACCCCGGATTCCACCGGACGACAGGAATTCCGGTGCCGGATTCTAGCTGGGTATTACATTCTCCCCCCATTAAAAACATTCGTCCTCGAATGTTTCTAAAACAAATAACACATAAACCGGAGGAAACTAACCTCAAAACAAATATGGATACTGCTGGAGCATAGACTCCCGCGTCTCCCAGGTGCACTCTTCTAGGTTATGGTGGTTCCATAGAACTTTCACCATCGGAATCCCCTTGTTTCTTAGCTGTCTGATCTGCGTGTCCAGAATCCGCACTGGCTGCTCTATATAGGTGAGATCTGTCTGCATCTCCACCTCAGGCTCACTCAGAACCTGATTCGGATCTGACACAAACTGCCGTAGCATAGAAACATGAAATACCGGGTGAATTCTCTCCATAGAAGCAGGTAAATCCAGCTTATACTACACATTTCCGATCCTTTGCAAAATCTCAAAGGGTCCAATGTATCGTGGAGCTAACTTACCCTTCTTCCCAAAACGAACCACTCCTTTCATTGGAGACACTTTTAGCAATACCCAATTACCCTCCTGAAACTCTAACTGTTTTCTGCGAACGTCTGCAAACTTTTCTGTCTACTCTGAGCTGTCCTGATTCTATCTCTGATCACGGGCACTACTCGACTAGTAATCTCTACTAACTCTGGCGCTGCAAGAGCCTTCTCTCCTATATCTTCCCAACAAACAGGGGATCTGCACTTCCTCCCATACAAAGCTTCATAAGGAGCCATCCCAATGCTAGCATGATGGCTGTTATTGTAGGCAAACTCCACCAAAGGTAGATGCTGCCGCCAAGAACCGCCAAAGTCTAACACACACAGTCGAAGCATATCCTCGATGGTCTGGATGGTCCTCTCTGACTGTCCATCAGTCTGTGGGTGGAAAGCAGTGCTAAACTCTAATCTCGTGCCCATCGCACTCTGCAGACTTCGCCAAAATCTAGAGGTAAACTGAGGTCCTCTATCTGAAACTATCGACACAGGAACACCATGTAATCTCACTATCTCATCCAGATAGACCTGTGCCAACTTATCCACAGAATAGGTACTCCGAACTGGAAGAAAATGAGCAGATTTTGTGAGTCTATCCACAATCACCCATATAGAGTCTATCTTGTTGGACGTTGCTGGTAAACCCACTACAAAATCCATGGCTATATTCTCCCATTTCCACTCTGGAATCGGCAATGGGTTAAGCATTCCTGCTAGTTTCTGATGCTCTAGTTTCACCCTCTGGCAAACTGCACAAGCTGTCACAAACTGCGCCACTTCTTTCTTCATGGCTGGCCACCAATAGACCCTTTTCAGATCCTGATAAATCTTGGTGGCTCCTGGGTGAACACTATATCTTGCATTATGAGCTTCCCTCATAATGTCTTCCTTCACACTGCTCCTATCTGGTACACAAAGTCGACTCCCATAACGGAGGATCCCTTTGCTATCAAATCTAAACTCTGCACTGTTGCCTGACTGAACAGTCCTGGCAATCTTCATCAACGCAGGGTCCTCATGCTGTCTCTGAGCTATATGCTCCAAAAACACAGGTGTCACTCTCATCTGTGCTATCAACGCACCTGTACCAGACAACTCTAACTGTAACCCCTCTTCTAAGAGCGTGTAAAGCTCCATTACAACTGGTCTCCGCTCTGCTGCTATATGGGATAAACTGCCTAGTGACTTCCGGCTAAGGGCGTCTGCCACAACATTCGCCTTACCCGGATGATACTGGATCTTACAATCATAATCACTGAGCAATTCTACCCATCTCCTCTGCCTCAAATTCAGCTCTCTCTGACTTAAGATGTACTGTAAACTCTTGTGATCAGTGACGATCTCGCATTTCACCCCGTAGAGGTAATGCCGCCACATCTTAAGTGCAAAGATAACTACTGCCATCTCTAGGTCATGGGTAGGGTAATTCAACTCGTGCTTCTTTAACTGTCTAGAAGCATAAGCTATCACCCTATCACTCTGCATCAAAACACAGCCCAATCCCACTCGAGATGCATCACAGAACACTGTGAAATCCTTATTACTCACAGGCAGAGCTAGCACTGGTGCTGTTGTCAATCTCTTTTTGTGCTCTTCAAAGCTCTCTTCACATTGGTCTGACCAGACAAACTTCTGGTTCTTCTGAGTCAATTTGGTCATAGGAGCCGCTATCTTTGAGAAGTTCTGAACGAACCTCTTGTAGTAACCTGCCAGTCCCAGAAAGCTTTTAATCTCAGTCACTGTCGTGGGTCTGGGCCAGTTAGCTACAGCCTCTATCTTCTTGGGGTCTACCTCAATACCTTCTGCTGATACCACGTGTCCCAAGAAGGCAATGCTCCTCAACCAAAACTCACACTTCGAGAACTTGGCATACAATCCATGCTCTCTCAGTGTTTGCAGAACTATCCTCAGATGCTGGGCATGCTCCTCTGCATCTCTGGAATACACTAAAATATCATCGATGAAAACAATGACAAAGTGATCCAGAAACTCACTGAAAACTCTGTTCATGAGATCCATGAATGCTGCAGGGGCGTTAGTCAACCCGAACGGCATCACTAAGAACTCATAATGCCCATATCTAGTCCTGAAAGCTGTCGTAGGCACATCTGCCTCTCTGACTCTCAACTGATGATACCCGGATCTCAGATCTATTTTCGAAAAACAACCTGCTCCAGCTAGCTGGTCAAAGAGATCATCAATCCGAGGTAGCAGATATCTATTCTTGATAGTGACCTTGTTCAACTGTCTGTAGTCGATACAAAGTCTGAGGGATCCATCCTTCTTTCTGACAAAGAGCACTGGAGCACCCCAAGGTGAGGTACTAGGGCGGATGAAACCCTTATCTACCAAGTCCTGCAACTGTTCTTTCAACTCTTTTAACTCTGTTGGTGCCATCCTGTAGGGAGGAATAGAGATAGGTCTGGTACCTGGCAGCAATTCAATTTCAAACCCTATCTCCCTATCAGGTGGGAGTCCTGGTAAATCGTCTGGGAACACATCGAGAAACTCTCGAACTACTGGTACTGTGGCTGGTTCCCGAACCTGACTGTCTAGCTCTCTCACATGAGCTAGAAACCCCTGACAACCCCTCCTAAGCAAACGACGAGCCTGAAGGGCTGAAATCATACCTCTGGGTGTACCTCTCCTGTCTCCTCTGAAGACACACTCTGACCCATCCTGGTCTCTGAGACTCACTAGCTTCTCTCTACAGTCCAAAGTAGCACTATATGCAGATAACCAATCCATCCCTAGAATGACATCAAAATCTGTCAAGTCTAGAACCACAAGGTCAGCTAGAAGGCATCTACCCTCTATGAACACTGGACTGAAACGACAGACTGACACTGCCACTGATGGGTCACATTTAGGTCCATTGACCCAGAGAGGATACTCTAACTCAGAACTGATCAAACCCAATCTCTCTATGGCTCTCGATGCAATAAAGGAATGAGAAGCACCGGGGTCCATCAAAGCATACACATCTGAACACCCAATGATGAGATTACCTGACACCACTGTGTTCGACGTGTTAGCCTCCTCCTGTGTCACAGTGAAAATCCGTGCTGGGGCTACCGGATTTCCACCTCGGGAACCTGCTGCTGAAGTAGAGGTTGCCCCTCTCCCTCTACCTCTGCCACTACTCTGAGGCATGACTGGAGCTGCTGGCTGAACAACTGGCTGTACCACACTGCCTGAACTCATCTGTTGGGATGGTGCAAATGTCACCTGAGGACAATTCCGAGCAATATGCCCTTCCTGTCCACAGCAAAAACAAGCTGTAGATCCCAACTGACAAACTCCTCCATGTGGTTTTCCGCATCTTCTGCAGACTGGAGCTGTGCCAGAGCTTGAGCCACTACCTATTCCCAGACCTGACTTTACTTTACTCCAGAACTTATTCTTTGTTCCTTTTGCTCTATCCCATCTCTTGCTGCCTGATGAAGTGCCTCCACTGGGGGCCTTAGAACCCGAAGCCTGTGCCTTTGACTGTTTCTGAATATTGGCACTAGCTTCCATTTTCCTGGCTGCGTCCACTATAGTGTGGAAACTCTCCTTTTCGGCTGGAAGAATCAAGGAAGCATACCTAGGATGCAATCTCATAGTATATCTCCTTGCCTTCTTCTGATCAGTCTCATAGGCTTGACCCACGTACTGAAGCAAATCCAGGAACTTATCTGTGAATTCATCAACACTCATCTCATCTGTCTGTCTCAACTGGTCAAACTCTATTACTTTCATCTCCCTGGAACTATCAGGAAAAGCCCACCCGGCAAACTCATTGGCGAACTCTCCCCATGACATGCTGTCCATTCTGGGCTCCACATAATTCTTGAACCATTCTCTGGCTTTCTTACATTTTAATGTGAAACCTGCCATCTCAATGGCTCTCCTATCATCTGCTCCCAATTCACTGGTTATCATCCTAACTGCTCTGAGGTAATCAAATGGATCATCTCCCGTGTTGTATTTAGGAGCATCCAATTTCAAGTACTCCGTCATTTGCACTTTATCTCCAGATGAGCTAGGTTGATGTCTGTCAACAGGGGCTACTGGTTCTGGTGGTGGTACTGGTTCATTTGGCTCTGGGTGCGCTGCACTTGGATGGGTAGGGGAAGATGGATACATAGGATATGGTGGATAGTACGGAGGATAAGGCATATATGGCATATAAGAAGGATATGGCACAAAACTAGAGTACTCCGACATACCTCCCATCGGATACTCTGGATAGCCAAAACCTGAGGTCTGCGCACCTCCCTGCGACTCTCCCATACCTTCCTCAAATCTGCCTATACCCATGCTGTCATCTCTAGACTGATCAATCTCCATAGCTTCCCTCCTTTCCTCTGATCTTTCTCCCCTAACTGTTCCTCTTCTGCTCTTGTCTACAGACCTTCTAGGGTCTATTGACGTACCTTCCCTGCTAGATCTCTGAGACCTTGCCCTCGACAATGCAGGAGGACGAGCAGCTGGTCTCTCACTCTCTGGTGGGACTCCAGTCAATCGAGGTGATCGACGAGTTCCTCTCATCTTTACTCTCTGGAAACACAACATATAAGATAGCACTTTAGCACATAAACATCAATAAAACACATGCATAACTCATGGTATATCACAGATAGGACTCAAAACCCTATCCTAGTGGACATGATTTCCTATTGTGCTTGACCACTCTCTATGAGCCCGACACTGTCTCTATAGGTCCGATCATGTGAACCTAGGGCTCTGATACCAATCTGTAACGACCCCAAAATGGACCGTCACCGGCGCTAGGATTCAGGTCGGCTTAAGGCCGCCAGAACCCGTAGCAAGCCTGCTATACTCTCTGTGTACCTGTAAAACTCATACATGATCATACATTTTCTGTGAAAAATAAAAATTCTTTTCTCTGTACCAAGGATTAACCTGTGCATGCACTATCTCTGTACTCTGTACTCTGTACTCTGTACTCTGTCCCCCTGACTAGAGCTTGCTCTAGATGGGTTAACTCATACCTGTTAAGCCTGGTTTTTCACATACAGTAAAACATATATACATATCCAGATCATGTACAACACCTACAGCACTAAGTCAAGTACATTTCTAACTTTAGACACAACTATTACAGCTCTTTAATATTATATGTCCACTCTAAGCTATTACAAATCTCTTTACTCTTTCTGTACCCTGCTGGACTGTCCCTGTACACTGTACACTGAACCTGCAAAATGGGGGTTAAGGGAGTGGGATGAGCTCTATAGCCCAGTGAGTAGAACAGTAAAACATCTTAGTAAAACATGATCTCATGGAATGCGTCATAACACAAACAAACCACATCAAGAGTAAACCTGTCACCACATAGTCCCAGTAACTCTGTGCCAGGGCGTAGAATCGAGCACCTGGTCTTCCTGTCATATATGTATATGTGTATATAACACCTCTGTACTTACCATTGCCAGGGCGTAGTCAAAGGCTCCTGGACTTTGCTATACCTACCAGGGCGTAGTCAAAGGCTCCTGGACTTGCTATACCTGCCAGGGCGTAGTCAAAGGCTCCTGGACTTCCTGTCTGCGACTATGGGATCATTCAGCATTTACCCACATCAACAAATAACGATGCAATGCAACATATTCGTGAATACTAATGTAATCAACCTATGGCAAACTCATGATGCATGGGATATGCTAAAACATTCCATTGTGCAAGTTAAAAGAGTTAAGTTTAGTTCCACTCACCTTTGGCTAACTGGACTGACTGACTCTGCAGGCTCTGAAAACGCTGGGCAGTACTCACTGCTGCTCTCTCTGGTTCCTCTGGTCTGTATAGGTACAGATAAACTCAAATGAGGGACCAAACTAACTGCTGACCAACTCTATTAAACTTCCCAAGACTCCCCTTCAACTCACTCTAAACCTCATGCAAAGCATGCAAAGGAAAGCTGGACAGAACACTTTCGGCGGCAGGTTCGGCGGCCGAAAGTCGTCTCCAGAGACGAAACTCAAGCACCTTCGGCGGCCGAATCTCAAGCTTCGGCGGCCGAACCCTTTCGGGGGCAAGTTTCGGGGGCCAAAAGGCATTCCAGAGACGAAAGTCTCTAACCTTCGGCGGCCGAATCCCCTAAACAGAGCCGAACATGCAAAACTCGCGGGGGCAAGCTGTGGCAGCCTAAGCCACCATGCAAGAGGTTCGGCGGCCGAATGAACCTTCGGCTGCCGAACGTGAGTTCATCCAGAACTCAGCCCCGACGGCAAACAAGCTCCTCCATCCTTTCAATCTCTCAAAACATGCACACTTCAACTCCTCAACACACATATACTCATGTATATGTACAAAGGGGTCCAAAACTACCTAAAAACCCCAACAAACACAGCAAACATAACACATAATCATGCTTACAAGCTAAACCATCAAAAAAACACCCTTTGTCACCTAAGCATGCATCACTACCCAAACTTTCATAAAACTTCTGTAAAACAGTAAAACATGTTCAAGATCTTTACTTACCTCCTGTAAACACGAAGATGAACGATCTGAACAAAGAAAATGGATCAACTTCTCTTCAAACTCATAAACACTCTAACCTAAGCTTTTTCACTTCAAAACCTTCAAAATCTTTTGAAAACCAACACACACTCTGCATGAGCTGGGCTTGCAAATAAAGCATGGGAGACGTGGCCAATCTTCTGGACAGGGTTTGGAGCCAACACCTGTCCAAAATGTTGACTAAGGATTGCACAAGAGCTGGCTGAGCAACTCAGCTTCGGCTGCCGAATCGCATGCAAAACCATGCAACATTCGGGGGCCGAACCTGAACTGCGGAAGCCGAACATTGGGCACTTTCGGCGGCCGAACTTACCTTCGGCGGCCGAACTTGGCAAAAGTCTCCATAGACTTTTCTCTTCCAACCTCAACCCAACTCAAATCCATTTAACTAACACCCTTAACATACATCATAACACTGTAGGAAAACATAAATCCTACCCTCCTATAGAATTCCGACACCCCGGATTCCACCGGACGACAGGAATTCCGGTGCCGGATTCTAGCCGGGTATTACAGCCCCTATCACAAATTGCTTGAAGAAAGAGAGAGTGCAGAAATTTGCATGGACTGAAGCTGCCAACAAGAGCTTTGGAGAGATTAAAGATAAACTTACTTCTGCCCCTATTCTTGCTTTACCCGATTTTGATCAACTGTTTGAGGTTGAATATGATGCTTGTGGAGTTGGGATTGGTGGAGTGTTGTCACAGTCTAAAAGGCCTATTGCCTTCTTTAATGAGAAACTGAATGAAGCTAGAAAGAAGTGGTCTACTTATGAGCAAGAGCTATATGCAGTATTCCGGGCTTTTAAAACTTGGAAGCAGTATTTGATGGTGCGAGAATTTATTATTCACACAGATCGTCAATCTTTGATCCATTTTAAAACTAAAAAACATGTGAATAAGATGCATGCTTGATGGGTAGCTTACTTTGGAGCCTTTCATTATGGCATCAAACATAAGGCTGGCCATAGTAATAAGGTGGCGGATGCTTTGAGTAGGAGGGCTGCTCTATTGATTACAGTTAATCAGGAGGTTGTGGGTTTTGAATTCTTAAAGGATTTATATGCTACAGATGATGACTTTGCTGATATATGGGCTAGAGTCCAAACTCACCAGCCTGTTGATGGGTTCTTGGTATATGATGGCCTTTTTTTAAGGAGAACAGGTTATGCATCCCTCGATCTTCTTTGCGGAAAAAGCTGATTTGAGAGGTCCATGGAGGAGGTTTGAGTGGTCATTTGGGGCGTGACAAGACTATTGATGGGTTGGAGGAGCGTTTTTACTGGCCACAATTAAAAAGGGATACAGGTCGGATGGTCCAAAAGTGCCCAGTTTGTCAAGTTCAGAAGGAACATTCGCAGAATACAGGCTTATACACTCTACTACCTATTCCAGCACATCCTTGGAAGGACTTGTCTATGGATTTTGTTCTTGGTCTTCCACATACTCAACGTGGATCTGATTCCATTTTTGTTGTTGTTATTGTTGTCAGGTTCTCCAACATGGCGCATTTCATTCCTTGCAAGAAAACTAATGATGCTTCTCATGTGGCAAAACTGTTTTTCCAAGAGATTGTTCCCTTACATGGCGTCCCTAAGACCACTACTTCTGACAGAGATGTGAAGTTTCTAGCTCATTTCTGGGTGATTTTATGGAAACGTTTTGGAACTGAACTTCGATACAGCAATGCTGCCCATCCCCAAACTGATGGACAAACTGAAGTGGTGAACCACACGCTTGGCAATCTTCTGCGTTGCATCTGTAGTAATAAGAAAACTGCTTGGGATCTTGCTCTTGCCCAAGCAGAATTTGCTTACAGTAGTGCTGTCCACAGCTTCACAAGGATGTCACCATTTGCTGTTGTGTACAGAAAAGTCCCAGCGTATACAATTAATCTTATTGCCCTTCCCATAGGTTCTCACAACAGTGTTGTAGCAAGCAACTTGACAAAGCAACACGCGGATGTTTTTAAACAGGTACAACAATGCCTTACAGAAGCCAATGACAAATATAAAGCTACAGCTGATAAACATAGGCGTTTCAAGTCCTTCAATGTCGGTGACCAAGTTATGGTTTATTTACGCAAGGAGCGAGGTGGAGGATAGAAAAAGCTTGATGCCAAGAAAATTGATCCATTATGGATCATTCAGAAGATCAATGACAATGCCTATGTTCTTGACCTCCCATATAAGATGAAAATTTCCAAGACGTTTAATGTGACAAATCTATTTCAATACTATCCTACTGATGACAACTCGAGGTCGAGTTCTTTACAAGTGGAAGGGAATGACATGGAGCAACTAGCCTTGGACTATACGGCAGACTTAGACCAGACCTAACTTTTGGTACTGACGTCCAATAGAGACCCACGTTAGCTTTTCGAAAAGAGCATTTCGAGATGCACGACTTTCAAAAGTGTGACGAGAGCCGCAGGTTTGTCACAAAGTTTGATATGGAAATTCCATCGTTTAGAGGGTTAATTTTGCATTTTAATTATTTTTTTGGATAGTTTGGATATTTTCATAATTTTGCTTATTATGTTTTTGTTTCTATTATAAATAGTCTACCTTGACTATTAGAAACCCACTTTTTCAATTTTTGAGAAATTTAAATAAGACTTTTTAGTTTTCTAACCTATTTTTTCTCTTATTTCGTTTTAACCAAACGATATTGGTTAAAACTCCTGATGTTTAATTTTTGCCTCCGAGAAAGTGGTCTGCACTGGTGCAAAAACTGAACTCCTATCTAAACTTGCGGCCAAGAAGTACGCAAGAATTATACAGAAGCTAGGGTTTGCTGTCAAGTTTATGGACTTCAAGATTCAGAATATTGTAGCCTCTTGTGATGTTCGCTGGGCTTATCTATCACATGAACAATCCAACGGTGGTTTTGCTTATCTTTGCTTCTGGGAAGATTGTGATCATTGGATCCAAGAAGAGCGAAGATACCTACGCTGCTTTTAACAACATATACCCGGTTCTTGCAGAGTTTAAGAGGTAAATATTAATGGAGGTCCATCTTCTGGCCACGGCTGGAGACTACTTGCATGGCAGACTTTTAATTGGTTTAATTTCCTTGCTTTTTTTTTTTTTTTTTGAACTTTGAGTCTCGGAATGGATTATTAATTACATTATTAATCTAATGGTATTTCGATTTTTTCCACTTGATTGAAGAATTTTGCTTATGAAGAATTGAGGATTGATTCTTCTAATTAAATATGAGACCGGCTTAATCAGAAGGAAAAGCGTATATTAATGTCACCTGCTTATTTATTAATTATTAATTGAAAATTATTCAAAGAAGATATGCAGCTCAAAGTTTTATAAGTTCGCTGCTCCATCGATGTTTTGAAAGAAAATTAAAAAGTTAAACATATTCTCGTAGTTTTAAATCCAGTTTAATTTCATTAAATGAAAATTTATTAATAAAAAGTTTAATATATTAATATTAAAATTACTGGTGAATGATTATGAAAAATAGAATCATACTATTTGATATTTTGAGTTTCAGAGAATAGAGTTTAAATGGTTGTGTAAACTTCCTTTCTCAGCTTAAATATGAGTTTTGAAACCTTGGAGACCATTTCTCCTCAATTCCAAGCTTGGGTCGCATCTATCTTAGATCTTCAAGAGGTAAGTGTAGATCCTCGCCTTTTCCTATGTTTTAAGTAAGTTGTAAAAAGGGTTAAGGGTTAAAAATGCATGTTTTGGTTAGATCTAAAGTCTGTTGGGAAATCCTGAGATTATTGCAACCCAGTTGCACAGCGAAAAAATAAAATCTCTGTTGATTTCCTTTCCCAGAATTCGAGTGCTTCGTTTAATTCAAAAGATGGATATGGGACTAACCTGTTAATCTCGTCAAGAAGATACAATGCCGGACTGATGGTGCTGCCTTTTCAAACGAACACCCTCTATGGTATCCACACAAACGTCTTCTATCCTTCTAGAGTGCTAGCTCTCTCAAAGATGGATAGATTATGTGCTCCACAATCTGTAGCTATTAGACTGAGTTTTCTCAAAATGTTGTCGTCAACCCCCACAATTTGTAGTAGGAGTATTTATATATTTCAGTCTTTTCTTTTCCACCAACTCTTTTCCTAAAAGAGTTGTGCTCAGAACCCACTGTAATACCCGGCTAGACTCCGGTATCGGAATTCCTATCGTCCGATGGAATCTCGGGTGTCGGAGACCACTAGTAGGGTAGAAGCATGTTTTCATAAAATGTTTTAATGTATTTCATGGTTTTAAGTAAAAAGGAAATGAGTTTTTGCATGAAAATAACCTTGGAGGAAAACTCAGGTTCGGCCGCCGAACCTCAAGTTCGGCCGCCGAACATGCATGCACTTCGGGAGTGCTTTAGGCCCCCGAAAGCATAAGTGAGGGAAGTCCAGGTTCGGCCGCCAAACCTCAAGTTCGACCACCGAACATGTCATGCATGCGGAGGCACTTTCGGCTCCCGAACGTGGCCTGGCCAACCACCTATAAAGGGGTCCCTTAGCCGAAAACGGGCGAGCTTTTTCCCCATTTTCGGCCAAGGTGAGCTCTCCGCCATCCCTCACCGGTTTTGAGCTCCTTCCTTCAAATCTTTCTCGATTTTCATTTGTTTTACCCTTGTTTTGAAGATTTTGAGCATTTGAGCAAGTTTTGGAGCTTGGAAGTTCAAGGAACTCCCTCTCTCCCATTTTTCGAGCTAGGGTCGTTCACCTCTCGATCTTCAAAAGGTAAGGGTCGATCTTGAGCTTATGGCATGTTTTAAGTAAGTTTTAAGTAGATCTATAGGATAGAATGCATGTTTAGCTCATGGTTAGGTTTATGGGTTTAATATGTGTTTATGAACAATGTGAGTTGTTTGATGTGTTGTAGTTGGGGTTTTTGATGGTTTGAAGCCCCTAGGAACTTGTATGCTTGTTTGTGTATGATTGGGAGTGTTGTAGAATAGGTTTATGCATGTTTGAAAAGTTGGGAGGCGTTTGTGAATGTTGGAGCTGAGTTTCTGCCACTTTGGAGAAACTCAGGTTCGGCCGCCGAAGGGACTTTCGGCCGCCGAACCCGCTTGTGGAGGCAGCCTTCGGCTGCCGAAGCCTGCCCCCGAAAGAGGACTTTCGTCTCTAGAGGGCAATTTCGGCCGCCGAAAGTGCCGCCGAACATGCATGAGTTTCGTCTCTGTCTAGGAGTTTCGGCCGCCGAAGGTGCTGCCGAACCTGCCTGACTTTCGGCTCTTGAGGGACTTTCGGCCGCCGAACCTGCCGCCGAAAGTGCCCTGTCCAGCCTTCCTTTGTATGTTTTCCTATGATTGTTTCATGATGTTTTAGGGGGTTTTTGGGGAGTAGTTTAGAGTTATGTTCATGTATGTTTGGTCCCTCATTTGAGTCCACCTGTGTAGGTTCGGACCCGAGGAACCGAGGACCCCAGCAGTGAGTCAGCTGCTCCAGTGTCTGGTCAGAGCTATCCAGAGGTGAGTGGAATAACTCATTACGTTTTAAAGCAAATAATGGACATTTTAGCATGATTCACGCATCATGAATGCCATGAGATGTACTAGGTTGTTTGCATTAGAACTCATGAATATGTTGCATTGCATACTTTATTGTTGATTGATGTGGATGAACGTTGGATGATCCATAGCCCTCGATCTATGATGTGACGATGTGATATGTACAGTACGGAATGTAAGACCAGTGGGACCCATTCTACGTTCGCTGGCACCATGTAAGAGAAAGACCAGGACCCATTCTACGTTCTGGCACAGTTGGACTATGTAGAGGGCTATTGGTGACAAGTTCATCCTTGATGTGATTAGCTGTGATGTGATGCATTACATGTTATCATATGTTTTAAATGTTTTATTATTCTGCTCACTGGGCTCTAGTAGCTCACCCCTCTCCCTAATCCCCCAGGTTTGCAGGCACAGGGTAGACCAGGAGGTCCGCAAGAGTAATGAAGTCGCGTCTATATCATAGATAGTGTGGACATGATAATTGTATTTGATGTTATGTAAAAGTACAGTTTAGACATGTAATGTAATGAGGCTTATGGTTGATAGAGGTGTGCTTGACCATAGAATATTGTTATCCCTTTTAATACATGATCTCATATATTTTATGATGTGTATGTAAACCAACTCAACATATGTTGTATCGTCCTTTGGGGCATTGATGAGATCCCACAGAGGAGTCAGAGCTTATGATGATGTATATGTTCAGTGCATGCACAGGTTGAGTTTGGTGTATGAAAGAATGTATGAAAGAAAAGTTTTAATTTTTATGTATGTTGTTGATCATGTATGGGATTAAACAGGTTTACAGGTTGCATGTCAGGCTTGCTATGGGTCCCGGCGGCCTTAAGCCAACCTGGATCCTAGCGCCGGTAGCGATCCGATTTTTGGGTCGTTACAGAATGGTATCAGAGCCCTAGGTTCATAGGATCGGACCTAGAGTGTCGGGCTCATAGATGTTCTAGAAGATGAAGCACAATAGGAAGATCATGTCCACTAGGATAGGATGTTGAGTCATGTCTTGTATGATGATGTGAAATGCCATGATTATATACATGTGCATTGATGCTATGGTATGAATGATATATATGTGATGCGGGTTCATGTGTTTCCACATGAACCATATGATGCTAATGTTTGTGTGTTGTGTACTATTTTTCAGAAAACAGGATGAGAGGAACCCGTCGATCTACAAGATTGACTGGAGTACCACCTGAGGATGAGGGCACGAGCGCCCGTCCTCCTGTATTGCCTAGGGCAATGTCATGTAGATCAAACAGAGAAAGAGTGTCAAGGGACCCTAGAAGGTCTTTTGATGCTAGCAGAAGGGGGACTGATAGAGGAGGAAGTTCTTCAGATGTGAGGGAGGTTATGGAAGAGGATCAGAGGAGGGATGGGAATCTGGATGTCAGCATGGCGGAAGAAGGGACAGGGGAGTCACAAGGAGGCGCTCAGGCCTCGGGGTATTGTTTTTCACCCCATTATCCACCCTTCCCACAGGGTTCAGGGTATCCGATGGGAGGCACATCGGATTATTCCAGCTTTAACCCCTACCCTACCTACATGCCTTATCCACCTTTCTATCCACCTTACACACAGTACCCAGCTTATCCGCCCTCACCCTTCTATCCTAACCCGGCAAACCCCACCTCAGGGAATGCTGCACCCCCACCTCCACCACCTACAGAACCAGCAGCCCCAGTTACTCAACCTTCCAGACCTAGCTCAGCCGGTGGGAGCAAAGTAAAGATGATAGATTACCTTAAGCTGGATGCTCCCAAATATAAGTCAGGGGATGATCCCTTTGAGTACCTGAGAGTAGTGAAGACAATAACTGATGAGTTAGGGGCAGATGACAGTAGGGCCATTCAGATGGCAGGGTTCACTTTAAAGTGCAAGAAGGCACGGGAATGGTTCAAGTGTTATGTGGACCCGAGACTAGACGGCATGACATGGGAGGAATTTGCAAATGAGTTCGCTGGATGGGCTTTTCCAGACAGTTCCAGAGAACTGAAGATGGTTGAGTTTGAACAGTTGAGGCAGACAGAACACATGAGTGTAGAGGAGTTCACGGATAAATTCTTGGAGCTATTGCCTTTTTCAGGGCAAGCTCTAGATACAGATTCGAAGAAAGCCAAGAGATATGTTATGAAGCTGCATTCTAGGTACTCCTCTTTGATTCAGTCAGTTGAGAAGGAAAGTTTCCACACTGTGGTGGATATGGCGCGAAGGATGGAAGCGAGTGCTATAGTTGAGGGGTCAGTGAAGCAGTCAGTGACCCAGTCTTCAGGGGTTAAGACCCCAGGCAGAGGAGGGCCAAGTCTCTCTTCTCAGAGCTCAGGTAGCAAGAGGTGGAATAACACCACCAAGAAGCCGAAGAAGAACAAGTTTTGGAGTAAGTTGAAATCCGGTCTGGGATTTGGCGGTGGCTCGAGCTCAGGCTCAGATGGTACAGAATGCCTAAGGTGTGGGAGGCCACACAAGGGAGTGTGTCGGGCTGGGACTAATACATGTTTCAGATGTGGACAGGAGGGACACATGGCTCGGGAGTGTCCTAGATCACCTTTTATGGGCCAGCCCCAGCAGACAGCTTCTGGTAGTGTGGCACAGCCAGCAGCTCCAGCCACAACTCAGGGCAGTGGCAGAGGTAGAGGGAGAGGGGCAGCCTCTTCTTCTGGTTCCCTAGTTGAAGGTCCATCAGCTCCAGCCAGGATCTTCACCATGACTCAGCAGGAGGTTAACACATCCAACACCGTGGTGTTAGGTAATCTCGTCATTGGGTGTTCTGATGTGTATGCATTAATGGACCCGGGTGCATCTCATTCTTTTATTGCTCCGAGAGCCGTTGAGAGGTTGGGTCTGATAGTCTCTAGGTTAGAGTGTCCCCTATAGGTCAGTGGACCCAAGTGTGACCCGTCAGTGGCAGAGTCAGTTTGCCAGTACAGTCCAGTTTTTGTTGAGGGAAGATGCCTCTCCGCCGACCTTGTGGTTCTAGATTTGATAGACTTTGACGTCATTCTAGGGATGGATTGGCTATCTACTCATGGTGCTACCTTGGACTGCAGAGACAAGGTAGTCAGGTTCAGCGATTAGAACGGGTCAGAGGTCGTCTTCAGAGGAGACAAGAGGGGTACACCTAGAGGCTCGTAGGTTGCTCAGGAAGGGATGTCAGGGGTATTTGGCTCATGTGAGAGAGCTAGATAGTCAGGTCAGGGAGCCAGCCTCGGTGCCAATTGTCAGAGAATTTCAGGATGTTTTTCCAGACGAGCTTCCAGGTTTACCACCTGCTAGGGAGATAGAGTTCGAGATAGAGTTGGTGCCTGGAACTAGACCGATCTCTATCCCTCCCTACAGGATGGCCCCAGCCGAGTTGAAGGAATTGAAAGAACAGTTGCAAGAGCTGGTAGAAAAGGGCTTCATCCGACGGAGTACCTCACCTTGGGGTGCTCCAGTCTTGTTTGTGAGGAAGAAGGATGGATCCCTTAGACTTTGTATCGACTACAGGCAGTTGAACAAAGTCACTACCAAGAATAGGTACCCTCTGCTAAGGATCGACGATCTATTCGACCAGCTAGCCGGAGCGGGTTGTTTCTCCAAAATAGATCTGAGATCGAGGTACCATCAGCTAAGGATAAGGGAGGAAGACGTGCCAAAGACAGCTTTCAGGACCAGATATGGGCATTTTGAGTTCCTTGTAATGCCGTTCGGGTTAACAAACGCCCCTGCAGCATTCATGGATCTCATGAATAGAGTGTTTAGCCAATACCTGGATCATTTTGTTATTGTCTTCATAGATGATATATTGGTGTATTCTAGGAACGCAGAGGAGCATGCCCATCATCTGAGGTTGGTTCTGCAGACCTTGAGGGAACATGGCTTGTATGCCAAGCTCTCTAAGTGTGAGTTCTGGCTGAGGAGCATTTCATTCTTGGGGCATGTAGTGTCAGAAAATGGAATAGAGGTGGACCCCAAGAAGGTAGAAGCTGTGGCTAACTGGCCTAGACCCACTTCAGTGATAGAAATCAGGAGTTTCTTGGGTTTGGCAGGTTACTATAGGAGGTTCGTTCAGGACTTCTCAAAGATTGCAGCTCCTCTAACCAGGTTAACCAGGAAGAATCAGAAGTTTGTGTGGACCGACCAGTGCGAAGAGAGTTTTGAAGAGCTTAAGAGGAGGTTGACTTCGGCACTAGTGTTAGCTTTGACAGCTAGCAGTGAGGACTTCACGGTCTTTTGTGATGCGTCCCGTGTGGGACTGGGTTGTGTGTTAATGCACAATGAAAGGGTGATTGCTTATGCTTCTAGACAGCTGAAGAAGCATGAGAAGAATTACCCCACACATGACCTGGAGATGGCAGCAGTAATCTTTGCACTCAAGATGTGGAGGCACTACCTCTATGGGGTAAAATGTGAGATCTTCACAGATCATAAGAGCCTGCAGTACATCCTGAGTCAAAGAGATTTGAACTGGAGACAGAGAAGATGGGTGGAGCTGCTGAGTGACTATGATTGCAAGATTCAGTACCATCCGGGTAAGGCGAATGTCGTGGCAGACGCCTTAAGCCGGAAATCACTCGGCAGTTTATCCCACATATCGGCAGAGAGGAGGCCAGTGGTGAAGGAGTTTTACAAGCTCATTGAGGAAGGTCTACAGTTGGAGTTGTCTGGTACAGGTGCTTTGGTAGCCCAGATGAGAGTGGCACCCGTGTTTCTGGAGCAGGTGGCTCAGAAACAGCATGAGGACCCAGAGTTAGTGAAGATTGCTAGGACTGTTCAGTCAGGCAAAGATAGTGAGTTCAGATTCGACAGCAAAGGGATCCTCCGCTATGGGAGCAGACTATGTGTACCAGATGACATAGGGCTAAAAGGAGACATTATGAGAGAGGCTCATAATGCAAGATACAGCGTTCACCCCGGAGCCACCAAGATGTATCAAGATCTGAAGAAGGTTTATTGGTGGCCAGCTATGAAGAAAGAAGTGGCACAGTTTGTGTCAGCCTGCGAAGTGTGTCAGAGGGTGAAGTTGGAACATCAGAAGCCGGCTGGAATGCTTAACCCGCTACCTATTCCATAGTGGAAATGGGAAAATATAGCTATGGACTTTGTAGTGGAGTTACAGGCGGCGTCCAACAGATTGGACTCCATATGGGTGATTGTGGACAGACTCACCAAATCTGCTCACTTCATCCTTGTCAGGAGTGACTATTCTGTGGACAAGTTGGCACAGGTGTATGTGGATGAGATCGTCAGACTGCATGGGGTTCCTGTTTCGATAGTGTCAGATAGAGGGCCCCAGTTCACCTCCAGGTTTTGGAGGAGTCTGCAGAATGCCATGGGTACTAGGTTGGATTTTAGCACTGCCTTCCATCCATAGACGGACGGACAATCAGAAAGGACCATCCAGACGATAGAGGATATGCTTAGAATGTGTGTGCTGGACTTTGGCGGTTCTTGGAGGCAACATCTACCTTTGGTGGAGTTTGCCTACAATAACAGCCATCATGCTAGCATCGGGATGGCTCCATATGAGGCTTTGTATGGGAGGAAGTGCAGATCACCTGTTTGCTGGGAAGAGGTTGGAGAAAAGGCCTTGGCAGGGCCTGAACTAGTAGAGATCACCAACAGGGTGGTACCCATAATCAGAGAAAGGATCAAGACTGCTGCAAGCAGACAGAAGAGTTATGCAGACATCCGCAGAAGACAGGTAGAGTTTCAGGAGGGGGATCTGGTATTGCTCAAGGTGTCTCCTATGAAAGGAGTGGTTTGCTTCGGGAAGAAAGGTAAACTAGCCCCACGATACATCGGACCCTTTGAAATCTTGCAAAAGATTGGGAATGTGTCGTACAAGCTGGATTTACCTGCTTCAATGGAAAGAATCCATCCGGTTTTCCATGTTTCAATGTTGAGGAAGTTTGTGTTAAATCCGAGCAAAGTTCTCAGTGAGCCTGATGTGGAGGTCCAAGAGGATCTCACCTATGTTGAACAGCCAGTACGGATCATAGACACCCAGATCAGAAAGCTAAGGAGCAAGGAAATCCCGATGGTGAAAGTCCTGTGGAACCACCACAATTTGGAAGAATGCACTTGAGAGACACGGGAGTCCATGCTCTAGCAATACCCTTATCTTTTCTAAGGTTAGTTCCTTGTGAGTTCATGTGTTTTATATGTATGTTATGTTGTATGCTTTGCATGTGCTAGTTGAGGAACATTCGGGGGCGAATGTTCTTAAGGGGGGGAGAATGTAATACCCGGCTAGACTCCGATATCGGAATTCCTACCGTCCGGTGGAATCTCGGGTGTTGGAGACCTCTAGTAGGGTAGAAGCATGTTTTCATAAAATGTTTTAATGTATTTCATGGTTTTAAGTAAAAAGGAAATGAGTTTTTGCATGAAAACAACCTTGGAGGAAAACTCAGGTTCGGCGAACCTCAAGTTCGGCCGCCGAACATGCATGCACTTCGGGAGTGCTTTAGGCCCCCGAAAGCATAAGTGAGGGAAGTCCAGGTTCGGCCGCCGAACATGGCATGCATGCGGAGGCACTTTCGGCTCCCGAACGTGGCCTGGCCAGCCACCTATGAAGGGGTCCCTTAGCCGAAAACGGGCGAGCTTTTTTCCCATTTTCGGCCAAGGTGAGCTCTCTGCCATCCCTCACCGGTTTTGAGCTCCTTCCTTCAAATCTTTCTCGATTTTCATTTGTTTTACCCTTGTTTTGAAGATTTTGAGCATTTGAGCAAGCTTTGGAGCTTGGAGGTTCAAGGAACTCTCTCTCTCCCATTTTCCGAGCTAGGGTTGTTCACCTCTCGATCTTCAAGAGGTAAGGGTCGATCTTGAGCTTATGGCATGTTTTAAGTAAGTTTTAAGTAGATCTATGGGGTAGAATGCATGTTTAGCTCATGGTTAGGTTTATGGGTTTAATATGTGTTTATGAACAATGTGAGTTGTTTGATGTGTTGTAGTTGGGGTTTTTGATGGTTTGAAGCCCCTAGAAACTTGTATTCTTGTTTGTGTATGATTGGGAGTGTTGTATAATAGGTTTATGCATGTTTGAAAAGTTGGGAGGCGTTTGTGCATGTTGGAGCTGAGTTTCTGCCACTTTGGAGAAACTCAGGTTCGGCCGCCGAAGGGACTTTCGGCCGCCGAGCCCGCTTGTGGAGGCAGCTTTCGGCTGCCGAAGCCTGCCCCCGAAAGAGGACTTTCGTCTCTGAAGGGCAGTTTCGGCCGCCGAAAGTGCCACCGAACATGCATGAGTTTCGTCTCTATTTGGGAGTTTCGGCCGCCGAAGGTGCCGCCGAACCTGCCTGACTTTCGGCTCTGGAGGGACTTTCGGCCGCCGAACCTGCCGCCGAAAGTGCCCTGTCCAGCCTTCCTTTGCATGTTTTCCTATGATTGTTTCATGATGTTTTAGGGGGTTTTTGGGGAGTAGTTTAGAGTTATGTTCATGTATGTTTGGTCCCTCATTTGAGTCCACCTGTGTAGGTTCGGACCCGAGGAACCGAGGACCCCAGCAGTGAGTCAGCTGCTCCAGTGTCTGGTCAGAGCTATCCAGAGGTGAGTGGAATAACTCATTACATTTTAAAGCAAATAATGGACATTTTAGCATGATTCACGCATCATGAATGCCATGAGATGTACTAGGTTGTTTGCATTAGAACTCACGAATATGTTGCATTGCATACTTTACTGTTGATTGATGTGGATGAACGTTGGATGATCTATAGCCCTCGATCTATGATGTGACGATATGATATGTACAGTACAGAATGTAAGACCAGTGGGACCCATTCTACGTTCGCTGGCACCATGTAAGAGAAAGAACAGGACCCATTCTACGTTCTGGCACAGTTGGACTGTTATGTTATGCTATGTTATGTAAGAGAAAGACCAGGACCCATTCTACGTTCTGGCACAGTTGGACTATGTAGAGGGCTATTGGTGACAAGTTCATCCTTGATGTGATTAGCTGTGATGTGATGCATTACATGTTATCATATGTTTTAAATGTTTTATTATTCTGCTCACTGGGCTCTAGTAGCTCACCCCTCTCCCTAATCCCCCAGGTTTGCAGGTACAGGGTAGACCAGGAGGTCCGCAAGAGTAATGAAGTCGCGTCTATGTAATAGATAGTGTGGACATGATAATTGTATTTGATGTTATGTAAAAGTACAGTTTAGACATGTAATGTAATGAGGCTTATGGTTGATAGAGGTGTGCTTGACCATAGAATATTGTTATCCCTTTTAATACATGATCTCAGATATTTTATGATGTGAATGTAAACCAACTCAACATATGTTGTATCGTCCTTTGGGCCATTGATGAGATCCCACAGAGGGGTCAAAGCTTATGATGATGTCTATGTTCAGTGCATGCACAGGTTGAGTTTGGTGTATAAAAGAATGTATGAAAGAAAAGTTTTAATTTTTATGTATGTTGTTGATCATGTATGGGATTAAACAGGTTTACAGGTTGCATGTCAGGCTTGCTACGGGTCCCGGCGGCCTTAAGCCGACCTGGATCCTAGCTCCAGTAGCGGTCCGATTTTCGGGTCGTTATACCCACTATCACAATCTCGCAGATACTCAAATATCTTATGTGATAGAGTCCTTTATCTGTAACACTTACAGATAGACTGCAGATCTTTTAAATATTATTATCTCATAATAATAAATAATTAATAATAATAACACTTTATTATTATTAACTATATTAATAATTAATATCAATAATAATAATAACACTTTATTATTATTATTAATTATATTAATGATTGATAATAATAACACTTTATTATTTTTAATTATATTAATGGGCTTTGGGCTTTTAGCCTATTAATATGACATAGCACATCAACAACGTTCTTTTGTGTGTGACCCAATAGGCTCACATTAATTGGCAATAGGCCCAGTCCCACAAGGCCCATAAGTCATAAGTAGCCTCTAGCAAGACATTATGACTACCCAAATAATATGAGGATCAATAGTCCAATAAAGTCTAATAAATAGAACATGAATTAATCCCTTTGTCACACGATATCTAGATTGAACATAAGTCATGGTCAATGTCAAACTTATAATGTTCAAACTTATGATTTCTCGATCTCTAAGTAGACTGATAAATTCAAATGATATTGATCACACTATCAATTCATTTGAGCACGGCCATGCATTTCTCAGTCTCACCTATCGAGGGGTCCAAAAGATATATATATCTCTCATAGAGAGGGATAAATCCTATCTTGATTGTTCATTATCCTCTACATAATTTCTATTATGCTTAATCATAACCTTTATGATTGTCCGATTAAAGACAACGTTTGGTTATGTCAAAACATAATAGTCCTTATGTTGGAAACTATGACAATCTCAAGTCAAAGGATTAAGACATAACTACTTTGAGATTCACTTATGACAATGACCCATGTAGTGATCTCAATGCGGGTCCATCCAATACTTTGTTCTCTAACAAGTATTTATGATTATTGAATTATATCAACATATACATAATCATCTCATGATTATCAATCAATAATCATACCAGTTATATTTTATTATTATCAACATAATAATAAGTAACCAGGGATGATAATCATTATTATGTAACATGCAAATAAATAATAATGATAAAAAGCTCTTTTATTAATAACCAAAACGACATACAAAAAGGTCCAAGATAATGGCCTAGGGCATATACACTAACAAGTGTTAGGGTTTGTGTTAGTTTTGATGATGAATGCTTGCTCTTGTGATGTTTTATAGTTGTTTGTTGGAGTTCAAGCTAGTTTTATGCCCCTTGTGCATGTTTGAGTGTGTATGCATGTTTTGAGGGGTTGTATGTGAGGATTTGAGGAGTTTTAGAGGCTGAGTGCATAGGGAAGTTTCGGGTTCTGCCTTGCTGGAGAACCCAAGTTCGGCCGCCGAACCTGCAGGGGGAGACAGCCTTTTGGCCGCCTAAACTGCCCCCGAAAGCATGACTTTTGGATCTTTGTTGAGGTTTCGGTCGCCGAACCAGCCCCCGAAAGTCCTTGACTTTCAGATCTGTGGAGGACCTTCGGCCATCGAAAGTCCTCTGCCCAGCCTTCCTTTGCTTGTTTTATGTGTATGTTTTGTGATGTTTTAGGGGGTTTTTGGGGAGTTGTTTAGAGTAATGTATTAGCTATGTTTGGTCCCTCATGGGAGTCCATCTGTGTAGGATCGGACCTGGGAGACCATACCTCCTGGGGACTAAAGTCATCATCTATTATGACCATACAGCCTTGGGATATCTGATCAAGAAAAAGGAGGCCAAACCGAGACTCATTCGGTGGATTCTGTTGTTACAACAGTTCGATCTAGAGATAAGGGATAAGAAAGGAAAGGAGAATTTAGTGGTTGATCACCTGAGACGAATTTCCTCCAGCTTTGCACCAAATCCAATCAAGGAAGACTTTCCAGACGAACATCTGTTCATATCTCAGTCTGTTTAAGTAGATCGCACCATACACACCACCCCAGGGGAGTACTCAATTTTCTTTTGCATTTTAATATTTCCTATACATTGAGGACAATGCATGATTTAGGTGTGGGGGTGCATATCTCTGAATCGATTTTTCCTTTCTTCTTTCTGTTTTGTGATTTTTCCTTTCTTCTTTCAGTTAGTTCTGCGATTTTCCTTTCAGTCTTTCAGTCTTTCAGTTTGTGCGATTTTCCTTTTAATCTTCTTTCGGTTTCTTCTCTTTCAGTTTTGCGTGAGAATAGGTAGCCACAGTTCGTTTTTTTTTTTTCAAAATTTTTTCTTTTTTTTTTGCTTTTAATAATACACACACAACCACAGTCTTCTTCTTCTTGATTTGCTCTACTCAAACTGATAGACTTTGTTGGATGAGCTTTCTTTCCATGACCCCATTGATGTGATGACTCTTTAAACTTATGTTGAATCAATTGCAGTGAGTTGTATTCATGTTTAGGAATTGCCTTTTGAATTGAATCTTTGAGCTTGCCATGGTGAAAAATATATTGATGACACTCATTAGAGAGAATGAATTGAAAGTTGTGTGAATAAATTTAATATGACTTGTTTTAGCGATTGGTGTTTATTTGCCCAAATTCTTTGAGAAAATGAGATTCGGCAAAGGCCTAGACTTCATGAGCACAAAATTGAAAACTGTTCCAATGGTTGAAAGACTATGAACAGAGCTAGTAGCCACTTGGACAGGTGACCAACTGAGTAACTGGGGGTGGGTATCACCAATATGTACCTTCACGTCAAAAGGTTGGTGACTTTTTCATGCAAGATTAAAGTGCAGAAAGCTGAATAAGTACTTCAAGGTAAGGGAAAATCACTCTGAAAGCTAGAAAGAGTCTTAATTGAATAAATAATATGTGCATGTGTAATCTCTCTCTTGAGGAAAACAAATCCTAGCCATGGTTGTAACATCCTCAAACCCATAGGTAGAGTAGTGCCATCGTTAGGCTATTTCATTCCTAGAGTAAGGGGCATTAGGGGAGGTGCTAGCTTAACTCTAATCTGCTAATAACTGAATCATAGAAAACTTAAATAAAGAAACGGACATATCCAGAAATAAAGCAGACAGTGTGATTAGCGAGTCGGGAACGAGGCACTTTCGGGAGGTGCTTAGGATTTCCCGACGTGCTTGCTTGAGGTGCTTGTTTATATCCGTCATGCTTGCTTAAGTGAAAAGGGCTTCTAAAGGCTATATGTATAGTTTAGTAGGTCAATCTATGATTATTGAAAGTTTAAAAACTAAATTGAAACATTGGTAAAGAGTTTAGTAGGTCAAAGTATAAATATGGAAAGTTAAAACATAAAATTCAGATTTACTTTCCATGTGTCACCTACCTAAGGAGAGAAGAAATGACAATGCAAAAGAAAGAAAAGGGATTGTCTTCTTCCTTTGTCCATGTTGCCGTAGGTCATCCAACTTCAAAGAAGAAAAAAATTTGCTTTTCTTTCTCCCACCAAAGCCAAGCCAAAACCTTACCAAAACAACTTCTTCCTTTAACCAAAATTCATCCTAAGATTAAGAGCTAAAGGAACAGCCATATAGTGAAAGAATTGAAGAAGAAAAGTTTAGGGTTCCATATGCACCAAGCTTGAAAATCAAAGGTGAGCTAGAAATGAGTAGGAAATAGCATCATCTCATTTCTTCATGCATGAATTTGAATTATAAAGCTTTAATTTACAATTTATTCAATCCTTCCCTAAGATATAAATTGGCATAGGTGAAGGAACATCAAAGGGAAAGGAGATAGCTAGAGATTAGAAGAGGAAAAGAAAAGAAGAATTCAAGAAAGGTTTGGTGTTTTAATGATTTTCTTTTTTCCTTTGATTCTGCCATGAATAAGTGAAATTAGAGGTTGATTTTACTTGCTGAAAATGTTGCTTTGATTGTATAAATATTTTATATGAATGTTAAAATGATGTTTGAAAGGCTTAGAGTAAAGAAATTTAACATGGGAGCTAAAAGTGTAAATCTGGCAGAATAGGTTGTAACAGGACAGCTTGTGTTACTAACTTCATAACTTATTGTGTATATATTGAAATTAGGCCTAAGATATACTAAATGAAAGCTAAGACAAATATCTAAAACTTTCATGAATTGATAAAATTCTGAATCTGTAGTTAAAATGATGAAAATTACAAGTGAACCTAAAATGGACACAGTGGTAGTGCATCCGGAACAGAGTCTATTGATTATACCATAACTAATTACATACTTAGTGAAATTTGTTAAGACCAGTGCCAAATGAATCTTAAGAAGTATACCTAAAACTTTGTAGAAGACAGTTAAGCTTGAATTTGTATGGAAATGCATGAATCTGATAAGTTTTGTGATACCATGAACAAGTACCAATACTGGACTGATTAAGACCTTCTTGAGCAGCTTGTAAAGAAAAATTCATAACTTAAGCTAGGATGATCAGATTTGCATGAACCATACCTTGTTGGAAAGATAAGACATAAATGTACATTTCTTATGAAGAAATTGAAGTCAAATTGTAACTCTAAATTGCTTGAAAAGTTTATGCAAGATATGGCAGAATGTAGTTTTCTCTATTGAAATGCTAAGTCAATAGAGTTTTGCACTATTTGCCATGAGTTTTCCATATTGTCAACCTTGGCATATGATATATGTACTTTGGAAAAAGAAATCAAATAGCTTCAAATGACATGCATGTACATTGATACATTGAGTTAATGATACTTGGCCCTGGTAAACGTAATAGGAGTCGAGGTTAGCTTAAGGGTATGGCATGCCATATAAACATACAGAGTTCGCAGTACTGCTACCGATACATGATCTATATGAGAGGTTACATATCTGGTACCTCATAAGCATGGCCACAGAGCCCTGCTATCACAGTTTTGGCCTCTGAGCCTACCGTTCGGCACCCTGTGCCTACCGTTATAACTCCTTATCTACCTAGTCGATCCTAATATGTGGTTATAAGGGCTAAGATCTTAATTAAGATTGATACTTGATTTTGTGAACTTATTGGTGAATGTTAACATGTTTACATCTACTAGCTTGTAATTGTTTACTTGATTATCTATTTATGCGAGCTTGTTTGTTTTATTCTGTTATTTGTTGTTATCACCCACTGAGCATTAGCTCAGCGTGTTGGTTTTTACCTCACGCAGGTTGTAGATAACGTAGGCACGTGAAGTTCATCAGAGGTCTACATCAGATACCAAGGCCATTATCATAGCTGGTTGTTTTGAGTCTCTGAGTCATCGTGCAGTTATATTTTGGCATGTACATATTTAATAGAGTGAGTTGTAAAGGTTATGTAATCAAAGAATAGTAAGATGTCAAATATCAGTTGATCATTTTTCATGTGTTTTTCATGTGCTACAGTTTGAAATATTAATGAAACAGATGAGACTCTGTTAACTTTTTGGTTTAAAATCTCACATTTATTTGATAAAATTTACATGCATTACCTTAAAACTTGGTATTTACAGATAAAGGTAATTGTTTAGTTGTGATATATCTAAAAAGGTATAGTTTGTGACATTCCTTGCACTGTCTACTCTTTGATAGGGTAAGGGGTGTGACAATTAGTGGTATCAAAGCATAGGTTTAGGCGGTTCTAGGTCATAGTATGTATGTGAATATGCATAGTATATGTACATGCCAAAATGAGTTACAGCTATGATATGGTTCTGATGTCAATCTCTTCTTTTTGTGTTTAGGTCGTCTATAAGATGTCATCTGACTCACAGAGAGCAATAGATGAGGAGGTAGAGAGTCATGCTCCCTCTGAGGCAGCTGCACCTGCTGCTACTCCTCCACCTGCTGCTGCTGGCGGACTAGGGCAGGATGCATTATTTCAGCAAATAGCTGAGTTGCTTAGGAGGGTTACACAAAATGTACCAGAGGTACCACCACCACCACCTGTAGCAGTCCAGGTTCCCCCACCTGTGGTAGCTAGGCCTCCAATAGAAAAACTCAGAAAGTATGGTGCAATAGATTTTAGAGGTAAAAAGGAAGATGATCCGTCAGCTGCAGAATTCTGGTTAGAAAGTACAGAAAGGGTTTTACAGCAGCTACAGTGTTCACCAGTAGATAGCTTGATGTGTGCAGTATCATTGCTAAAAGATGAAGCGTATCGATGGTGGACAACTTTAACACAGATGGTTCGACCAGAGCGCCAGACTTGGGAATTCTTTTTGTTAGAGTTTAAGAAGAAGTATGTTGGGGCCTTATATATAGAGGAGAGAAGGAGGGAGTTCTTATACCTCAGACAGGGCAGGCTTACAGTAACTAAGTACGAGCGAGAATTTGTCAGACTTAGTAAGTATGCCACAGAGATAGTTCCTACAGAGGAAGAAAGATGTAAACGCTTTGAGCAGGGATTACATGCTGATATCAGGATGTACCTCACAGCTATGCATATCAGGGAACTCTCAGTTTTAGTAGAGACGGCCCACAGCCTGGAGCGAATTAGAGAAGAAGAGCAAAGTAGAAAGCAAAAAGGGCAGCAGAAGAGGAGCCAGAGCCAGTATCAGGGACAATCCTCTACATCTCAGACAAGTAATAAGAGACAGAGGGAATTTCAGCAGACAGGGCAGAGAGGACCACCTAAGCAGATTCAGAGACCTGGGCAGAGGTCAGTAGTAAGGTCTGGACAGCAGACTACCTCAGTATCCAGTACAGGAGGACCAGGCAGAGGGTTGCCACCAGTATGTGAGCATTGTGGCAGGAGACATGGTGGAGTATGCAGGAGATTAACTGGGGCTTGCTACTTATGTGGAAGCTCAGACCACTTTATGAGGGATTGTCCTAGAGGCCAGTCAACGCAGCCTATGCAGACAGAGAGATCCATGCCGATAGGGTCTAGAGGCAGAGGTAGAGGTAGAGGTGAATCTAGCAGTGCTCAGAGTCACAGAGTATCAGAGACAGTAGATAGACCAGAGACTAGAGCACCTGCCAGGGCCTATGCTATTCGTGCAAAGGAAGACCAGGACAAACCAGATGTTATAGCTGGTAAATTTTCTATCTTTGGCAAATATGTTTATGCATTAATTGATCCTGGTTCCACACATTCATACATCAGCATACCCATCAGTAATGAGAAGGGAATTCAAGTAGAACACTTAGAACATGACATAGCAGTGACCAATCCCTTAGGACATCTTGTGATTGTGAATAGAGTTTATAGAGATTGTCCTATATGTGTGCAAGGTCATACCTTTTTAGGTGACTTGATAGAGTTACCTTTTAGAGAGTTTGATGTGATTTTGGGTATGGATTGGTTGTCTAGACATCATGTCATAGTTGACTGTAAGTTAAAACGAGTTACACTCAAAACATTAGAGGGTTCTGAGGTTATAGTTGTGGGCGAGAGGTCAGATTACCTCTCTAATGTCATATCTGCCACTACAGCTAGGAGGTTGATTAGAAAAGGCTGTACAGCCTATCTGGCTAGTGTAACTGAAACTAAGAAGGAAGGGCCTAATGTGTCAAACCTACCCACAATATGTCATTTTCCAGATGTATTTCCTGAAGAGTTGCCAGGGTTACCTCCAGAAAGGGAAGTGGATTTTGCTATAGAAGTTGTGCCAGGCACCGCACCTATTTCAATTGCTCCTTATAGAATGGCTCCTACAGAATTGAAAGAGTTGAAAATATAGTTACAAGAGTTACTTGATAAGGGTTTTATTCGACCTAGTGTTTCACCATGGGGTGCACCAGTGTTGTTTGTGAAAAAGAAAGATGGATCTCTTCGATTGTGCATTGATTACAGACAGTTGAATAAGGTAACGATAAAGAATAAATACCCACTGCCCAGAATAGATGATTTGTTTGATCAGTTGAAAGGGGCCAGCATTTTCTCTAAAATAGATTTGAGATCGGGTTACCATCAGTTGAGAGTTAAAGGGGCAGATGTGCCTAAGACTGCATTCCGGACCCGATATGGACATTATGAGTTTTTAGTTATGCCATTTGGGTTAACAAATGCACCTGCATCATTCATGGATCTAATGAACCGTATCTTCCATCCATATTTAGACCAATTTGTTGTGGTATTTATTGATGATATTCTGGTATACTCTAAAACTAGGGAAGACCATGACAGACATCTAAGGGTAGTATTGCAGACTCTGAGAGAAAAGCAACTTTATGCCAAGTTCAGTAAATGTGATTTTTGGCTCAATGAAATAGCATTTTTGGGACATGTTGTATCAGCAGAGGGAATCAGGGTAGATCCTCAGAAGATTAATGCTGTTCTGGAATGGAAGCCACCAAAGAATGTTGCAGAGGTCAGAAGTTTCTTGGGTCTAGCTGGGTACTACAGACGGTTTGTGAAAGGGTTTTCACTTATAGCAGCTCCATTGACTAAATTGATACATAAGGATGTTAAGTATGTTTGGGATGATAGATGTCAAGCAAGCTTTGATAGATTGAAGACTATGCTCACTGAAGCACCTATACTTACACAACCTGTTTCTGGCAAGGAATTTGTGATATACAGTGATGCTTCTCACAATGGACTTGGATGTGTTTTGATGCAAGAAGGTAAAGTGATTGCCTATGCTTCCAGACAATTGAAGCCACACGAGAAGAACTATCCTACCCATGATCTAGAGTTGGCGGCCATAGTTTTTGCACTAAAGATATGGAGACATTACTTATATGGTGAGAAATGTTACATCTATACAGATCATAAAAGCCTGAAATACTTGCCCACACAAAAGGAGCTAAACCTGAGACAGAGAAGATGGATGGAGTTACTGAAAGATTATGATTGCATTATAGATTATCACCCAGGCAAAGCTAATCTGGTAGCAGATGCACTCAGCAGGAAATCCTTATTTGCATTAAGAGCAATGAATGCGCAGTTGACTATAGCAGATGATGGAGCTATCGTAGCAGAATTGAAAGTTAGACCCAACTTACTGCAACAAATTAAAGAAGCACAGAAAGAAGATACAGAGATAGCCTTATGGACTAGACAAGTACAAGAGGGGAAGAAGCAGAAGCATGTGATAAGTGATGATGGTTACTTGTACTATGGTAACAGAGTATGTGTACCTAACATTGGAGAGTTGAAACAGAGTATTCTTACAGAGGCACACAATAGTCCATATGTTATGCATCCAGGTAGCACTAAGATGAATCAAGATCTGAAGATGCACTATTGGTGGCCAGGTATGAAAAGAGATATAGCTGAATTTGTAACAAAATGTTTGACATGTCAACGGGTAAAAGCAGAGCATCAGGTTCCATCAGGGTTATTGCAGCCTATCGCTATACCAGAATGGAAATGGGATAGAATTACCATGGATTTTGTGACAGGATTGCCACTCACACCAAGGAAGAAAGATGCCATATGGGTAATAGTTGACAAGTTAACGAAATCAGCGCATTTCTTGCCAATCAGAATGGATTATACATTGGAAAAGTATGCAGAATTGTACATTGATGAAATTGTGAGACTACATGGTGTCCCTATCTCTATCATATCAGACAGAGACCCAAGATTCACATCCAGATTTTGGACAAAACTATATGAAGCTTTAGGGACAAGATTGAATTTTAGTACAGCTTTTCATCCTCAAACAGATGGCCAGTCAGAGAGAGTAATTCAAGTTTTGGAAGATATGCTCAGAAGTTGTGTAATTGAATTTGAAGGAAGCTGGGAAAGATATCTCCCACTAGTGAAATTTGCTTACAACAACAGTTATCAGGCTAGTATTAAGATGGCCCCTTATGAAGCATTGTACGGCAGAAAATGTAGAACCCCATTATGCTGGACAGAACTTAGTGAAGCTAAACTTGTAGGTCCAGAGTTGATAAGACAGACTGAGGAGAAAGTGAAGATTATCAAAGAAAGATTGAAAGCTACAACAGATAGACAAAAATCATATGCAGATTTGAAAAGAAAAGATATAGAATTTGCTATTGGGGCTAAAGTGTTTTTGAAAGTTTCTCCGTGGAAGAAAGTGCTAAGATTTGGCAAGAAAGGTAAGCTAAGCCCTCGGTTTATTGGTCCATATGAAATAATTGAACGTGTGGGTCCAGTAGCCTATAGGCTAGCTTTACCTCCAGAGTTAGACAGAATACACAATGTCTTCCATGTATCCATGTTAAGAAGATACAGATCTGATCCTTCACATGTCATTCCAGCTGAAACCATTGATGTACAATCTGACCTAACTTATGAAGAGGAACCAGTGAAAATTTTAGCAAGGGAAATGAAAGAGTTAAGAAATAAGAAGATTCCCTTAGTGAAAGTGTTGTGGAGAGATCATAAGGCAGAAGAAGCTACATGGGAAAGTGAAGAAGTGATGAAGCAACAATATCCCCAGCTATTCACAGCAGGTAAAATTTCGAGGTCGAAATTTCTTAAGAGGGGAAGAGTTGTAACATCCTCAAACCCATAGGTAGAGTAGTGCCATCGTTAGGCTATTTCATTCCTAGAGTAAGGGGCATTAGGGGAGGTGCTAGCTTAACTCTAATCTGCTAATAACTGAATCATAGAAAACTTAAATAAAGAAACGGACATATCCAGAAATAAAGCAGACAGTGTGATTAGCGAGTCGGGAACGAGGCACTTTCGGGAGGTGCTTAGGATTTCCCGACGTGCTTGCTTGAGGTGCTTGTTTATATCCGTCATGCTTGCTTAAGTGAAAAGGGCTTCTAAAGGCTATATGTATAGTTTAGTAGGTCAATCTATGATTATTGAAAGTTTAAAAACTAAATTGAAACATTGGTAAAGAGTTTAGTAGGTCAAAGTATAAATATGGAAAGTTAAAACATAAAATTCAGATTTACTTTCCATGTGTCACCTACCTAAGGAGAGAAGAAATGACAATGCAAAAGAAAGAAAAGGGATTGTCTTCTTCCTTTGTCCATGTTGCCGTAGGTCATCCAACTTCAAAGAAGAAAAAAATTTGCTTTTCTTTCTCCCACCAAAGCCAAGCCAAAACCTTACCAAAATAACTTCTTCCTTTAACCAAAATTCATCCTAAGATTAAGAGCTAAAGGAACAGCCATATAGTGAAAGAATTGAAGAAGAAAAGTTTAGGGTTCCATATGCACCAAGCTTGAAAATCAAAGGTGAGCTAGAAATGAGTAGGAAATAGCATCATCTCATTTCTTCATGCATGAATTTGAATTATAAAGCTTTAATTTACAATTTATTCAATCCTTCCCTAAGATATAAATTGGCATAGGTGAAGGAACATCAAAGGGAAAGGAGATAGCTAGAGATTAGAAGAGGAAAAGAAAAGAAGAATTCAAGAAAGGTTTGGTGTTTTAATGATTTTCTGTTTTCCTTTGATTCTGCCATGAATAAGTGAAATTAGAGGTTGATTTTACTTGCTGAAAATGTTGCTTTGATTGTATAAATATGTTATATGAATGTTAAAATGATGTTTGAAAGGCTTAGAGTAAAAAAATTTAACATGGGAGCTAAAAGTGTAAATCTGGCAGAATAGGTTGTAACAGGACAGCTTGTGTTACTAACTTCATAACTTATTGTGTATATATTGAAATTAGGCCTAAAATATACCAAATGAAAGCTAAGACAAATATCTAAAACTGTCATGAATTGACAAAATTCTGAATCTGTAGTTAAAATGATGAAAATTGCAAGTGAACCTAAAATGGACACAGTGGTAGTGCATCCGGAACAGAGTCTATTGATTATACCATAACTAATTACATACTTAGTGAAATTTGTTAATACCAGTGCCAAATGAATCTTAAGAAGTATACCTAAAACTTTGTAGAAGACAGTTAAGCTTGAATTTGTATGGAAATGCATGAATCTGATAAGTTTTGTGATACCATGAACAAGTACCAATACTGGACTGATTAAGACCTTCTTGAGCAGCTTGTAAAGAAAAATTCATAACTTAAGATAGGATGATCAGATTTGCATGAACCATACCTTGTTGGAAAGATAAGACATAAATGTACATTTCTTATGAAGAAATTGAAGTCAAATTGTAACTCTAAATTGCTTGAAAAGTTTATGCAAGATATGGCAGAATGTAGTTTTCTCTATTGAAATGCTAAGTCAATAGAGTTTTGCACTATTTGCCATGAGTTTTCCATATTGTCAACCTTGGCATATGATATATGTACTTTGGAAAAAGAAATCAAATAGCTTCAAATGACATGCATGTACATTGATACATTGAGTTAATGATACTTGGCCCTGGTAAACGTAATAGGAGTCGAGGTTAGCTTAAGGGTATGGCATGCCATATAAACATACAGAGTTCGCAGTACTGCTACCGATACATGATCTATATGAGAGGTTACATATCTGGTACCTCATAAGCATGGCCACAGAGCCCTGCTATCACAGTTTTAGCCTCTGAGCCTACCGTTCGGCACCCTGTGCCTACCGTTATAACTCCTTATCTACCTAGTCGATCCTAATATGTGGTTATAAGGGCTAAGATCTTAATTAAGATTGATACTTGATTTTGTGAACTTATTGGTGAATGTTAACATGTTTACATCTACTAGCTTGTAATTGTTTACTTGATTATCTATTTATGCGAGCTTGTTTGTTTTATTCTGTTATTTGTTGTTATCACCCACTGAGCATTAGCTCAGCGTGTTGGTTTTTACCTCACGCAGGTTGTAGATAACGTAGGCACGTGAAGTTCATCAAAGGTCTACATCAGATACCAAGGCCATTATCATAGCTGGTTGTTTTGAGTCTCTGAGTCATCGTGCAGTTATATTTTGGCATGCACATATTTAATAGAGTGAGTTGTAAAGGTTATGTAATCAAAGAATAGTAAGATGTCAAATATCAGTTGATCATTTTTCATGTGTTTTTCATGTGCTACAGTTTGAAATATTAATGAAACAGATGAGACTCTGTTAACTTTTTGGTTTAAAATCTCACATTTATTTGATAAAATTTACATGCATTACCTTAAAACTTGGTATTTACAGATAAAGGTAATTGTTTAGTTGTGATATATCTAAAAAGGTATAGTTTGTGACATTCCTTGCACTGTCTACTCTTTGATAGGGTAAGGGGTGTTACAATGGTAAGTAAGGGAAAACAAGAAAAGAAGGTGAGTAACCTTGATGCATATATTCTTCACTGCAATGATTCAAAATAGGGGTTTAGAGTAAGAGCTTAAGCAGAAATAAGGATCAAGTAGCAAAGAGAGCTTCTTTAACTATGTTTATTTGCTTGAGAACAAGTAAAAGGCTAGGTGTGGGGGTATTTGATAAAGCATATTTTAGACCATTTTATCATGATATTATTAATGTTTATTTACATTTTTTCTGCCTAATTTTGTGGTTTTAGTTTTGTTTTGCAAAAAAATAGGTGTAAAGGGACAATCTGGTGAAAATGCTCTTAAAATAGCCAAAAAAGTGCCAAATATGGAAAGTGCCAAATAAGGAAAGTTTTCAAATATGGAAAGTGCCAAATAAGGAAAGTGCAGAAGCAAAAATAGATAAGGAAGGCGCAGTCAGCAGACTATTTGAAATTGAAATTGCGGATCTTTCTTTCCTTGTTTAAAGATGTGCAGACACCTCAGCAGTCAGATCTTCCTATTTAGGCAGCAAGATCTCAAGAAGACGCACTTGCCTCTCTTGCATTCAGCATTCAAGATTTGAAATTCAAACGAAGGCTCCACCTAAATAGGAACAGTTTGGACAGCATCTCTTTACCTCTGCACAACCAATCCGCGCGCCTCTTTCCCTCTGAAGACCAATCCGCGCACCTCCTTCCTTCTGAAGACCTTGCAACGCGCTTCTTTCCTTTTCAGACACAACTTGGGCAGCAAGCACCTCTTGGGCAGCAAGTAAGTCTTAGGGCAGCATCTAATCCTATTTAAGAAGCACATAAGGCCAGCCGAATACCGCCTTGCACTTCATCTCTTCGGATTGCGCAAGGCCGACGCCACCTTGCCTCTTCCCTTCTTCTACCTTTCTTCTTTTCTTTTATTTTTAGTTTTTGGTTCAGCCGTGAGTGGCTGAAATATTTTATTCTAGTTGAAGATTGGTTGAAACTTTAGTTGTTTTATGGATTGTGAGATCTGAACATACATTGTGTGTTTTTGGTTTATTCAATATTCATACAATTTCATGCTTGATTCCATTATTGCTTTGTTATTTTGATCAATATGGCCAGTTGATTCTTGATTGCAAGGTAATATATTGTTAGTTTAGATAATTTTAAGTCCGTAATTGCTTGGATTGTTCAAACATAAGAACACTTGGTGTAAAAACTAAGGAAATTGTATGATCTAGCAACATCTCATGCGTTTGGGTAGCTAGGATTGGCTTTCTCTATCTCTTAATACAATTAACAGTTGTTTTGATGCCTAAGGCCCAAGGACGTTCCTTGGCAACTTGTTGATTAGTAATTAATTAGAGGACGTTCCGTAATTGGTTTGTAATTAAGGAGAGACATGGTGGTGAGAAGCATTTTCCATCTCCATAACTAATCTATTTAATCAATTAAAAGAACATAAGTTTAAATGATCAATCCCAATAACTGAAGTGAATCCGATTCTTCAACTAGAGCTTTCTCATTATTGATTTCCTTCATTTTTATTATTCGCTTTCTTTTATTGCTTTCAGTTAACTGAATCAATCTCAAAATCCCCCCCCCCATTTTACTTTCAGTTTATATGCTTTCAATTTATCTCATTTTGGTTTATTTCTTTTTCAATTTTTATTTCAGTTAATTCTCTTGGTTTTGATAAGGAAGATAGGTAAGCCTTCAATTCTCTGTGGATTCGATCCTTTACCACTATCTGCAGTAGTAATATTGTTGATAACCGAAAAGGTTATTTTTGACCGACTTCGACAACCGCCAGTCAAAAATTGGCGCCGTTGCCGAGGAACTGATTTAACTTATTTGTTTTTCTTTCATGACCAGATCTAAACGTAGGGAAACTCTGCCTTACGATCTGAAAATTGAGCGCACAATCAGGAGACTGAACAAGCAAGTCACGCCCGAACCTGTGCAAGAAGAAGTCCCCTGCGCAGACCACACTTCTGAAACCACTGAACCGCACCATCCAACTCCAGAGATGGCTGAAAACGTGGCACAACCTGCTGTCCACAATGAACATGCTGTCCGTGAGGAAATAATACAACAAAATCTAGCCATGAGAGCCCCAATGCCAAGAGAAAGAACCATGAGAGAGTTGGCAACACCTATAGGTGATCAAGCACCTCTTTGCATCACCTATCTACCTCTGACAGTTCCCTTTGAACTGAAAACAGGTTTGATTTATCTACTTCCTAAATTTAGAGGTCTAGAAAATGAAAATCCACACAAGCACTTGAAAGAGTTCAACATTGTCTGTTTATCTATGAGACCTCAAGATATTTCTGAAGATCATATTAAATTAAGAGCTTTTCCTTTTTCACTTGATGATTATGCCAAGGATTGGTTATTTTATTTGCCACCTGGATCTATTACTTCTTGGGATGATATGGTATTAACCTTTTTGAACAAATATTTCCCAACTTCTAAAGCCATTGGCATAAGAAGAGAAATGAATAGCATTAGACAGAAACCATCTGAGGATTTATATGATTATTGGGAAAGGTGTAAAAGGTTTTGTACAGGTTGTTGACTCGCGGTTGTCGAAGCCGGTCAAAAATAACCTTTCCGGTTATCAACAATTTTACAACTGCAGATAGTGGTAAAGGATCGAATCCACAGAGAATTGAATACTTATCTATTTTTCCCAACAAGATCAAGAGAATCACTGGAAGCACAACTAAAAGCAAGTAACTGAAAGCAGAATAAAAGTAAAGTGCAATAAAGTAAAAAGGGGGGGTTTTGAGATTGATTTGACTAACAACTATTGAAAGCAATTAAATCAGCAAGTAATTAAAATAAAAGAGGAAATCAATATGAGAAAGGTCTAATTGAAGATATGGATCCACCTTGGTTGCTTGGATTGATCATTGAAACTTATGTTCTCTTAATTGGTTCAATAGATTAGTTATGGAGATGAAAAACGCTTCTCACCACCATATCTCTCCTTATGATTAAATCAATTAGGGAACGTCCTCTAATCAATTACTAATTAACAAATTGTCAAGGAACGTCCTTGGGCCTTAGGCATCAAAACAATTGTCAATTGCATGAAGAAAGAGAGAGATCCAACCCTAGCTACTCCAAATGCATGAAGATGATGCTAGATCATACAATTCCTTAGTTTTTACACCAAGTGTTCTTAGGTCAGAATATTTCCAGCAATTACGGACTAACAAATATCCCAACTAACAATCAATTAACTTTGCAATCAAGAATCAAGTGGCCAATTTGATCAAAACAACAAAGCAATCTTAGATTCAAGCACACAATTGTATGAATATTGAACTAATCAAAGACAAATAGTTTATGTTTAGATCTCACAAACCATAAAACAACCTTAGTTTCAATCAATCTTCAACTAGAATTAAGGGTTTCAGCCACTCATGGCTGGACCAAAACAGAAAATAGAAGAAGAGAGCATGAGATGAAGAACCGGCGGTGGAGGAGAAGGAGGTGGAGCGGCAGCCGAACCTTGGAGGAGTGGGGGTGATCAATTCTGCCACTTCTTGTCTTCTTGAAGACTTTAAATATGTCTTGAGAGGCTGCCTAGGGTTTCTTGGCAGTCCATGAGTCTTTTAGAGGCTGCCTAAAATGCCCTTGGTCCAATATGTGCCTTCTATGTGCATGTGTGAAGGGAAAAACGTGGAGCATGTATCAAATTGCAAGGGATGGGATCTTTGGTCTTTTACTTGCTGGCCAAGGTCTTCAAAAAGCTGCCCAAGTGTGTTCAAGTTGCTGCCCATGGTGCCTCTTCACATTCCCTTGCCGCCCATTCACAATTAAGGAAGGTGGAGCCTCCTTTTGCAATTTGAATTTTGAATGTGCAAGGCATGAAATGGGAAACATGTGATCTTTGGATTTGGCTTTCTTAATAAGCTGGATCTTGAAATCCAAAATCTGAATATGAATCTTGGAGATATGAATTTCAAAATAATTTCCTCATTTGGATCTCCATATATGGCAGCTTGAGATATGGCTTCTTGAATAAGGAAAAGGCTACTTGGAGATTTGAAATTTGAATTTCAAATTGCCTTGGCTGAATTTTGTTTCCATATTTACTACTTTCCTTATTTAGAACTTTCCTTATTTAGCTTGACTTGATTTTAACTTGGCAGGCTTGCTCCCTTTTGCTCCAAATAAGGCAGTTTTAGGGGAATTTTCTCCAAAATGTCTTTTTTCACCATTTTCTGCAAAACAATGCCAAGAGCACTAAATTAAGCAGAAATCATATAAATAATCATCAATAATATCAAGATAAAAAGGACTAAAATATGCTCTATCAAATACCCCCACACTTAGCCTTTTGCTTGTCCTCAAGCAAATAAAGATAGTCAAACAAGCTTTCTTTGCTCTAGATCCTTATTTCCACTTAAGCTCCTACTCAAGACACCTATTTTGAATCATTGCAGTGAAGAATATATGCATGAAGATTACTTACCTTCTTTCCTTGTTTCCCTTTGCTTACCATAGCTAGGATTTGTTTTTCTCAAGAGAAAGATCATACATGCTCATTAATTTATTCAGATAAGACTTTTTCTAACTTTCAGAGTGACTTGCCCTTACCTTGAAGTACTTTATTCAACTTTTTGCACTTTTAATTTTGCTTGAACAAGTCACCAACCTTTTGATGTGAAGGTACATATTTGTGATACGCACCCCCAGTTACTCAGTAGGTCACCTGTCCAAGTGGCTACTAGCTCTGTTCATAGTCTTTTGACCATTGGAACAGTTTTCAATTTGTGCTTTTGAAGTCTAAGCCTTTGTGAATTTCTTTCTCTCAATGATTTGGGCAAATCAACACCAATTGCTAAATCAAGTCACATTAAGTTCATTCACACAACTTTCAATTTATTCTCTCTAATGAGGGTCATCAATATATTTTTCACCATGGCAAGCTCAAAGATTCAATTCAAAAGGCAATTCTCAAACATGAATACAACTCACTGCAATTGATTCAACATAAGTTTAAAGAGTCATCACATCAATGGGGTCATGGAAAGAAAAGCTCATCCAACATAGTTCATCAGTTTGAGTAGAGCAAATCAAAAAGAAGAAGAAGGTTGTGGTTGTGTGTGCGTTATTGAAAGCAAAAACTTAAAAAAATTTCAATTGTGGCTATTCAGATCAAGCAAATCGCAAAAATGAAACTGAAAGAGAAACATGTGCGCAATACTGAAAGAAAAAGAAAAAGAAGAAGAGAAAAGGGAGAAGAAGAGAGAGATATACACCCCACACCTAAATCATGCATTGTCCTCAATGTATAAGAAACATAAAAGAATAAAGGAAACTGAGTACTCCCCTGGGGTGTGTTGGAAAGAATCCTCTGCCATGATTGTAAATCAATCAGTGATCCTCTGTCATGATTGTAAATCAATCAGTGATCAAATCTTACCCTGTTTAGCATAGCATGATTCTAGGACATAATTGAGGGCACAATCAAAGGTCTAATTGTTCATATTATGTACTATATAAACTCTGTAACTTACTATACAAGAGGTAAGGAAAAATAAAAACAGTTTTCTTCCTATAATCTCAAGATGGTATCAGAGCAGGTTTCGGCCTAAAATTATAGCCATCCTGCAATCATCCGTTACCAGATACCTTTCCTGACCTTCTCTCACTAAACCAACCTACCAGATACCTTTGCCAACTTCTTTCTCTCACCGAAACAATAATGGCTGACCTCCCCAACTCGGCTGACTAATCCCAAGCAATAATTGATCCAATAGCAGACCTGTCACAAAAACTATTCCAGTTAATTCAGAATAGCCAAAATGAAAATCAGAAATCAGCAAACCAATTCACTCTTGATTCAGCACAGCTACTGTCCGACATAAAATTGAATGATTCCAATTATGTTGTCTGGGCAAAGATGATGGAGATGTTTATCACAGGGCGAGGGAAATCAAACCATCTGACTGGGACTCCCTCCCCTCCGACAGAAACAGACCCCGCAATTTACCTATGGCAAACTAATGACATCATTGTCCGAGGATGGTTAATCCAGACGGTAGAGCAGAAGCTCCGTCCAAATTTATTGCAGCACAAGACAAGCAAAGGACTATGGGATGCCCTCAATATCAGATTCAATACAGGTAGCAACAAACTTATCATTTACGAGTTACAGTCTAAAGCATACAAATTAACACAATAAGGAAGCAATCTGGAAGATTTATACAACGATCTTCAGGCCATCTGGGCTGAGATCGATGAAAGACAACCGACCAAAATCGAAGGAGACAACAATATCATTATCCGGAACTGGGAAATCCAGGAGGAACATTTGTACCTGTTTTTGGTCGGAGTACAGTCGGACCTTGATCCAGTCCATCGAGAAATTCTCAACGAGGAGCCATTGCCGACCTTGGACAATGCCTACTCTCGGCTCCGAGGTGAGAAGTTGTGTCGTGCCATCCACCTTCCTCTTCCATCACCAGCGACAGCAGGTTCCGACCTCGTGGGGGCCGGTCTATTGGCTAAAAACCGGTCAGACACAGACAAGTCATCACTCCGGGATGATAAATCAGGCTTAAAATGCACCCATTGCGGCGAATCTCGACATACCCGGGACGGATGCTTTAAGATCATAGGGTATTCGGAGTGGTGGAAGGAAAACAAGATTCGTAAGAAGAAAGGAAAGGGACAAGGCGCAGGGAATACGGCCGCGGTCACTACCAGCGGCACCCAAAAGGCTACCTGCGACAACAACCTGATCGGACAAATGGAGGAAAACTCGGGCAACGGACAGAGCACAGGGGTTGCAGCGGCGCTACAAGGAGTTGAGAAAGGAGGAGGCATGGGTGTCCCTTATGATCGGGAAGGAGGTATTTTAGGGTTAGAAAGGAGGGACAATGACCTTTCTACCCCTGTCTCTTTAAATAAATCTAAATGTGCCCCTGCTTGTTTTAATTATTGTAAAATTAAATCCCTGGTCCCAGATGTTTTAGATAAGTCTATTTGTAATCTCAAAACTGAATCGTTAGCCCTTAATTCTATCGGTGATGCTCACAAGGTACAAAATGCTAGTGGGTGGATATTTGATTCAGGAGCCACAGACACTATGACTAATGATTCTTCAGATTTTGTTGTGTCAGCCCCACCCTCAAAATACAATATTCTAAACGCTACCGGTTGCTCCTTCCCGGTCATCGGTGGTGGTACCGTTTCTATAACCCCCACTTTAAATGTCTCCAATAGCCTCTATGTACCTTCCTTATCTTGCAAATTACTCTCTGTCAGTCAGATCACCAAACAGTTAAATTGCAGAGTACTCATGTATCCTCATTTTTGTGTTTTGCAGGATATTCATACGGGCACGGTACTGGGCCGTGGTACTGAGAAAGATGGACTGTACTATGTAGAGGAGGTCTCAAGTACTGGGTCAGCTCATTTAGCTCAAGGGTCCCCAACCCGATAGTTATGGCTCTGGCACCGGCGCTTTGGCCATCCCTCAAGTGATTATCTTCGTACTTTGTTTCCTGAGTTTAGATCCATTGACATTCCAGTTTGTACTTCATGCGTGCTTGCTAAGAGTCATAAGAGTACTTATCATATATCCACAAATAAGTCTGATACTCTCTTCTCAATAATACACTCTGATGTATGGGGACCTGCCCCGGAAACTGTCTCCCCTGATTATAGATACTTTGTGACTTTTATTGATGACTGCACTCGTGTTACTTGGATTTACCTGTTAAAACAAAAATACGAAGTGGCTGAGAAATTCTGTGATTTTTTCTGCATGATTAAAACCCAATTTCACAGGACCATTCAAGTCCTCCGATCTGACAATGGGGGGGAATTTGTCAATAACCACCTCCAAACCTTTTTCCGGGATAATGGGATCCTTCACCAAACTACTTGCCCTTATACACCACATAAAAATGGGGTCGCTGAAAGGAAAAATCGACATATCCTTGAAACTGCCCGAGCCCTTTTGTTTGAAGCCCAAGTTCCTCCTAAGTTTTGGTCTGAAGCAGTTGCCACATCCATTTACCTCATCAATCGACTTCCGTCTTGCGTTCTTAATTTCCAATCTCCCTTGCATACCTTGTCCTCTCATCACACCATCCCTTCCCATCTCAACCTTCCACCTAAAATTTTTGGCTGTACAGTTTATGTTCACATTCCTAAAACACACCGCACTAAACTTGATCCATGTGCTCTTAAATGTGTTTTCTTTGGTTATGGTGTCCATAAAAAGGGCTATCGGTGTTTTGACCCAATCTCTAAACGAATCTTCACCACCATGGACTGCACCTTTCTGGAAGAGGAATATTTTTTTTCCCTCGCCAACTAGCAGTGAGGGGGAGACAGCGGCACAATCACCACCACTGCCAAATTGGCTTAGTCAGGGGGGGCCAGAACTTGGTCATTATTCCCTTCCTGAGTCTACACCAGAATTGGGAGACACCGGTCATTCTTCCCTTCCTGAGTCTACACCAGAACTGGGAGACACTAACCATCTAGTACAGTCCTCGGCCTCAACATCACAACCAGAACCTGACACCGTAGAATATCCTGAGGAACACACAACTGAGGTATGTGAATCTGAACTTTCTCCTGTTCCTAATAACCTCACCACTGAATCCATTTCCCTTGAGGTTCCTGAAATAGGCCAATATGTTCTACCCCCTCAGAATAATAGAGGAATTCCACCCAGGAGATATGATCCAGAATTCGAGGCAGCAAAGTCCAGATACCCAGTGGCAAATGTTACCAGAGGAGAAAGACTATCACCTCAGTTGGTCAACCTACAAAAAAACATTTGCTCAGGATGGATACCAAAGGATGCCACAGAGGCCCAGAAGGACAAAAGATGGATTGAGGCAATGGAGATCGAGATGAATATCCTGGAGAAAAACAAGACCTAGGAAAAATGCTGGCTACCCAAGGGAAAATGACCAGTGGGATGCAAATGGGTGTTTACCATAAAGTATAAGTCAGACGGAACGGTAGACAGATATAAAGCTAGACTTGTAGCAAAAGGATATACTCAGACTTATGGAGTTGACTATTCTGAAACATTCTCTCCAGTAGCAAAAATTGATACAATACGGGTCCTATTCTCTCTAGCTGCAAACCTAGACTGGCCACTTCACCAATTTGATGTGAAAAATGCTTTCTTGCATGGTGATCTAGAAGAGGAAGTATACATGGATGCTCCACCAGGGTTCATGAGTGGATATAGAAGGGGAGAAGTGTATCGATTGAGGCGAGCCTTGTATGGGTTGAAACAGTCACCCAGAGCATGGTTTGGAAGATTTACTCAAGCAATGAAGAAAAATGGATATCGGCATAGTAACTCTGATCACACTATATTCTTGAAGAGGCAAGGAAGGAAGATCACGTGTTTGATTATATACGTGGATGACATGATTATAACTGGAGACGATGTGGACGAAATCAAACAACTGAGGGACAACTTATTCCAAGAATTTGAGATGAAAGACCTAGGGATGCTAAAATATTTTCTTGGAATCGAAGTTCTCAGATCAGACCAGGGAATTTTGATATCACAGAGAAAATACATTCTTGATCTGTTAACTGAAACATGAATGTTAGATTGCAAACCAGTCGATACTCCGGTAATGGTCAATCACGAGTTGAGCAAGGACTCAAAAGAAGGACCCACAGACAGGGGGAGGTACCAGAGACTGGTAGGAAAACTGATTTATTTATCACACACCAGACCAGACGTGACATATGCTGTGAGTTTGGTAAGTCAGTTCATGCATGATCCAAAACAAGACCATATGGAGGCAACATTGAGAATCGTTCGATATCTGAAAGGAACAGCTGGGATGGGCATGTTGTTCAAAAAGAATGGTCATTTCAGTACCAGTGGATATACGGACGCAAGTTGGGTAGGAGATCTCTCCGACAGACGATCTACTTCAGGATACTTTACCTTTGTCGGAAGAAATTTGGTAACGTGGAAAAGTAAGAAACAAAAGGTGGTGGCACTGTCAAGTGCTGAAGCAGAATTCAGGGGAATAGCAAAAGGACTGGCAGAACTCCTATGGATCAAAAAGTTGATGTTTGAGCTTGGATTCCCATCAAAGGATGCAGCTGAACTTCGTTGTGACAACAAGGCGGCAATAAGCATTTCTGAAAATCCAGTTCAGCATGATCGAACAAAACATGTTGAAATAGACCGATATTTCATCAAAGAAAAGTTGGACAGTGGTCTGATATCTTTACCGTTTGTTCGATCAGAGGATCAATGGGCGGACATCCTAACCAAAGCAGTAGCTGGACGAATATTCCATGAGGTTTTGGGCAAGTTGGGTATACTAGATCCACATGAACCAACTTGAGGGGGAGTGTTGGAAAGAATCCTCTGCCATGATTGTAAATCAATCAGTGATCAAATCTTACCATGTTTAGCATAGCATGATTCTAGGACATAATTGAGGGCACAATCAAAGGTCTAATTGTTCATATTATGTACTATATAAACTCTGTAACTTACTACACAAGAGGTAAGGAAAAATAAAAACAGTTTTCTTCCTATAATCTCAAGAGGGTGTGGTGCATGGTGTGATTTACTTAGGCTGAATGAGTGACGAACATATATTCGTCTGGGAACTCTTCTTTGATTGGACAAGGTGTAGAGCTAGATGGAAGCCAGCTGAGGTGGTCAGCTACAAGATTTTCTTTCCCTTTCTTGTCTCTTATCTCCAGATCAAATTCTTGTAGGAGAAGAATCCACCTAATGAGTCTTAGTTTGGCTTCCTTTTTCTTGATCAGATATTGCAAAGCTGCATGGTCAGAATAGACAATGACTTTAGTTCCCAAGAGATATGGTTTGAATTTCTCTAAAGCAAACACAACAGCTAAGAGCTCCTTTTCTGTTGTTGTGTAGTTGCTTTGTGTAGCATCCAGTGTGCGAGAGGCATAGTGAATGACGTGGGGTGAGTTTCCCACACATTGCCCTAAGACTGCTCCCACTGCATAGTTGCTTGCATCACACATGATTTCAAAGGGCAAATTCTAGTCAGGTGCCTGAATAATTGGGGCAGTCACAAGCAATTCTTTAATCAAATCAAATGCCTTTTTGCAATCTGCATCAAAATCAAATGTTACATCCTGTTGGAGCAATTTGCATAATGGCAGTGTAATTTTGGAGAAATCTTTGATGAATCTTCTATAGAACCCTGCATGGCCAAGGAATGACCAAATTTCTCTAACATTAGTGGGGTAAGGCAGATTTTTAATGGTATCCACCTTAGCTTTGTCCACCTCAATGCCCTTAGTTGAAACAACATGACCTAAAACCATACCTTTATTAACCATAAAATGACATTTTTCATAATTAAGTACAAGATTAGATTCAAGGTGTAATACCCGGCAGATTCAGACATCGGAATTTCTACCGTCCGGTGGAATTCAAGGATGTCAGAGCTTTCTAGAAGGGTAAGAGAAAGGTTTTCTAAACTATTTTCAAGTATCTTAAAGGTTTAGAGTGAAAATGATTGAGTATGAAAGAGAAAAGGCCAAGGAGGCAGAACGCAGGTTCGGCCCCCGAACGTTAAAGTTCGGCCGCCGAAAGTCCCCTAGTTTCGGCCCCCGAAGGCAATGTTTGGCCGCCGAACGTTGCATAGTTGTGCATGCAGGTTTGGCCGCCGAACCTGAGGCGGTTGCTCATCTATAAGGGCACCGAGTGGCAGAAAAAGGGGGAGACTTCTTCTCTCCTTCTGGCCTAGATAAGTTCTTGATCTCCTTGAAGTGTTTTCATGATTTTTTCTTCAACTCTTTCAAGGTTTTAATGAGTTTGACCCTTGTTTTGAAAAGTTATGAGCTTTAAACAAGGTTTTGGAGTTTGATGCTTGTGAAGCTTGGTTTCTCCATATCTTTGAGTTTGAATCATTCCAGCCTTTGTTCTTCAAGCAGTAAGTGTTGATCCATGGTTTTTATGATGTTTTATATGAGTTTTGTCAAGGGAAAAGGGAGCTAGGCATGAGTTTGCATGAGATGGGCATAATAGGGTTTATGAATCCTTTATGTTTGATGTGTGCCTTGTGAGCTTGTTTTGGTGGAGTTTAAGTTGTTTTAAGCTCCTTTATGCTTGTTAAAGTGTTTATGCATGTTTTAGAGGGGTTACATGTATGTATTGAGGGCTGAGCAAGTGATGGAGGGACTGGCAGGCGTCCTTGTGCACGAAACTGAGTTCTGGATGAACTCAGGTTCGGCCGCCGAAAGTCCAAGTTAGGCCGCCGAACATGCCTGACTTTCGTCTCTGGAGGAGACATTCGGCCGCCGAAGGTGCTGCCGAAGGTGCCCTGTCCAGCTTTCCTTTGCTTGTTTTGCATGCATGTTTTGAGGTGTTTTAGAGGGGTTTTGGGAAGGTGTATAAGAGATGTTTATCTGGTGTATAGAGTATATTTGGTACCTCATTTAAGTCCTCCATTGTAGGATTGGACCCGAGAAAACGAGGTGTGTAGCAGTCTTCAGAGTTAGAGTTGGTCCAGAGCTAGTTAGCCCAGAGTTAGCCAAGCAGAGGCTACAGGTGAGTGGAACTACACTTTATAATTTTAAATTCAGAAATGACATACCTCTAGCATGTTCCATGCATCATAATGCCATGTTTTATATTAGGTTGTATTGCATTCGTTTCACGAATTTGATGCATTGCATAAGATGATATTTGTATGGATGAATGTTGGATGATCCTTAGCCCTTGATAGAGCACAGAGTACAGATACAGAGTTATGGCATGAGGTAGCCATACCAGGTCGCTCCTGGATAGGCCAGGTCGCTCCTGGTACTATGAGTTAGACAGACAGTCTGTCAGATCAGAGATCAGAGTAGTCCAGATGAGGCCTAATCGCCCCTGGCACAGTTGGACATGTTATGATATGAGTTACTTCAGAGGAGTCCAGGTGAGGCCTAATCGCCCCTGGCACAGTTGGACATACTATTATGTATGTAGAGGGCTATGGTGACAAGTTCATCCTTGAGGTGATATGTTTGTGATGTGATACATTTCATGAAAGCATGTAATTAATGAACTGTTTACTGTTCCTTCTCACTGGGCTGTAGTAGCTCATCCCACTCCCTTAACCCCAGTTTTGCAGGTTCTGAGATAGCTAGCTATGGGAAGTCAAAGTCAGCAAGAGTACAGAGAACAGTGATGCATGAATGTATGTTTGTATTAGCATCGTGGACATGATGTAATTAAAAGATTAGTTGTCATGTAATGTATCGATATGTACTGTCAGTTACGGGATAGACTTGTGCTTTCTCTAGTGTCTTTGCCATAGTGTGATGTATGATTAATCCCTTTGTACATGCATCCTGTTTTACGTTTCTTGATGAGAAATGTGTGAGTTAGGCTTAACGTATGGCTTTGATGAGATTCCACTGGGATGTGTTACAGATTAAAAGGGTTTCAATCCCTTGACCCACAGCAGATAGTAGTCCCTGGTATAGGCCCTGAGGGCCATTTCAGATTGACATATCTGAGTAGCAGCAGTTAAGCCTACAGAGTTTTACAGGATTGTTGAGTCGTTTTGTATCATGTATGGGATTTATCAGGTACACAGAAAGTATAGTTGGCTGACTACGGGTCCCGGCGGCCTTAAGCCGATCTGGATCCTAGTGCCAGTGATGGTTCGGACCGTTACTAAGGGGTACCGGTTTCCGGGTCGTTACAGATTGGTATCAGAGCTTAGGGCCTCAAGAGTACGGTGTGCTGAGCATCTTTGCTCAAGGACTAGAGATATCCCACATCGGAAAGAGGTGTTGTCTAGTATAGGAAGGGAAGCACAATAGGTAAAATCATGTCCACGAGGATAGGATGTGGAGTCCTGTCTTGCATGATGATGTGAAATGCCATGATGAGCTGCATGTGCATTATTGATATGTTTGATATGTGTTGTGGATTCATGTGTTCTCACATGGATCATTTGATGCTATTTTTGTGTGATGTTGTGCTTGTCAGAGGCAGGATGAGAGGAACTCGTCGATCTGCTCGATTGACTGGAGCTCCGCCGGAGAATGAGGGCATGGATGCCCAACTCCCTGTTCTGCAAAAGGCAACATCAGATAGTTTAAGCAGAGAAGGTGCATCAAGGGACCCTAGAAGGTCTAGTGATGAGAGTAGAAGGGGAGTTGTGCAGAGTGGTATGTCAGGGTTTATGAGAGTTGTAGAGGAGGATGTGCAGAGCAGAGATGGTAGCTTTGGCAGGAGCAGGGTAGGAGGAGATATGGGTGAGTCTCAAGGAGGCACTCAGGCCTCGAGATGTGTTCCACCTCAGTATCCGCCCTACCAGTGGGGGGCAGAGTACCCGATGAGAGGTACATCAGAGTTTCCTAGTTATCACCCATATCCCGCCTTTATGCCCTATCCTTCCTTTTATCCGCCATATCCACTGCCGCATCCACAGTATACCATGTTTCCACCCTTCTTTGGTTATCCAAGTTTAGCAAACCCTACCTCAGGGAATGTTGCACCTCCTCCACCACCAATAGAACCAGTAGCCCCAGTTGTCCAAATACCTAAGCCTAGTTCATCTGGAGGAAGTAGGGTACAGATGACAGACTATTTGCGGTTAGATGTTCCCAAGTTTGAGACTGGTGATGACCCTTTTGAGTATCTCAGAACGGTCAAGATGATAACTGATGAGTTGGGAGCCAGTGAGCGTAGAGCCATTCAGATGGCAGGGGTCACATTGAAATGTGAAAAGGCAAGGGAATGGTTCAACCAGTATGTGAACCCGAGGGTAGAAAGCTTATCCTGGGAGCAGTTTGCAACAGAGTTTGCCGAAGGGGCTTTTCCAGATAGCGCAAGGAAGAGGTTCCATGATCTAGTAGATATGGCACAGAAGAGAGAAGCTAGTGCCAAACTTGCAGGGACAAGTGAGGTGAATCTCTCCCCTCTGCACGAGGCTGGTATCGAAAGGAAGAAGGGGGGTAGAGGCCTCAGACGATCAAAGAAGAACAAGTTCTGGAAGCAGATCAGGTCTGGTCTGGAAATAGGTGAGGGATCGAGCTCTGGTTTGACAAACTCCAAATGTCCGAGGTGCGGTAGGCCGCACAAGGGAGTCTGTTTAGTAGGGACAACAGCATGTTTCAGGTGCGGACAGGAGGGGCACATAGCACGTGAGTGTTTCACCGCAACTTTACTACAGTCCCAGCAGACAGCCTCAGACAGAGTGACTCAGCCAGGAGCTTTAGCCTTGGCATTGGGCAGAGGCAGAGGGAGCGAGATCACTCCTTCTTCCACAGGTTCCCCAGGTGAAGGTCCATCAGTACCAGCACGGATCTTCGCTTTGACGCAGCAGGAGGCTAACACATCGGACATGGCGGTGACAGGTACTTTTCACTTCCATATGTTTTGATGTGTCTACTCTTAGAGACTCTTATGCTTCGTTTTCCTTCGTGCTTGAGGGATTAGAATGTCCTCTTTAGGTCAATAGACCCAAGTGTGATCCATCAGCGGCAGAGTTAGTCTGCCAGTTGAGGTCAGTGCTAGTGCAGTGCTAGTTGTGAGTAGGTGCCTTCCAACTGACCTAGTGGTTCTAGAGTGATTGATTGACATCATTCTAGGGGTGGATGGGCTAGCTACTCATAGTCTTGCTTGAGACCGCAGAGACAGAGTCGTCAGGCTTAGAGATCAGGGTGGCTCACAAGTGGTTTGTTGCGGGGTAGAGATGCCTGAAATGTAATATCAGCCCTCTAGGCTCGTAAATTGGTTAGGAGAGGTTATCAGAGGTTTCGTGCTTATGTCAGAGAGTATAGCAGTTCGTCAGATGAGGAGGGGAACCAGGTTGAGTGCCCGCAGCCAGAGAAAAGTGTTAGATGTTGTTCCAAACAAGCCGTCAGGTTTACCACCTGCTAAGAGACTAGAATGGGATATAGGACTGATGTCTAAACCCAGAACCATTCTTAGTCTTCTCTGCAGGATGACACCAGTAGAGTGAGAGAGATAGAAAAAGCCAAACGAGTAAGTAACTCGAGTTAGTAAGCCTGGAAAGCTGCTTGAGAGTGTTGCTATGAGATGCTATGGCCTTGGATTTTATCCAGGTATAGGGAGAATGATCTCTCATCTCCGAGTGCAGCCCTCAAGGATAATCAATAAGTCAGAGAACAAAATAAGAAAGAGAAGAGTAAGTAAACTAGAAGAGAACAGAAAAAGAAAAGAGGAAGAATAAGTGTAAGCTTAGGAGGAGCTTTCAGTTTAATCTGGGATTAGGTAGTAGTTGAGGCAGAGAAAAGAGTCAGTCTTTTCTTCAGTAGAGTCCTGAGGGAAGATTCGTTAGCTTTCGCTTGGATCTTCATCCTGACTCAGTAGGAGGCTCACACATCGAACACGGTGAAGTCAGATACGTTCACTTGAGGGTGTTCAGATGTGTAGGTTGTCGTGGACCCTGATGTTTCTTTCCCTGTTGTCTTGAGAGCCTTAGATAGAGGGGGGTTTGATGACTTCTGGGCTTCGAGTGTTTTCTCTGGGTTAGTGGACCCGAGTATGATCCATCTGAGGCAGTGTCAGTCAGTTCAGCTTAGAGTTTATGGTGAGTAGATGCAATCCAGCTGACCTTATGGTTCTAGAGTTGACTGGTGATGTCAATCTAGGGCGGATTGGCTAACTACTCATGGTACTACCTATGTCTGCAGAGACAAGGTAGAAGAGTTCAGAGGTCAGAGGCTAAGATGGATCAGAGGCAGTCCGTTAGAGGGACAGTATAGGGGTGCCTAGAAGTTAATGTCAGCCCATTAGGCTCATCGTTTACACAGGAAAGGTTGTCAAAGGGTTCTAGCTCTTGTGCGCATGTGTAGTAGTCAGGTCAGGGAATCAGTCTCAATGCCCGTTGCTAATGAGTTTTAGATGTTTGTGCCCAGACGAGCTGTCAGGTGTACCATCTGTCAGGGAGTCAGAGTTTAGAATAGAAGTGGTGTCTGGACGCGAAACTATGTCTTTCCTTCTACCCTACAGGATGGCACCTGCCGAGAGGGCACCTGCAGAGAGAGCATAGTTAGAGTAGTATAGAAAAGCTTGGTAGATAAAGGTTCTATCCGACCTAGTACCTCACCCTGAAATGGTCCAGTGTTGGTGTGAGAAACGAAGGATGAAACCTTGAGATTTTGTAACGACTGTGAGCAGTTGATGCAAAATCACTACCAAGGACAGGTGTTCTCATGTCGAATTGATGAGGATAGATCTGAGATTCGGAAACTATGTGCTGAGAGTGAGAGAAAAGCAATTGACTAGAGCTGAGATCAGAGTTGTAGTAAAGAGTCTATACCAGAAGTAAAGGGTACAATAACCTGCTTAGCGACTCTGAGTATACAAGACAGATATTACTGAGTAAGGCAGATGAGATGTTAGCTGCCCTCAGTCAGAAGTCGTTTATCAGTTTATCCTAGAGAAACAGATAGCTCGAAAGCTAGAGAGCTAGAGAGCTAGAGATAGTCCAGTATAGTTAGCAGGGATCAAAAGAGAAGAAGCCAGTTCAGTGAAAAAAAAAAAAAAAAAAAAAAAAAGAGAAGCATGCCCATGATCTACGAAGTAGTGTAGAATTTACGAGAACACGGCATCGAGGCCAAGGTCTCTCAGACGAGTTCGGTTTTGGGGCATGTCTGTTTGAATCTAAAATAGATAGACAGGTAAAGCTAGAGGCAAGGGCAGAAGAGTATGAAGACAGCTAAGAAGAGTCAAAGAGAAAGAAACGTTAACAATCAGTGTAAAGTGTGAACACAGATTAAGCAGTTAAGGGTCAACAGAGTTAGGAAGTATAGATAACCCGAGAGGGTTTCCTTCAGTAATCTCTGTGTCTCTTTGCAGAGGAAGGTGTTAGGCTTTCCTTACTTGCTTATGTGCATGTGTGATTATTGTGTGACCATTCGAGGACGAATGTTCTTAAAGGGGGGAAGAATGTAATACCCGGCAGATTCAGACATCGGAATTTCTACCGTCCGGTGGAATTCAAGGATGTCAGAGCTTTCTAGAAGGGTAAGAGAAAGGTTTTCTAAACTATTTTCAAGTATCTTAAAGGTTTAGAGTGAAAATGATTGAGTATGAAAGAGAAAAGGCCAAGGAGGCAGAATGCAGGTTCGGCCCCCGAACGTTAAAGTTCGGCCGCCGAAAGTCCCCTAGTTTCGGCCCCCGAAGGCAATGTTTGGCCGCCGAACGTTGCATAGTTGTGCATGCAGGTTTGGCCACCGAACCTGAGGCGGTTGCTCATCTATAAGGGCACCGAGTGGCAGAAAAAGGGGGAGACTTCTTCTCTCCTTCTGGCCTAGATAAGTTCTTGATCTCCTTGAAGTGTTTTCATGATTTTTTCTTCAACTCTTTCAAGGTTTTAATGAGTTTGACCCTTGTTTTGAAAAGTTATGAGCTTTAAACAAGGTTTTGGAGTTTGATGCTTGTGAAGCTTGGTTTCTCCATATCTTTGAGTTTGAATCATTCCAGCCTTTGTTCTTCAAGCGGTAAGTGTTGATCCATGGTTTTTATGATGTTTTATATGAGTTTTGTCAAGGGAAAAGGGAGCTAGGCATGAGTTTGCATGAGATGGGCATAATAGGGTTTATGAATCCTTTATGTTTGATGTGTGCCTTGTGAGCTTGTTTTGGTGGAGTTTAAGTTGTTTTAAGCTCCTTTATGCTTGTTAAAGTGTTTATGCATGTTTTAGAGGGGTTACATGTATGTATTGAGGGCTGAGCAGGTGATGGAGGGACTGGCAGGCGTCCTTGTGCACGAAACTGAGTTCTGGATGAACTCAGGTTCGGCCGCCGAAAGTCCAAGTTAGGCCGCCGAACATGCCTGACTTTCGTCTCTGGAGGAGACATTCGGCCGCCGAAGGTGCTGCCGAAGGTGCCCTGTCCAGCTTTCCTTTGCTTGTTTTGCATGCATGTTTTGAGGTGTTTTAGAGGGGTTTTGGGAAGGTGTATAAGAGATGTTTATCTGGTGTATAGAGTATATTTGGTACCTCATTTAAGTCCTCCATTGTAGGATTGGACCCGAGAAAACGAGGTGTGTAGCAGTCTTCAGAGTTAGAGTTGGTCCAGAGCTAGTTAGCCCAGAGTTAGCCAAGCAGAGGCTACAGGTGAGTGGAACTACACTTTATAATTTTAAATTCAGAAATGACATACCTCTAGCATGTTCCATGCATCATAATGCCATGTTTTATATTAGGTTGTATTGCATTCGTTTCACGAATTTGATGCATTGCATAAGATGATATTTGTATGGATGAATGTTGGATGATCCTTAGCCCTTGATAGAGCACAGAGTACAGATACAGAGTTATGGCATGAGGTAGCCATACCAGGTCGCTCCTGGATAGGCCAGGTCGCTCCTGGTACTATGAGTTAGACAGACAGTCTGTCAGATCAGAGATCAGAGTAGTCCAGATGAGGCCTAATCGCCCCTGGCACAGTTGGACATGTTATGATATGAGTTACTTCAGAGGAGTCCAGGTGAGGCCTAATCGCCCCTGGCACAGTTGGACATACTATTATGTATGTAGAGGGCTATGGTGACAAGTTCATCCTTGAGGTGATATGTTTGTGATGTGATACATTTCATGAAAGCATGTAATTAATGAACTGTTTACTGTTCCTTCTCACTGGGCTGTAGTAGCTCATCCCACTCCCTTAACCCCAGTTTTGCAGGTTCTGAGATAGCTAGCTATGGGAAGTCAAAGTCAGCAAGAGTACAGAGAACAGTGATGCATGAATGTATGTTTGTATTAGCATCGTGGACATGATGTAATTAAAAGATTAGTTGTCATGTAATGTATCGATATGTACTGTCAGTTACGGGATAGACTTGTGCTTTCTCTAGTGTCTTTGCCATAGTGTGATGTATGATTAATCCCTTTGTACATGCATCCTGTTTTACGTTTCTTGATGAGAAATGTGTGAGTTAGGCTTAACGTATGGCTTTGATGAGATACCACTGGGATGTGTTACAGATTAAAAGGGTTTCAATCCCTTGACCCACAGCAGATAGTAGTCCCTGGTATAGGCCCTGAGGGCCATTTCAGATTGACATATCTGAGTAGCAGCAGTTAAGCCTACAGAGTTTTACAGGATTGTTGAGTCGTTTTGTATCATGTATGGGATTTATCAGGTACACAGAAAGTATAGTTGGCTGACTACGGGTCCCGGCGGCCTTAAGCCGATCTGGATCCTAGTGCCAGTGATGGTTCGGACCGTTACTAAGGGGTACCGGTTTCCGGGTCGTTACACAAGGCATCTCTGTAGGATTTTTTCCAAATTAGCAAGGCATTCCTCAAAAGAGTTATCATGTACTATGAAATCATCCATGAATACTTCAATTATCTTACCCACATAGTCAGAGAATATGCTCATCATGCATCGCTGAAAGGTGGCAGGTGCATTGCATAGTCCGAATGGCATTCTTCTAAAAGCAAAAGTGCCAAAAGGGCAAGTGAAGGTGGTCTTCTCTTGGTCCTCTAGCACAACTGGAATCTAATAAAAACCTGAATAACCATCAAGACAACAATAATGGGACTTACCTGCAAGCCTTTCAAGCATCTGATCAATAAAAGGTAGAGGGAAGTGGTCTTTCCTTGTTGCAGCATTTAGCTTTCTGTAGTCCATGCACACTCTCCATCCATTCTGAACTCTTGTGGGAACAAGTTGTCCTTCAGCATTTGAAACAATGGTAATTCCAGTTTTCTTTGGAACTACATGTACAGAGTTTACCCATTTGCTATCAGAGATTGGGTATATGATACCTGCATCAAGGAGCTTGACTATTTCTTTCTTTACTACCTCCATCATAGGTGGGTTCAGTCTTCTTTTAGCATCTCTGACTGGTTTGCATTCCTCTTTCATGTGTATTCTATGTATGCAGGTGGAAGGAGAAATACCTTTTATGTCATCTATGGTCCACCCTATGGCTCCTTTATGCTTCTGTAGTACTTTTAAGAGGCTTGCTTCTTCATGTTGGCTCAATTCATTGGACACTATTACTGGTAGTGTCTTGTCAGCTCCTAGGTACATGTATTTCAGATGGCCTGGAAAAGGCTTCAGATCTGATTCTGATGCTTTCTGACTTGACTGCAAAGGCGGGCTGGAAGAGCTCGCTTGTGTTGGATGCTGTGGAGTAAGGTTCGGCGGTCGAGAGGCAGTAGAGTTCAGCGGCCAAAAGGAAGCAGAGTTCGGCTGTCGAAAGATTATGGCTTCAGTCTGTACTGGGGGCTGAGGTAAAAGATTCGGTGGCCGAAAGGAAGTGGAGTTCGACGGCCGAAATGTAATGGCTTCAGTTTGCGCATGTCCTTCCTGAAGTGGTGTGACTGACTTTCCTTAGTTCTGCGCTTGACTGCAGACTACCTGTTGGATGCTACAGACTGTTTCCTTGAGTTTTGGCTCTTTCTGGCTCTCAATCTATACCTGATCAGTGTCTCTGCAGAAATCACTGTTAAGAATATCATTTTTATTTTCATCAAAAATTTTATGGCTCAAACAGTCAACAATATCAAGACCATAAACAGGGAACATATCATGTGGATATTTCATGGCATCATAGACATTAAACTTAATCACTTCCCCTTCAAACTCCATAGTGAGAGTACCATCATGCATATCAATCTTAGTTCTAGCAGTACTTAAGAAAGGACGTCCAAGAAGGATGTCAGAACTAGTATTGCAACTATCTTCCTTAGTATCAATCACATAAAAATCTGCAGGAAAGACAAGTTCATCTACTTGAACTAACACATCTTCTAGAACACCTATGGGATATACCACAGATCTATCAGCTAATTGGATCACAACTCTTGTGTCTTTTAGTGCACATGCATTCAGAGATTTATAGATGGAAAGAGGCATGACATTTATAGATGCACCAAGATCACACATGGCTTTCTTGATTCCAACATTCCCTATCTTACAAGAAATTGCAAACATACCTTTGTCCTTGCACTTAGTAGGGAGCTCTCTTTTAATAACAGCAGTGACAACCTCACCTACACTTACTTTCTCTCTTTCAGCAAGCTTGCTTCTATTGGTGCACAACTCTTTCAAAAATTTTGCGTACCTTGGAATCTGCTTAACAGTATCTAGCAGAGGTATGTTGATTTGGACCTTTCTGAAGGTGTCAAGGATCTCCTTTTCTTCCTTTTCTTTTTGTGTTCTTTCAAATCTTTTTGGAAAAGGAGGTGGAATGTGAAAGCTTACCTTTTAATCAGTCTTCTGCGCAGGAGGTGCTTCAGGTTGCGCTGGAGAGGCTTCAGGTTGCCTTGGCTTTGGCGCAACTTGTGTTTTAGAATGCGCAGGGAAGGTTTCAGATGGCGCAGGCTTTGGTGCTATTTGCTTTTCTTCCTCATGTCTTGCATTTTGAAGCTCTTTTCCACTTCTCAAAGTAATAGCACTGATATTCTGTCTGGGGTTAGTTTCAGTTTGAGAAGGGAGTTTACCTTGGGTTTCAGAATTGCTTCCAGATGTGGCCATTAGATCTACATGCTGATTGAGGCTTTGTATAGCACTTGCCATGGACTCCATCATCTTTTCAAGGCGTTGGATGGGATTTGAAGGTGCTGGTTGGGCTTGGTTCCTTTGATAGTTCTAATAGTTCTGATTGTTGTTGGCCCTTCCGTAGCTGAAATTGGGGTGGTCTCTCCAACCTGGATTGTATGTGTTTGAATATGGATCATGTCTAGGCTGGTTGTTGTACCCTCCAATGGCATTAACTTGCTGGTTGTCTTCTTGCAATGTAGGACATTGATCAGTTGGGTGTCCTACATATGAACAAATACCACATGGCCTAGGTGGCTGGGCTGCTTGAATCTGTTGAACCAGTCCTATGGCAAAATCTTTCATAACAGCTGTCAGTTCAGAAATAGTAGGTGAACTTACCTCATTCACTCCTCTTTGCATTTGCTTTTCTTCTCCATATTGCCTAGATGAGGCTGCAAGTGTAGAGATCAACTCTCGCATCTCCCTACGTGTCTTATCTACAATGGATCCTCCACAAGCTACATCTATGAATCTTCTTTCTGATGAGAGCAATCCTCCATAGAAGAACTGTATGAGGGACCTGTCTGACATATCATGTTGTGGACAACCTGTACAAAGTCTTTCAAACCTTTCCCAGTAATCATATAAATCCTCATTTGGTTTCTGTCTTATGCTAGTGATTTCTCTTATTATGCCAATTGACTTAGATGTTGGGAAGTATTTATTCAGAAAAGTTTGGACCATATCATCCCAAGAAGTTATAGATCCAAGTGGCAAATAAAATAACCAATCCTTAGCATAGTCATCTAATGAAAAAGGAAAAGCTCTTAACTTAACATGATCTTCAGAAATACCTTGAGGTCTCATAGATGAACAAACAATATTGAACTTTTTCAAGTGCTTGTGTGGATTTTCATTTTGCAAACCTCTAAATTTATGGAGAAGATGAATCAAACCTGTTTTCAGTTCAAAGGGAACTGTCAGAGGTGGATAGGTGATGCAAAGTGGTGCTTGATCACCTACAGGTGTTGTCAATTCTCTCTTGGTTCTTTCCCTTGGCATCTGTGGCCTCATGGCTAGATTTTCTTGAATTATTTGGTTCTGGACAACATGTCCATTAGGGGCAGCAGCTTGTGCATTAGGTTCAGCCATATGTGCAAAGTTTGGTTGCTGGAGAAGGGAAGGTTCGGCGGCCGAAGGTTCAGGAGGTTCGGCGGCCGAATGTGTGGCAGAATGTCCGGCTGCATAAAGGTAGTCTTCAGGCACTTCTTCAGATAGAACCGCTTGCTTTCCTAGTCTTCTGAGAGTGCGTTCAATCTCCGGATCGTAAGGCAGAGTGTCCCTACGTTCAGATCTGGTCATGAAAGAAAAATAAACAAGTTAAATCAATTCCTCAGCAACGGCGCCAATTTTTGACTCTCGGTTGTCGAAGCCGGTCAAAAATAACCTTTCTGGTTATCAACAATTTTACAACTGCAGATAGTGGTAAAGGATCGAATCCATAGAGAATTGAATACTTATCTATTTTTCCCAACAAGATCAAGAGAATCAACTGGAAGCACAACTGAAAGCAAGTAACTGAAAGCAGAATAAATGTAACGACCCGGAAATCGGACCGCTACCAGCGCTAGGATCCAGGTCTGCTTAAGGCCGCCGGAACCCGTAGCAAGCCTGACATAAAACCTGTAAACCTGTTTAATCCCATACATGATCAAGAATATACATAAAAATTAAAACTTTTATTTCATACATTCTCTCATACACCAAACTCAACCTGTGCATGCATTGAACATAAACATAACTATAAACATTGACCCCTCTTTGGGATCTCATCAAAGCCCCAATGGGTGACATAACATGCGTTGAGTTGGTTTACATATACATCATAAAACATCTGAGATCATGTATTAAGGGATAACAATACTCTATGGTCAAGCACACCTCTAACATCCAAGAACATTTTTACATTACATTACATTTCTATACTGTACTATACATAATATCTCAACATTTTTCATGTCCACACTATCTATTACATAACCAAGACTTCATTACTCTTGCTGACCTCCTGGTCTACCCTGTACCTGCAAACCTGGGGGTTAAGGGAGAGGGGTGAGCTACTAGAGCCCAGTGAGCAGAATAATAAAACATTTAAAACATATGATAACATGGAATGCATCACATCACAGCTAATCACATCAAGGATGAATTTGTCACCAATAGTCCTCTACATGGTCCAACTGTGCCAGGGGTGTAGAATGGGCCTCACTAGTCTTTCCCTTACATAACATAACATAACATAACATGACATTCCCACTGTGCCAGGGGCGTAGAATGGGCCTCACTGGTCTTTCTCTTACATGGTGCCAAGGGCGTAGAATGGGCCTCACTGGTCTTCCGTACCGTATCATCATCATATCATATCATACGAGGACTAAAGGATCATTCAACATTCATCCGCATCATCAACATATTATGCAATGCAACATATTCGTGAGTTCTAATGCAAACACTCTATTATATCTCATGGCATTCATGATGCGTGAATCATGCTAAAACTGATTTATTTATTTTAAAGCATAAAAGTTATTCCACTCACCTCTGGCTAGCTCTGACAGACACAGAAGCAGCTGAACTCACTGCTGGGGTCCTCGGTTCCTCGGGTCCGAACCTACATAGGTGGACTCAAATGAGGGACCAAACATAGATGAACGTAACTCTAAACTACTCCCCAAAAACCCCTTAGAACATCATGAAATAATCACATAAATCATGCAAAGGAAGGCTGAACAGGGCACTTTCGGCGGCAGGTTCGGCGGCCGAAAGTCCCTCCAGAGTCGAAAGTCAGGCAGGTTCGGCGGCCGAAACTCCCAGACAGAGACGAAACTCATGCATGTTCGGCGGCACTTTCGGCGGCCGAAACTGCCCTCCAGAGACGAAAGTCCTCTTTCGGGGGTAGGGTTCGGCAGCCGAAAGGCTTGCCTCCCAGGCAGGTTCGACGGCCGAAAGTCCTTTGGCTGCCGAACCTGGTTTCTGCTAAAAGGGCAGAAACTCGATTCTTCATGCACAAAAGCCTCCCATTTCATTCAAACATGCATAAACCTAATCTACAACATGCATACTCAAGCATACAAGCTCCTAGGGGCTTCAAACTAGCCTAAACCCCAACTACAACATATCAACACACCCACATTGCTCATAAACACACACTAAACCCATAAACTCAAAACAACCTGAACATGCATTTCTACTCCAAGAATCAACTCAAAACTTGTTTAAAACATATAGTGAGCTCAAGATCGGCCCTTACCTCTTGTAGATCGAGAGGAAAATGACCCTAGCTCGGAGATGGGAGAGATTAGGTTTCTTAAACCTCAAAGCTCCAAAACTTGCTTTATACTTGAAAATCTTCAAAACAAAGTGAAAACTAGTGAAAATCGTGAAAGATTTGAAGGAAGAAACTCAAGATCGGTGCGGGATGGCGGAGAGCTCACCTTGGCCAAAAATGGGGAGAAAACTCGCCCATTTCGGCTAAGGAACCCATTTTTAGTTGGCTGGCCAGGCCACATTCGGGAGCCGAGCGTGCCTCCGCATGCATGCCAGCCGAACTTGAGGTTCGGCGGCCGAACTTGAGGTTCGGCGGCCGAACCTGGACTTCCCTCACTTATGCTTTCGGGGGCCTAAAGCACTCCCGAAGTGCACGCATGTTCGGCGGCCGAACTTGGGATTCGGCGGCCGAACCTGGGTCTTCCTCCAAGGCTATTTTCATTCAAAACTTAACTTCCTTTTTACTTAAAATCATAAAATATATTAAAACATTTTATAAAAACATGGTTTTACCCTTCTAGAGGCTTCCGACACCCGAGATCTCACCGGACGGTAGGGATTCCGATACCGGAGTCTAGCCGGGTATTACATTCTCCCCCCTTAAGAACATTCATCCCGAATGTTCACCAATCAACACATGCATAGCAAACAACATAACATACATACAAAGCACATAAAACTTACATTAGAAAAGATGGGGATATTGCTGGAGCATGGACTCCCGTGTCTCCTAGGTACACACCTCAATATTGTGGTGATTCCAAAGGACCTTCACCATCGGGATTTCCTTGTTCCTTAGCTTTCTTATCTAGGTGTCTAGAATCCATACTGGCTGCTCAACATAGGTGAGATCCTCTTGGATCTCCACATCAGGCTCACTAAGAACCTTGCCCGGATCCGACACGAACTTTCTCAACATGGAAACATGGAAAACCGGATGGATTCTCTCCATCGAAGCAGGCAAGTCCAGCTTGTACGATACATTCCCAATCTTTTGCAAGACTTCAAAGGGTCCGATGTACCGTGGAGCCAGCTTACCTTTCTTCCCGAACCGAATCACCCCTTTCATTGGAGACACCTTGAGCAATACCAAATCCCCCTCCTGAAACTCTACTAGTCTTCTGCGGACATCTGCATAACTCTTTTGTCTGCTTGCAGCAGTCTTGATCCTCTCTCTGATTATGGGCACCACTCTGCTGGTGATCTCCACTAGCTCAGGCCCTGCCAAGGCCTTTTCTCCAACCTCTTCCCAGCAAACAGGTGATCTGCATTTCCTTCCATACAAAGCTTCGTATGGGGCCATCCCTATGCTAGCATGATGGCTGTTATTGTAGGCAAACTCCACCAAAGGTAGATGCTGCCTCCAAGAACCGCCAAAATCCAGCACACACATTCTGAGCATATCCTCTATTGTCTGGATGGTCCTCTCTGACTGTCCGTCCGTCTGAGGATGGAAAGCAGTGCTAAAATCCAACCTGGTACCCATAGCGTTCTGCAGACTCCGCCAAAACCTAGAGGTGAACTGGGGCCCTCTATCAGACACTATTGAAACAGGAACCCCATGCAGCCTGACGATCTCATCAACATACACCTGCGCCAACTTGTCCACAGAATAGCCACTCCTGACAGGGATGAAGTGAGCAGATTTAGTGAGTCTGTCCACAATCACCCATATGGAGTCCAATCTGTTGGACGTTGCCGGTAGCCCCACTACGAAGTCCATAGCTATATTCTCCCATTTCCACTCTGGAATAGGTAGTGGGTTAAGCATTCCAGCCGGCTTCTGATGTTCCAGCTTCACCCTCTGACACACTTCGCAGGCTGACACAAACTGTGCCACTTCTTTCTTCATAGCTGGCCACCAATACACTTTCTTCAGATCTTGATACATCTTGGTGGCTCCGGGGTGAACGTTGTATCTTGCATTATGAGCCTCTCTCATAATGTCTCCTTTTAGCCCTATGTCATCTGGTACACACAATCTGCTCCCATAGCGGAGGATCCCCTTACTGTCGAATCTGAACTCACTGTCTTTGGCTGACTGAACAGTCCTGGCAAACTTCACTAACTCTGGGTCCTCATGCTGTTTTTGAGCCACCTGCTCCAGAAACACGGGTGCCACTCTCATCTGGGATACTAAAGCACCTGTACCAGACAACTCCAACTGTAGACCTTCATTCATGAGCTCGAAGAACTCCCTCACTACTGGCCTCCTCTCTGCCGCTATGTGGGATAGACTACCTAGTGACTTCCGGCTTAGGGCGTCTGCCACAACATTCGCCTTACCCAGATGGTACTGAATCTTGCAATCATAATCACTCAGCAGCTCTACCCACCTTCTCTGCCTCAAGTTCAGATCTCTTTGACTCAGGATGTACTGCAGGCTCTTATGATCTGTAAAGATCTCACATTTAACCCCATAAAGGTAGTGCCTCCACATCTTGAGTGCAAAGATTACTGCTGCCATCTCAAGGTCATGTGTAGGGTAATTCAACTCGTGCTTCTTCAGCTGCCTAGAAGCATAAGCAATTACCCTTTCATTCTGCATTAGCACACAACCCAGTCCCACCCGGGACGCATCACAATAGACTGAGAAGTCTTCATTACTAGATGGCAGAGCCAACACTGGTGCTGAAGTCAACCTCTTCTTTAGCTCCTCAAAACTCTCTTCGCATTGGTCGGTCCACACAAACCTCTGATTCTTCCTGGTCAGTCTAGTCAGAGGAGCTGCAATCTTTGAGAAGTCCTGAATGAACCTCCTGTAGTAACCTGCCAAACCCAAGAAACTCCTGATTTCTATCACTGAAGTGGGTCTAGGCCAGTTAGCCACAGCTTCTACCTTCTTGGGGTCCACCTCTATTCCATTTTCTGACACCACATGCCCCAAGAAAGAGATGCTCCTCAGCCAGAACTCACACTTGGAGAACTAGGCATACAAGCCATGTTCCCTCAAGGTCTGCAGAACTAACCTTAGATGATGGGCATGCTCCTCTGCATTCCTGGAATACACTAAGATATCATCTATGAAGACAATAACAAAGTGATCCAGGTATTGGCTAAACACTCTGTTCATGAGATCCATGAATGCTGCGGGGCGTTGGTTAACCCGAACGGCATAACAAGGAACTCATAATGCCCATATCTGGTCCTGAAGGCTGTCTTCGGCACATCCTCTTCCCTTATCCTTAGCTGATGGTACCCCGATCTCAGATCTATTTTGGAGAAACAACCTGCTCCGGCTAGCTGGTCAAATAGATCGTCGATCCTTGGCAACGGGTACTTATTCTTGGTAGTGACTTTGTTCAACTGCCTGTAGTCGATACAAAGTCTGAGAGATCCATCCTTCTTTTTCACAAACAGTACTGGAGCACCCCAAGGTGAGGTACTCGGTCGAATGAAACCCCTATCTACCAGCTCTTGCAACTGATCTTTTAACTCTTTCAATTCTGCTGGTGCCATCCTGTAGGGAGGAATAGAGATCGGTCTGGTTCCAGGCATCAATTCTATCTCGAACTCTATCTCCCTAGCAGGTGGTAAACCTGGCAGTTCGTCTGGGAACACATCTAAAAACTCACTGACCACGGGCACTGAGGCGGGCTCTCTGACATGACTATCCAGCTCTCTCACATGAGCTAGAAAACCCTAACAACCCCTCCTGAGAAGCCTACGAGCCTGAAGGGCTGATATCAATCCTCTAGGTGTACTCCCCCTGTCTCCTCTGAAGACAACCTCTGACCCATCCTGACATCTGAACCTGACTACCTTGTCTCTGCAGTCCAAGGTAGCACCATGGGTAGATAGCCAATCCATCCCTAGAATGACGTCAAAATCTATCAAGTCTAGAACCACAAGGTCGGCGGACAGGCATCTTCCCTCCACAAAAACTGGACTATACTGGCAGACTGACTCTGCCACTGACGGGTCACACTTGGGTCCACTGACCCATAGGGGACACTCTAACCCAGAGACCATCAATCCCAACCTCTCGACGGCCCTCGGAGCAATGAAAGAATGAGATGCACCAAGGTCCATTAATGCATACACATCAGAACAACCAATGATGAGATTACCTGCCACCACGGTGTTGGATGTGTTTGCCTCCTGTTGAGTCATGGTGAAGATCCGCGCTGGAGCTGATGAACCCTCACCCCTGAAACCTACTGAAGAAGAGGCTGCTCCTCTTCCTCTGCCTCTGCCACTAGCCTGAGTCGCGGCTGGAGCTGCTGGCTGAGCCACACTACTAGAAGCTGTCTGCTGAGACTGTGCTCCAAAAGCTGCCCTAGGACACTCCCGAGCCATGTGTCCCTCCTGCCCGCATCTAAAGAAGGCTGTCGTCCCAACCAGACATACTCCTTTGTGCAGCCTCCCGCATTTCTTGCATACTGCATTATCTGCACCAGAGCTTGAGCCACTCCCTAATCCCAGACCTGACTTGATCTTATTCCAGAACTTGTTCTTCTTTGGCTTCTTGGTGGTACTGCTCCACCTCTTACTGCCTGAAGCTGCTGCACTTAAAGAAGAAGAGCCTGGGGTCTTAGAACCAGAAGGCTGTGCCATTGACTGCTTAACTGTCCCCTGAATGATGGCACTGGCCTCCATCTTTCGGGCCATATCTACTATGGCATGGAAGCTCTCTCTATCTGCTGACTGGATCAAGGAGGAATACCTGGAGTGGAGTTTCATGATATACCTCCTTGACTTCTTCTGGTCTAAGTCAAGATTTTGCCCTGCAAATGGCAACAGCTCTAAGAATTTGTCTGTGAACTCATCCACACTCATATCATTAGTCTGCCTCAACTGTTCAAACTCTATCATCTTCAATTCCCTTGAGCTGTCAGGGAAAGCCCATCCTGCAAACTCGTTTGTAAACTCTTCCCAAGACATACTGTCCACCCTCGGGTTCATATAATTCTTAAACCACTCTCGTGCCTTCTTGCACTTGAGCGTGAACCCAGCCATCTGAATGCTCTACTGTCATCAGCCCCAATCTCATCTGTGATCACCTTGACCCTTTCAAGATATACAAACGGGTCATCCCCTTTTTCATACTGAGGAGCACCCAACTTCATGTAGTCGGTCATCTTAACCTTGCTCCCACCAGATGAGCTAGGCTTAGGTACTGGATTTTCTGGAACTGTGGGTTCTGCTGGTGGAGGAGGAGCAGCATCCCCTGGGATAGGGTTTGCTGGATTTGGATAGTAGGGTGGAGGTGGGTACATGGGGTACTGTGGGTATGGTGGGTAGTAAGATGGGTATGGCATCTGTGTGGGATAAGGGTTAAAGCTATGGTAGTCCGATGTGCCTCCCATCGCATACCCGGGGTTTTGTGAGAAGGGTGGGTAGTAAGGTGGCTGAACAAATCCCGAGGCCTGAGTGCCTCCTTAGGACTCTCCCATACCTTCTTCTGACATGCTAACTCCCAGACTGCCATCAATCCTCTGCTCTACATCCATATCATCCCCCATGTCCTCTGACATATCCCCTTGTACTATTCCCCTCACTGATCTGCTTCTACCCAGATCCAAAGACCTTCTAGGGTCTCTTACTGCTCTTTCTCTGCTAGACCTGCTTGACATTGCCCTAGGCAATGCAGGAGGACGGGCGCTCGTGCCCTCATCCTCAGGTGGTACTCCAGTCAATCTTGCTGATCGACGAGTTCCTCTCATCCTGTTTTCTGAAAAACAGTGCACATCACACAAAAACATTAGCATCATATGGTTCATGTGAGCACACATGAACCCGCATCACATACATCACATATCATTAATGCACATGCATATAATCATGGCATTTCACATCATCATACAAGACAGGACTCCACATCCTATCCTAGTGGACATGATCTTCCTATTGTGCTTGACCCTCTATAACATCTATGAGCCCGACACTCTAGGTCCGACCATATGAACCTAGGGCTCTGATACCATTCTGTAACGACCCGGAAATCGGACCGCTACCGGTGCTAGGATCCAAGTCGGCTTAAGGCCGCCGAAACCCGTAGGAAGCCTGACATAAAACCTGTAAACCTGTTTAATCCCATACATGATCAAGAATATACATAAAAATTAAAACTTTTGTTTCATACATTCTCTCATACACCAAACTCAACCTGTGCATGCATTGAACATAAACATAACTATAAACATTGACCCCTCTTTGGGATCTCATCAAAGCCCCAATGGGTGACACAACATGCGTTGAGTTGGTTTACATATACATCATAAAACATCTGAGATCATGTATTAAGGGATAACAATACTCTATGGTCAAGCACACCTCTAACATCCAAGAACATTTTTACATTACATTACATTTCTATACTGTATTATACATAATATCTCAACATTTTTCATGTCCACACTATCTATTACATAACCAAGACTTCATTACTATTGCTGACCTCCTGGTCTACCCTGTACCTGCAAACCTGGGGGTTAAGGGAGAGGGGTGAGCTACTAGAGCCCAGTGAGCAGAATAATAAAACATTTAAAACATATGATAACATGGAATGCATCACATCACAGCTAATCACATCAAGGATGAATTTGTCACCAATAGTCCTCTACATGGTCCAACTGTGCCAGGGGCGTAGAATGGGCCTCACTGGTCTTTCCCTTACATAACATAACATAACATAACATTCCATAACATTCCGACTGTGCCAGGGGCGTAGAATGGGCCTCACTGGTCTTTTTCTTACATGGTGCCAGGGGCGTAGAATGGGCCTCACTGGTCTTCCGTACCGTATCATCATCATATCATATCATACGAGGACTAAAGGATCATTCAACATTCATCCGCATCATCAACATATTATGCAATGCAACATATTCGTGAGTTCTAATGCAAACACCCTATTATATCTCATGGCATTCATGATGCGTGAATCATGCTGAAACTGATTTATTTATTTTAAAGCATAAAAGTTATTCCACTCACCTCTGGCTAGCTCTGACAGACATAGAAGCAGCTGAACTCACTGCTGGGGTCCTCGGTTCCTCGGGTCCGAACCTATACAGGTGGACTCAAATGAGGGACCAAACATACATGAACGTAACTCTAAACTACTCCCCAAAAACCACTTAGAACATCATGAAATAATCACATGAATCATGCAAAGGAAGGTTGAACAGGGCACTTTCGGCGGCAGGTTCGGCGGCCGAAACTCCCTATAGAGCCGAAAGTCAGGCAGGTTCGGCGGCACCTTCGGCGGCCGAAACTCCCAGACAGAGACGAAACTCATGCATGTTCGGCGGCACTTTCGGCGGCCGAAACTGCCCTCCAGAGACGAAAGTCCTCTTTCGGGGGCAGGGTTCGGCAGCCGAAAGGCTTGCCTCCCAGGCAAGTTCGGCGGCCGAAAGTCCTTCGGCTGCCGAACCTTGTTTATGCCAAAAGGGCAGAAACTCGATTCTTCATGCACAAAAGCCTCCCATTTCATTCAAAAATGCATAAACCTAATCTACAACATGCATACTCAAGCATACAAGCTCCTAGGGGCTTCAAACTAGCCTAAACCCCAACTACAACATATCAACACACCCACATTGCTCATAAACACACACTAAACCCATAAACTCAAAACAACCTGAACATGCATTTCTACTCCAAGAATCAACTCAAAACTTGTTTAAAACATATAGTGAGCTCAAGATCGGCCCTTACCTCTTGTAGATCGAGAGGAAAATGACCCTAGCTCGGAGATGGGAGAGATTAGGTTTCTTAAACCTCAAAGCTCCAAAACTTGCTTTATACTTGAAAATCTTCAAAACAAAGTGAAAACTAGTGAAAATCATGAAAGATTTGAAGGAAGAAAATCAAGATCGGTGAGGGACGGCGGAGAGCTCACCTTGGCCGAAAATGGGGAGAAAACTCGCCCATTTCGGCTAAGGAACCCATTTTTAGTTGGCTGGCCAGGCCACATTCGGGAGCCGAGCGTGCCTCCGCATGCATGCCATGTTCGGCGGCCGAACTTGAGGTTCGGTGGCCGAACCTGGACTTCCCTCACTTATGCTTTCGGGGGCCTAAAGCACTCCCGAAGTGCACGCATGTTCGGCGGCCGAACTTGGGATTCGGCGGCCGAACCTGGGTCTTCCTCCAAGGCTATTTTCATTCAAAACTTAACTTCCTTTTTACTTAAAATCATAAAATATATTAAAACATTTTATAAAAACATGGTTTTACCCTTCTAGAGGCTTCCGACACCCGAGATCCCACCGGACGGTAGGGATTTCGATACCGGAGTCTAGCCGGGTATTACAATAAAAGTAAAGTGCAATAAAATAAAAAGAGGGGGTTTTGAGATTGATTTGACTAACAACTATTGAAAGTAATTAAATCAGCAAGTAATTAAAACAAAAGAGGAAATCAATATGAGAAAGGTCTAGTTGAAGATATGGATCCACATTGGTTGCTTGGATTGATCATTGAAACTTATGTTCTCTTAATTGGTTCAATAGGTTAGTTATGGACATGGAAAACGCTTCTCACCACCATGTCTCTCCTTATGATTAAATCAATTAGGGAATGTCCTCTAATCAATTAGTAATTAACAAATTGCCAAGGAACATCCTTGGGCCTTAGGCATCAAAACAATTGTCAATTGCATGAAGAAAGAGAGAGATCCAACCCTAGCTACTCCAAACGCATGAAGATGATGCTAGATCATACAATTCCTTAGTTTTTACACCAAGTGTTCTTAGGTCAGAATATTTCCAGCAATTACGGACTAACAAATATCCCAACTAACAATCAATTAACTTTGCAATCAAGAATCAAGTGGCCAATTTGATCAAAACAACAAAGCAATCTTAGATTCAAGCACACAATTGTATGAATATTGAACTAATCAAAGACAAATAGTTTATGTTCAGATCTCACAAACCATAAAGAAACCTTAGTTTCAACCAATTTTCAACTAGAATTAAGGGTTTCAGCCACTCATGGCTGGACCAAAATAGAAAATAGAAGAAGAGAGCATGAGATGAAGAATCGGCGGTGGAGGAGAAAGAGGTGGAGTGGCGGCCGAACCTTGGAGGAGTGGGGGTGATCAATTCTGCCACTTCTTATCTTCTTGAAGACTTTAAATATGTCTTGAGAGGCTGCCTAGGGTTTCTTGGTAGTCCATGAGTCTTTTAGAGGCTACCTAAAATGCCCTTGGTCCAATATGTGCCTTCTATGTGCATGTGTGAAGGGAAAAACGTGGAGCATGTATCAAATTGCTAGGGATGGACTCTTTGGTCTTTTACTTGCTGCCCAAGGTCTTCAAGAAGCTGCCCAAGTGTGTTCAAGTTGCTGCCCAAGGTGCCTCTTCACATTCCCTTGCCGCCCATTCACAATTAAGGAAGGTGGAGCCTCCTTTTGCAATTTGAATTTTGAATGTGCAAGGCATGAAGTGGGAAACATGTGATCTTTGGATTTGGCTTTCTTAATAAGCTGGATCTTGAAATCCAAAATCTGAATATGAATCTTGGAGATATGAATTTCAAAATACTTTCCTCATTTGGCTCTCCATATATGGCAGCTTGAGATATGGCTTCTTGAATAAGGAAAAGGCTACGTGGAGATTTGAAATTTGAATTTCAAATTGCCTTGGCTGAATGTTCTTTCCATATTTACCACTTTCCTTATTTAGAACTTTCCTTATTTAGCTTGACTTGATTTCAACTTGGCAGGCTTGCTCCCTTTTGCTCCAAATAAGGCAGTTTTAGGGGGATTTTCTCCAAAATGTCCTTTTTCACCATTTTCTGCAAAATAATGCCAAGAGCACTAAATTAAGCAGAACTCATGTAAATAATCATCAATAATATCAAGATAAAAAGGACTAAAATATACTCTATCAGTTGTGCTCAACATGATATTTCAGATAAGGCACTCATAGAATTCTTCTATGGAGGATTGCTATCATCAGAAAGAAGATTCATTGATGTAGCCTGTAGAGGTTCCATTGCAGATAAGACACCTAGAGAGATGAGAGAGTTGATCTCAACACTTGCGGCCTCATCTAGGCAATATGGAGAAGAAAAGCAACTACAGAGAGGAGCCAATGAGGTAAGTACATCTACTATTTCTTCTTAGCTTTCTGAACTGACATCTGTTATGAAAAATTTTACCATAGGATATGCTCAATAGGCTCAGGCACCTTAGCCATCTAGGCCATGTGGGATTTGTGCATATGTGAGTCATCCAACTGATCAATGTCCTACACTTCAAGAAGACAGCCAGCAAGTCAATGTTATTGGAGGATACAACAGTCAGGTAAGACATGATCCATATTCTAACACCTACAATCCAGGTTGGAGAGACCACCCCAATTTCAGCTAATGGAAGGGCTAACAACAACTAGAACCACCAAAATTACCAAAAAAATCAAGCCCAACCAGCACCTCTAAGTTCCGACCAGCACCTTGAGAAGATGATGGAGACATTGGCAAGTTCTATGCAAAGCATCCAACAGCACCTAGGACAACTAGCCACATCCATTAGTAAGATTGAATCCCAAGGTAAGCTCCCTTCTCAAACTGAAACTAATCCCAGATAGAATGTAAGTGCCATCACATTAAGAAGTGGAAAAGAGCTTCAAGATGCCAAGACTGATGAAGGAGAGCCATCTGCGCAAGAACCAGGTGTTTCGGCTGAACAACCTGCACACCACCTCTCCAACCCGAATGGGCGACCCCCATGTAACAGCCCGGACGTGAACCCCGGCACTGTTACCATTCACACCCAGGGCTATCCCTCGCCTGGCCTCTTGCCACCTCGGGCTTTCCACTGGCGTATGAACAGCTCTTAACATCCCTTCACCCTCACGGGTTCCGGGCAGGATTTGTCCCCTTGGGTTCTCGTCAAACGCATCCTTCCCCAAGTGGATTTGGCCCAAATTTCCCTTAGGAAATTAGGTCGCCTCCCCCACTGCTCGAACCCTTGACCTCCCACTTTAAGGGAATAGTCTGGTGAGAGTGAGTACCAATTGTGCCATTGGAACAATTGGTACTCACTCTCACCAGACTATTCCCTTAAAGTGGGAGGTCAAGGGTTCGAGCAGTGGGGGAGGCGACCTAATTTCCTAAGGGAAATTTGGGCCAAATCCACTTGGGGAAGGATGCGTTTGACGAGAACCCAAGGGGACAAATCCTGCCCGGAACCCGTGAGGGTGAAGGGATGTTAAGAGCTGTTCATACGCCAGTGGAAAGCCCGAGGTGGCAAGAGGCCAGGCGAGGGATAGCCCTGGGTGTGAACGGTAACAGTGCCGGGGTTCACGTCCGGGCTGTTACATAAAAAGGCGGCACAGAGTAAGGCACGGTTATGGGACTCGAAGACCAGGAGCCCAGAGGAGGCCCTGGAAAATGGTAAGTAATGTATGTTATGACAGGAAGACCAGGCCCCATTCTACAGGCCTGGCACAGAGTTAACTTGGACTAATTGGTGACAAGTTCACCCAACCCTTATGTGAATTGTTGTGTTATGATGCATTCCATTTGAGCATAGTGTTAATGTGTTTTACTAGCTCTACTCACTGGGCTTTTAGCTCACCCCTCTCCCTTTACCCCCAGGCTTGCAGGTACAGTATAGTGCGGGAGTCCGGATAGAGTAAAGAAGTCATGTTTATGTAATAGCTAGTAATGGACATGATCAAAATTGTAATGTAAAAGTACAGTATAGTTGTGTAATGAGTTTTATGGATGTTAGTGTGTGCTTGACCATAGAATGTTGTATCCCTTTTTATACATGATCTTAGAGATTTTGATGATGTTTATGTAAACCAGCTCAACACAGGTTATATTACCCTTTGAGGGCACAGATGAGATCCCACAGAGGGATCAAAGTTATGTTCATATTTATGCACAGGTTGAGTTTGGTTGATGTTTATGAAAAGAAAAGTTTTAATTTTTATGCATGTTATTGATCATGTATGGGATTATACAGGTTCACAGGTTATATGTCAGGCTTGCTACGGGTCCCGGCGGCCTTAAGTCGACCCGGATCCTAGCGCCGGTAGCGGTCCGATTTTCGGGTCGTTACACCCATCTGAAACCCTTCCTGCGCACAAGCAGAAGGCTGATCAACAGGTAAGCTTCCAAATTCCACCTCCTTTTCCAAAAAGATTTGAAAGAACACAAAAAGAAAAAGAAGAAAAGGAGATCCTTGAGACCTTCAGAAAAGTGAAAATCAACATACCTCTGCTAGATGCTGTGAAACAGATTCCCAGGTATGCAAAATTTCTGAAAGAACTATGTACCAATAGAAGGAAGCTTGCTGAGAGAGAGAAAGTAAGTGTAGATGAGGTTGTTGCTGCTGTGATAAAAAGAGAGCTGCCAACCAAATGTAAAGATAAAGGAATGTTTGCTATTTCTTGCAAAATTGGGAATGTTGGGATTAAGAAAGCTATGTGTGATCTTGGTGCATCCATTAATGTTATGCCTCTTGCTATCTATAATTCTTTGAATGCAGGTGCACTGAAAGATATAAGAGTTGTTATTCAACTAACTGACAGATCTATGGTGTATCCAAAAGGAGTTCTAGAAGATGTTCTAGTATAAGAAGATGAACTTGTCTTTCCAGCAGACTTCTATGTGATTGATACAAAGGAAGACAACTGTAGCGCTTCTTCAGACATCCTACTTGGACGTCCTTTCTTGAGCACTGCCAGAACTAAAATAGATGTGCATGATGACACTCTCACCATGGAATTTGAAGGGAAGTGATTAAGTTTAACATTTATGATGCCATGAAATATCCCCATGATATGTCCCCTATTTATGGTCTTGATATTATTGATTGCTTGAGCCAGGACATCTTTGATGAGAATCAAGATGATATACTAATCCATGATCTTTGCAAGGAGACTGTCCAGGAAAAGGTAGAGAGCCAGAAAGAGCCATAACTGAAGGAAACAGTCTGCAGCATCCAGCAGATGAGCTGCAGACAATCGCACGAAGAATGAAAGTCAAGCGCACCACTTCAGCTTGATCTGCAGATCAGCCTTGAGAAAACAGAGTACACTCCAGCCGCACCTCTGTAGCTCCAATCGCAGATCACTCCCTCCAGCCTTCCATTTTAGATAGACCTTGCGCAGAAGGAGGAAGCTGAAACCAAATCAGCCAGGCACCCCACTCAGACAGACACTTGTCCCCCCAAGCAGCAGAATATAGGTCAGAAAATTTCAGAACCAGATCTGAAGCCTCTTCCAGACCACTTGAAATATGTGTACTTGGGAGTTGAAAAGACACATCCAGTGATAGTGTCCAATCAATTGAGCCAGACTGAAGAAGAAAGCCTCCTGAGAATACTGAAGAAGCACAAGGGAGCCATAGGATGAACCATAGATGACATAAAAGGTATCTCCCCTGCCACATGCATGCATAGAATTCACATGGAAGAGGAATGCAAGCCAGTCAGAGATGCTCAAAGAAGACTGAATCCACCTATGATGGAGGTAGTGAAAAAGGAGATAGTCAAGCTTCTGGACGCAGGTATCATCTACCTAATCTCTGATAGCAAATGGCTAGGTCATGTGCATGTAGTCCCCAAAAAGACTGGGATCACCATTGTTCCAAATACTGAAGGAGAACTTGTTCCCACTAGAGTTCAGAATGGGTGGAGAGTATGCATGGACTATAGGAAGCTGAATGCAGCCACAAGGAAAGACCACTTCCCACTACCTTTCATTGATCAGATGCTGGAAAGGCCTGTAGGTAAGTCCCATTATTGTTGTCTTGATGGTTTTTCAGGTTTTTATCAAATTCCAGTAGCTCTAGAAGACCAAGAGAAGACCACCTTCACTTGTCCTTTTGGCACTTTTGCATTTAGAAGAATGCCATTTGGACTATGCAATGCACCTACCACCTTTCAGCGATGCATGATGAGCATATTCTCTGACTATATGGGGAAAACCATTGAAGTCTTCATGGATGACTTCACAGTGCACGGTGACTCCTTCAAAGAATGCCTTACCAATCTTGAAAAGATCCTACAGAGATGCCTTGAGTATAATCTTGTACTTAATTATGAAAAATGTCACTTTATGGTTAACCAATGTATGGTCTTAGGGCATATTGTTTCAGCTAAAGGTATTGAAGTGGACAAAGCCAAGGTAGACACCATTAAAAATCTGCCTTATCCCACAAATGTTAGAGATATCCGCTCTTTCCTTAGTCATGCAGGATTCTACAGGAGATTCGTAAAAGACTTCTCTAAAATCACACAGCCATTATACAGATTGCTCCAACAGGATGTAACGTTTGATTTTGATGCAGATTGTAAGACAGCATTTGATCTGATAAAAGAATTACTTGTGACTGCCCCAATCATTCAAGCACCTGATTGGAACTTGCCCTTTGAAATCATGTGTGATGCAAGCAACTATGCAGTGGGAGCAGTTTTGGGGCAACGTGTGGGGAACTCACCCCATGTGATTCACTATGCATCTCGCACATTGGATGCTGCCCAAAGCAACTACTCAACAACAGAAAAGGAGCTCTTAGCTATTGTATTTACCTTAGAGAAGTTCAGACCATACCTCCTGGGGACTAAAGTCATCATCTATTCTGACCATGCAGCCTTGTGATATCTGATCAAGAAAAAGGAGGCCAAACCGAGACTCATTCGGTGGATTCTATTATTACAAGAGTTAAATTTGGAGATAAGGGATAAGAAAGGAAAGGAGAATCTAGTGGCTGATCACTTGAGCTAACTTCCCTTCAGCTCTGCGCCAAGTCCAGTCAAGGAAGACTTCCCAGACAAACATTTATTCGTCTCTCACTCTATTTAAGTAGATCGCACCATGCACACCACCCTAGGGGAGTACTCAGTTTTCTTTTGCATTTTAATATGTCCTATACATTGAGGATAATGCATGATTTAGGTGTGGGGGTGCATATCTCTTAATCAATTTTTCCTTTCTTCTTTCAGTTTTGCAATTTTTCCTTTCTTCTTTCAGTTAGTTCTGCGATTTTCCATTCAATCTTTCAGTTTGTGCAATTTTCCTTTCAGTCTTCTTTCGGTTTCTTCTCTTTTAGTTTTGTGTGACAATAGCTAGCCACAGTTCATTTTTTTTCAAAATTTTTTCGTTTTTTTGCTTTCAATAACACACACACAATCACAGTCTTCTTCTTCTTGATTTGCTCTACTCAAACTGATAAACTTTGTTGGATGAGCTTTCTTTCCATGACCCATTGATGTGACTCTTTAAACTTATGTTGAATCAATTGCAGTGAGTTGTATTCATGTTTGGGAATTGCCTTTTGAATTGAATCTTTGAGCTTGCCATGGTGAAAAATATATTGATGACACTCATTAAAGAGAATGAATTGAAAGTTGTGTGAATAAATTTAATATGTCTTGTTTTAGTGATTGGTGTTGATTTGTCCAAATTCTTTGAGAAAATGAGATTCGACAAAGGCCTAGACTTCATGAGCACAAAATTGAAAATTGTTCCAATGGTTGAAAGACTATGAACAGAGCTAGTAGCCACTTGGACAGGTGACCAACTGAGTAACTAGGGGTGGGTATCACCAATATGTACCTTCACGTCAAAAGGTTGGTGACTTTTTCAAGCAAGATTAAAGTGCAGAAAGCTGAATAAGTACTTCAAGGTAAGGAAAAATCACTCTAAAAGCTACAAAGAGTCTTAATTGAACAAATAATATGTGCATGTGTAATCTCTCTCTTGAGAAAAACAAATCCTAGTCATGGTAAGTAAAGGGAAACAAGGAAAGAAGGTGAGTAACCTTGATGCATATATTCTTCACTGCAATGATTCAAAATAGGGGTTTAGAGTAAGAGCTTAACTGGAAATAAGGATCAAGTAGCAAAGAGAGCTTCTTTAACTATGTTTATTTGCTTGAGGACAAGCAAAAGGCTAGGTGTGGGGGTATTTGATAAAGCATATTTTAGACCATTTTATCATGATATTATTAATGTTTATTTACATTTTTTCTGCCTAATTTTGTGGTTTTAGTCTTGTTTTGCAAAAAATAGGTGTAAAGGGACAATCTGATGAAAATGCTCTTAAAACTGCCAAAAAAGTGCCAAATATGGAAAGTGTCAAATAAGAAAAGTTTTCAAATATGAAAAGTGCCAAATAAGGAAAGTGCAGAAGCAAAAACAGATAAAGAAAGCATAGTCAGCAGACTATTTGAAATTCAAATTGCGGATCTTTCTTTCCTTGTTTAAAGATGTGCAGACACCTCAGCAGTCAGATCTTCCTATTTAGGCAGCAAGATCTCAAGAAGACGCACTTGCCTCTCTTGCATTCAGCATTCAAGATTTGAAATTCAAATGAAGGCTCCACCTAAAAAGGAAAAGTTTGGACAACATCTCTTTCCTTCTGCACAACCAATCCGCGTGCCTCTTTCCCTCTAAAGACCAATCCGCGCGCCTCCTTCCTTAGGAAGACCTTGCAACGCGCTTCTTTCCTTTTCAGACACAACTTGGGCAGCAAGTAAGTCTTAGGGCAGCATCTAATCCTATTTGAGAAGCACATAAGGCCAGCCGAATACCGCCTTGCACTTCATCTCTTCGGATTGCACAAGGCCGACGCCACCTTACCTCTTCCCTTCTTCTACCTTTCTTCTTTTCTTTTATTTTTGGTTTTTTGGTTCAGCCATGAGTGGCTGAAACCTTTTATTCTAGTTGAATATTGGTTGAAACTTTAGTTGTTTTATGGATTGTGAGATATGAACATACATTGTTTGTCTTTGGTTTATTCAATATTCATACAATTTCATGCTTGATTCCATTATTGCTTTGTTATTTTGATCAATGTAGCCAATTGATTCTTGATTGCAAGGTAATATATTGTTAGTTTGGATAATTTTAAGTCCGTAATTTCTTGGATTGTTCAAACATAAGAACAATTGGTGTAAAAACTAAGGAAATTGTATGATCTAGCAACATCTCATGCGTTTGGGTAGCTAGGATTGGCTTTCTCTATCTCTTAATGCAATTAACAGTTGTTTTGATGCCTAAGGCCCAAGGACATTCCTTGGCAACTTGTTGATTAGTGATTAATTAGAGGACGTTCCCTAATTGGTTTGTAATTAAGGAGAAACATGGTGGTGAGAAGTGTTTTCCATCTCCATAACTAATCTATTGAATTAATCAAAAGAACATAAGTTTCAATGATCAATCCCAATAACTGAAGTGAATCTGATTCTTCAACTAGAGCTTTCTCATTATTGATTTCCTTTATTTTTATTATTCGCTTTCTTTTATTGCTTTCAGTTAATTGAATCAATCTCAAAACTCCCCCCATTTTGCTTTCAGTTTATTTGCTTTCAGTTTATCTCATTTCGGTTTATTTCTTTTTCAGTTTAATTTTTGTTTCAGTTAATTCTCTTGGTTTTGATAAGGAAGATAGGTAAGTTTTCAATTCTCTGTGGATTCGATCCTTTACCACTATCTGCAGTAATAATATTATTGATAACCGGAAAGGTTATTTTTGACTGGCTTCGACAACCGCGAGTTAACAGGTTACTACAGGAGGTTTGTTCAGGACTTCTCAAAAATTGCTGCTCCTATGACCAGATTGACCAAAAAGAATCAGAAGTTTATCTGGTCAGAACAGTGTGAAGAAAGTTTTGAAGAGCTAAAGAGGAGACTGACGTCAGTACCGGTGTTAGCTTTGTCTACAAGTGATGAAGATTTCACAGTGTTTTGTGATGCATCCTGAGTGGGACTAGGTTGTTTGCTCATGCAGAATGAGAGGGTAATTGCTTATGCTTCTAGACAGCTGAAGAAGCACGAGTTGAATTATCCTACACACGATCTAGAGATGGCAGCTCTGATCTTTGCACTCAAGATGTGGAGGCATTACCTGTATGGGGTAAAATGTGAGATCTTTACAGATCATAAAAGTTTGCAATACATCTTGAGTCAGAAAGAGTTGAACTTGGGACAGAGAAGATGGGTGGAACTGCTTAGTGATTATGATTGCAAGATCCAGTATCATCCGGGTAAGGCAAATGTAGTAGCAGATGCTCTCAGCCAGAAATCACTTGGCAGTTTATCCCATATTACAGCAGAGAGAAGACCGGTGGTGAAGGAATTTTACAAGCTCATTAATGAGGGTTTATAGCTAGAGTTGTTTGGTACAGGTGCACTAGTAGCTCAGATGAGAGTGACACCCGTGTTTCTGAAGCAAGTGGCACAGAAACAGCATGAGGACCCCGAGTTAGTGAAGATAGCGAGAACTGTTCAGATAGGCAAGAATGGCGAGTTTAGATTCGACAACAAAGGGATCCTCCGTTATGGGACCAGATTATATGTGCCAGATGACGTAAGTTTGAAGGGATACATTATGAGGGAAGCTCATAATGCCAGGTATAGCGTTCACTCTGGAGCCACCAAAATGTACCAGGATCTGAAGAGAATTTATTGGTGGCTAGCTATGAAGAGGGAAGTGGCACAATTTGTGTCCACTTGCGAGATATGCCAAAGGGTGAAGCTAGAGCATCAAAAGCCAGCTGGGATGCTCAACCCGCTACCGATTTCAAAATGGAAATGGAAAAATGTGGCGATGGATTTCGTAGTGGGGTTACCAGCCACGTCCAATAGACTAGATTCTATATGGGTAATAGTGGACAGATTGACCAAATCTGCTCACTTCATTCCTATTAGGAGTGGTTATTCTGTGGACAAGCTGGCGCAGGTTTATGTGGAGGAGATCGTCAGGCTTCATAGGGCTCCAGTTTGAATACTGTCAGATAGGGGACCCCAGTTTACCTTCAGGTTTTGGTGGAGTCTGCAGAATGCGATAGGCACGAGGTTAGACTTTAGCACTGCCTTTCATCCACAGACTGACGGACAGTCAGAGAGGACCATCCAAATGATAGAAGACATGTTGAGAATGTGTGTGCTAGATTTTGGCGGTTCTTGGAGGCAACATCTACTACTGGTGGAGTTTGCCTACACTAACAGTTATCATGCTAGCATAGGGATGGCTCCTTATGAAGCTCTATATGGGAGGAAGTGCAGGTCACCTGTCTGCTGGGAAAAAGTGGGAGAAAGGGCCTTGGCAGACCTAGAGTTAGTTGAAATCACCAGCAGGGTAGTGCCTATTATTAGAGAAAGAATCAGAACTATTGTGAGTCGGCAAAAGAGCTATGCAGATGTCCGCAGGAAACATGTTGTGTTCCAGGAGGGAGATATGGTGTTGCTCAAGGTGTCTCCTATGAAAGGGGTGATTCACTTTGGGAAAAAGGGTAAACTAGGTCCAAGGTGCATCGGACCCTTTGAAATTTTGCAAAAGATTTGAAATGTATCTTATAAGTTACATTTACCTGCTTCTATGGAGAGAATCCATCCGGTTTTCCATGTTTCCATGTTAAGAAAGTTCATGTCAGATCCGGGCAAGATCCTTACTGAACCTGATGTGGAGATCCTAGGAGATCTCACCTATGTTGAGCAGCCAGTTCGGATCATAGACATGCAGATCAGAAAGTTGAGGAACAAGGAAATCGCGATGGTAAAAGTCCTTTGGAATCAACACAACATGGAAGAGTGCACCTGAGAGACCCGGGAGTCCATGCACCAGCAATACCCCTATCTCTTTTAAGGTAAGTGTTTTAAGTTTTATGTGTTTTCTTGATGTTTATGTTTGCTTGTTGAACATTCGGGGACGAATGTTCTTAAGGGGGGGAGAATGTAATACCCAGCTAGACTCCGGCATCGGAATTCCAACCTTCCGACGGAATCCCCATTGAAATCCAGAATCTCGGATGTCGGAACCTTTTAGAAGGGTAAAATAAGTTTTTTCACAAAATGAATTTTATGGTTTTACTGTTGGGTTTTGTGTTAAAGAATCCTAAAAGAAAGAAAAATTCTATGGAGGGAAAAACCAGGTCGGCTGTCGAACATCATGTTCGGCCGCCGAACATGGTGCAAAAGTGAGTCTCTAGTCCGAAAATGGGAGAGTTTCTCTCTCCATTTTCGAGCAAAAGTGAGTTCTTGCCCTCCCATAGTTGATTTGGTTGTTTTTCCTTCAAAATATTCATGAGTTTTCCCTCGTTTTAAAGATTTGAGCTTAAATCTGAGTTTTGAAACTTGGATCTTCCATGGCAGAACAGAGTACGTACCTTGAAGATGATTTCGCAGGGAAAATGTGGAGAAGCGAGGTGCGCAGAGAGCGACTGGAGAAGAAGAGTTCTGCAAAAATTTGAAATTTTTTGAATTTTGAAAACAGAAAAGCAAAGAAGAGACGTTTTGATTGAAATCGTTCTTGAGCCACGCGGTCATTAAGAGAACCTAGATATTTACCCCCTCATCACTCATGCAATAACTGCTGATGAGGTAAAGGGGCAATAGATGACCGTCGGGCTTCACACGTCCAAGAAGAGGGCTAGGCCTATGAAGATTGCCCCAGCCCAAGATCCAGCAATCCTCCCTGTCGGGTCAAATCGGCCCCTTCGATCCAGACGTGGCCTCAGGAAGCCGGCCCGGTGATGGGACGTGGTGAGGAACAAGCAGGCCCAATCCCTTCGCGGTCCTACTCGCATGCGTACTGGGGACAATTAAATGGCCGCCTGACACAGGTAAAGAGACTGACGCTACTATGCATACGGGCCTGCCTGATATAGACGGATGTCACTGTAGTAGAGAGACTGTTAGGCGCCACTAGCAAGCAAGAAGAAAAGAATAAAAGTAAATGAATATTTTGAAGGAAAAACAACAAAATCAACTATGAGAGGGCAAGAACTCACCTTTGCCCGAAAATGGAGAGAGAAACTCTCCCATTTTCGGACTGGAGGTCTCTTATAGATGGCTGGCTAGACCACCTTCAGGGGCCGAAAGGAGAGCTCCTGCGGCAGTACCATGTTCGGCGGCCGAACATGAGGTTCGGAGGTCGAACCTGAGGTTCAGCGGTCGAACCTGATTTTTCCCCCCATAGCATTTTTTTTTCTTTTAAGATTCTTTAACACAAAACCCAACAGTAAAACCATAAAATTCATTTTGTGAAAAAACTTATTTTACCCTTCTAAGAGGTTTCGACATCCGAGATTTCAGATTCCAACGGGGATTCCATTGAAAGGTTGGAATTCCGACGCCGAAGTCTAGCCGGGTATTACAGTCACCTACCTCACTGAGGTCTTGCACGAGATTCAGGCTTTGTGGCCTTACTGTCGCTTCTTCATCTCAGTCGATTTTGTGGTACCGGGGGTCATTTTCTGAGCCCGGTCACCTACCTCACTGAGGTTTTATGCGAGATTCAAGCTCTCTGGCTTTACTTTCGCTTCGTCATCTCAGCCGGTTTTGTGGTGCCGGGAGTCATTTTCTGAGCCCAATCACCTACCTCACTGAGGTCTTGCGCAAGATTCAGACTCTTTGGCCTTACTGTCACTTCGTCATCTCAGCCGGTTTTGTGGTGCCGGGAGTCATTTTCTGAGTCCGGTCACCTACCTCACTGAGGTCTTGCTCAAGATTTAGGCTCTTTGGCCTTATTGTCGCTTTGTCATCTTAGCCGGTTTAGTGGTGCCGGGGGCCATTTTCTAAGCCCGGTCACCTACCTCACTAAGGTCTTGCTTAAGATTCAGGCTCTGTGGCCTTACTGTCGCTTCATCATCTTAGCCGGTTTTGTGGTGCCGGGGCCATTTTCTGAGCTCGGTCACCTACCTCACTGAGGTCTTACGCAAGATTCAGGCTCTTTGGCCTTACTGTCGCTTCTTCATCTCAGCCGATTTTATGGTGTTGGGGGTCATTTTCAGAGCCCGGTCACCTACCTCACTAAGGTCTTGCTCAAGATTCAGGCTCTGTGGCCTTACTGTCGCTTCGTCATCTCAGCCGGTTTTGTGGTGCCAGGGGTCATTTTCTGAGCCCAGTCACCTACCTCACTGAGGTCTTCTTTTTTGCTCTTTTTAATGCCTGTTTTGTTCTCTTTATGGAAAAATAAGACGAGTAACGATAAAAATGACATTGTTTGATTTGAATTGCATGGTATATTTCTGTAACGACCCGAAAATCGGACCGCTACCGGCGCTAGGATCCGGGTCGACTTAAGGCCGCCGGGACCCGTAGCAAGCCTGACATATAACCTGTGAACCTGTATAATCCCATACATGATCAAAAATAAGCATAAAAATTAAAACTTTCCTTTGCATACTCATCAACCCAACTCAACCTGTGCATAAACATTAACATAACTTTGATCCCTCTGTGGGATCTCATCTGTGCCCTCAAAGGGTAACATAACCTGTGTTGAGCTGGTTTACATAAACATCATCAAAATCTCTAAGATCATGTATAAAAAGGGATACAACATTCTATGGTCAAGCACACACTAACATCCATAAAACTCATTACATAACTATACTGTACTTTTACATTACAATTTTGATCATGTCCATTACTAGCTATTACAAAGGCATAACTTCTTTACTCTATCCGGACTCCCGCACTATACAGTACCTGCAAGCCTGGGGGTAAAGGGAGAGGGGTGAGCTAAAAGCCCAGTGAGTAGAGCTAGTAAAACACATTAACACTATGCTCAAATGGAATGCATCAAAACACAAACAATTCACATAAGGGTTGGGTGAACTTGTCACCAAATAGTCCAAGTTAACTCTGTGCCAGGCCGTAGCATGGGGTCCTGGTCTTCCTGTCATACATACATTACTTACCCTTTTCCCAGGGCCTCCTCTGGGCTCCTGGTCTTCGAGTCCCATAACCGTGCCTTACTCTGTGCCAGGCCTGTAGACTGGGGCCTGGTCTTTCTTACTCTGTGCCAGGCCGTAGCATGGGGTCCTGGTCTTCCTGTCTTGGACTAATTGGGTCATCCAACATTCACCCACATCAACAACAATTTATGCAATGCGGCATATTCGTGGAAACTAATGCAATCATCCTATTGCATAATCATGATGCATGAAACATGATAAAACATTTAATTTAAAAGATTAAGTTTAGTTCCACTCACCTCTGGCTGACTCTGACAACACCGCAGCTGAACTCACTGCTGGGGTCCTCGGTTCCTCGGGTCCGAACCTACACAGGTGGACTCAAATGAGGGACCAAACATACTTGAACATAACTCTAAAGTATTCCCCAAAAACCCCCTAAAACATCCTGAAAATATCACATAGAAATATGCATGGAGTGGCTGAACAGGGCACTTTCGGCGGCACCTTCGGCGGCCGAAAGTCCTGGACAGAGACGAAACTCAGGCAGGTTCGGCGGCACCTTCGGCGGCCGAAAGTCCCAGACAGAGACGAAAGTCTCTTTTTGGGGGCACCTTCGGCAGTCGAAAGCTGCCTCCACAAGAGGGGTTCGGCGGCCGAAACTCCCTTCGGCTGCCGAACCTGGTTTCTGCCAAACGGGCAGAAACTTGGTTCACTTGAACCTCCTGCCTCCCAAAACCACAAATCAAGCATATACTCCAACCAAGTCATGCATACAAGTTCCTAGGGGCCTCAAACATGCATATACCCCATCTACAACACTTCAGACATACTCAAATAACACACATTGCTCAAAACATCAATATATATCCATAACTCAACATATGCCCTAACATGCATTTCTACCCATAGATCTTGCATAACACTTACTTAAAACACATAAGGAGCTTAAGATCGGCTCTTACCTCTTGAAGATCGAGAGGGAGACGACCTAAACTTGGAGATCCACGAAAATGAGCTCCTGAGTTCCCAAAGCTCCAAAACTTGTTTCAAAAGCTTAAATCTTCAAAACCAAGTGAAAACAAGTGAAAATATTGAAAGATTTAGAGGAAGAACATTGAAAATGGGTGAGGGACGGCGGAAAGCTCACCTTGGCCGAAAATGGGGAAAAAGCTCGCCCGTTTTCGGCTAAGGGACCCTTTTATAGTGGCTGGCCAGACCACGTTCGGGGGCCGAATGTGCCTCCGCATCCATGCAAATGTTCGGCGGCCGAACCTTGACTTCCCTCACTCATGCTTTCGGGGGCCTAACGTGCCTCCAAAACGCATGCATGTTCGGCGGCCGAACTTGGCTTTCGGCGGCCGAACCTGGGTTTTCCTCCAAAGACTTTTTCATGCAAAACTCATTCAATATCATACTTAAAACCATTAAAATTTATGAAAACATTTTATAAAACATGTTTCTACCCTACTAGAGGCTTCCGACATCCGAAATTCCACCGGACGGTAGGAATTCCGATACCGGAGTCTAGCCGGGTATTACATTCTCCCCCCTTAAGAACATTCGTCCCCGAATGTTCCTCAACTAGTACATGCATACCAAACAACATAACATACACACATAAACGCATAGAGACTAACCTTAAAAGAGATGAGGATATTGCCGGAGCATGGACTCCCGTGTCTCCCAAGTGCATTCCTCCAGATTGTGATGGTTCCAAAGGACTTTCACCATCGGGATTTCCTTGTTTCTCAGCTTCCTGATCTGGGTGTCTAAGATCCGTACTGGCTGCTCAACATAAGTGAGATCCTCTTGGATCTCCACATCAGGCTCACTAAGAACCTTGCCCGGATCTGACACGAACTTTCTCAACATAGAAACATGGAAAACCGGATGGATTCTCTCCATTGAAGCAGGTAAATCCAGCTTGTACGATACATTCCCAATCTTTTGCAAGACTTCGAAGGGTCCGATGTACCGCGGAGCCAGCTTACCTTTCTTCCCGAACCGAACCACTCCTTTCATTGGAGACACCTTGAGCAATACCAGATCCCCCTCCTGAAACTCTACTAGTCTTCTGCGGATGTCTGCATAACTCTTCTGTCTGCTTGCAGCTGTCTTGATTCTTTCTCTGATCATGGGCACCACCCTGCTGGTGATCTCTACTAGCTCGGGTCCTGCTAAGGACCTCTCTCCTACCTCTTCCCAGCAAACAGGTGATCTGCACTTCCTTCCATATAAAGCTTCATATGGAGCCATCCCGATGCTAGCATGATGACTGTTATTGTAGGCAAACTCCACCAAAGGTAGATGCTGCCGCCAAGGACCGCCAAAGTCCAGCACACACATTCTGAGCAACCAAGGCACCTGTACCAGATAACTCCATCTGTAGACCTTCCTCAATGAGTTTGTAAAACTCCTTCACCACTGGTCTCCTCTCTGCCGTGATATGGGATAGACTGCCTAGTGACTTCCGGCTTAGGGCGTCTGCCACAACATTCGCCTTACCCGGATAATACTGAATCTTGCAATCATAGTCACTCAGCAGCTCTACCCATCTCCTCTGTCTTAAGTTCAAATCTCTTTGACTCAGGATGTACTGCAGGCTTTTATGATCTGTAAAGATCTCACATTTTACCCCATAGAGGTAGTGCCTCCACATCTTGAGTGCAAAGATTACTGCTGCCATCTCAAGGTCATATGTGGGGTAATTCAACTCATGCTTCTTCAGCTGCCTAGAAGCATAAGCAATCACCCGTTCGTTCTGCATAAGCACACAACCCAGTCCCACACGGGACGCATCACAAAAGACTGTAAAGTCCTCTCCACTAGATGGCAGAGCTAAAACTGGTGCTGAAGTCAACCTCTTCTTGAGCTCTTCAAAACTCTCCTCGCACTGGTCGGTCCACAGAAACTTCTGATTCTTCCTGGTTAGTCTGGTTAGAGGAGCTGCTATCTTTGAGAAGTCCTGAACGAACCTCCTGTAGTAACCTGCCAAACCCAAGAAACTCCTGATCTCTGTCACTGAAGTGGGTCTAGGCCAGTTAACCACGGTCTCTGTCTTCTTGGGGTCTACCTCTATACCATTCTCTGACACTACATGCCCCAAGAATGAAATGCTCCTTAGCCAGAACTCGCACTTGGAGAACTTGGCATACAAGCCATGTTCCCTCAGGGTCTGTAGAACCAACCTCAGATGATGGGCATGCTCCTCTGCATTCCTGGAATACACCAAGATATCATCTATGAAGACAATAACGAAGTGATCCAGGTACTGGCTAAACACTCTGTTCATGAGGTCCATGAATGCTGCAGGGGCGTTAGTTAACCCGAACGGCATTACAAGGAACTCAAAATGCCCATATCTGGTCCTGAAAGCCGTCTTTGGCACATCCTCTTCCCTGATCCTCAACTGATGATACCCGGACCTCAGATCTATTTTGGAGAAACAACCCGCTCCTGCTAGCTGGTCGAATAGATCGTCGATCCTTGGCAATGGGTACTTGTTCTTGGTAGTGACTTTGTTCAACTGTCTGTAGTCGATACAAAGTCTAAGGGATCCATCCTTCTTTCTCACAAACAAAACTGGAGCACCCCAGGGTGAGGTACTCGGTCGGATGAAGCCCTTGTCTACCAGCTCCTGCAACTGCTCCTTCAACTCTTTTAATTCTGCTGGCGCCATCCTGTAGGGAGGGATAGAGATCGGTCGGGTTCCAGGCATCAGTTCTATCTCGAACTCTATCTCCCTAGCAGGTGGTAAACCTGGCAGCTCGTCTGGGAACACATCTAAGAACTCTCTAACCACTGGCACCGAGGCGGGCTCTCTAACCTGACTATTTAGCTCTCTCACATGAGCCAAATACCCCTGACATCCCTTCCTAAGCAACCTACGAGCCTGAAGAGCTGAGATCATACCTCTAGGTGTACCTCTCCTGTCTCCTTTGAAGACAACCTCTGATCCATCCTGACCTCTGAACCTGACTACCTTGTCCCTGCAGTCCAAGGTAGCACCATGGGTAGATAACCAGTCCATCCCTAGAATGACGTCAAAGTCTGTCAAATCTAGAACCACAAGGTCGGCGGACATGCATCTCCCCTCAACAAAAACTGGACTACACTGACAGACTGACTCTGCCACTGATGGATCACACTTGGGTCCACTGACCCAGAGAGGACACTCTAACCCAGAGATCATCAACCCCAACCTCTGGACGGCTCTCGGAGCAATAAATGAATGAGATGCACCAGGGTCCATCAATGCATAAACATCCGAACAACCTATGACGAGATTACCTGCCACCACGGTGTTGGATGCGTCTGCCTCCTGCTGTGTCATTGTGAAGATCCGTGCTGGGGCTGATGGACCTTCACCTCTGAAACCCGCTGAAGAAGAGGCTGCTCCTCTCCCTCTGCCTCTGCCACTGGCCTGAGTCATGGCTGGAGCTGCTGGCTGCGCTACACTGCCTGAAGCTGTCTGCTGGGACTGAGCCATCGGGGCCGCTCTTGGACAATCTCGAGCTATATGCCCCTCCTGACCACATCTGAAGCAAGTGTTTGTCCCAAACCGACATACTCCCTTGTGTGGCCTACCACACCTCGCACATACTGCATTATCCGCACCAGAGCTTGAGCCACTCCCAAATCCCAGACTAGACTTGACTTTACTCCAGAACTTGTTCTTTTTACCCTTGGGTTTACTCCATCTCTTACTGCCTGAAGCTGCTGCACTCAAGGTAGAGGGATCTAACCTTCCCCCTCCTGGAGTTTTTGAACCAGAAGCTTGTGCCACTGTCTGCTTAACTGTCCCCTGTACGATGGCACTAGCCTCCATTCTCCTAGCCATGTCTACTATGGCGTGAAAACTCTCTCTATCTGCTGACTGTACCAAGGAGGAATACCTGGGATGGAGCTTCATGATATACCTCCTCGACTTCTTCTGGTCTGTGCTAAGGTCTTGCCCTGCAAATGGCAGCAACTCCATAAACCTGTCAGTATATTCGTCTACACTCATGTCATCAGTCTGTCTCAACTGCTCGAATTCTATCATCTTCAATTCCCTTGAACTATCAGGAAAAGCCCATCCTGCAAACTCGTTTGCGAACTCTTCCCAAGTCATGCTATCCACTCTCGGGTTCACATAGTTCTTGAACCACTCCCGTGCCTTCTTGCACTTAAGCGTGAACCCGGCCATCTGAATGGCTCTACTGTCATCCGCCCCTATCTCATCTGTAATTGCCTTGACCCGCTCCAAGTACACGAACGGATCATCACCGGTTTCAAACTGGGGAGCACCCAGCTTCATATAGTCGGTCATCTTGACCTTGCTCCCACTGGCTGAGCTAGGTCTAGGTGGCTGAACAACTGGGGCTGCTGGTTCTGCAGGTGGTGGAGATGGTGCAACATTTTCTGAGGTAGGATTTGTTGGATTTGGATAGTAGGGTGGAGGTGGATACATTGGGTACTGAGAGTATGGTGGGTAGTATGGTGGGTATGGCATCTGTGTGGGATAAGGGGTGAAACTAGGGTAATCCGATGTACCTCCCATCGAATACCCGGGATGTTGTGAGAAATGTGGGTAGTGAGGTGGCTGTACAAATCCCGAGGCCTGAGTGCCTCCTTGGGACTCTCCCATTCCTTCTTCTGGCATACTGACTCCCAAACTGCCATCCCTCCTCTGTTCTACGTCCATATCTCCCCCCATATCCTCTGACGCTCCTCCCTGAACTGTCCCTCTGACTGATCTGCTCCTACCCAGATCCAGAGACCTTCTAGGGTCTCTTGCTACTCTGTCCCTGTTGGACCTGCTAGACATTGCCCTAGGCAATGCTGGAGGACGGGCGCTCATGCCCTCATCCTCAGGTGGTACTCCAGTCAATCTTGCTGATCGACGAGTTCCTCTCATCCTGTTTTCTGAAAAAAACAGTACACATAGCACAAACATTAGCATCATATGGTTCATGTGGGCACACATGAACCCTCATCACATACATCACATATCATAGCATATCATTAATGCACATGCATATTATCATGGCATTTCACATCATCATGCAAGACAGGACTCCACATCCTATCCTAGTGGACATGATCTTTCCTATCGTGCTTGACCTTCTATAACCTCTATGAGCCCGACACTCTAGGTCCGACCATATGAACCTAGGGCTCTGATACCATTCTGTAACGACCCGAAAATCGGACCGCTACCGGCGCTAGGATCCGGGTCGACTTAAGGCCGCCGGGACCCGTAGCAAGCCTGACATATAACCTGTGAACCTGTATAATCCCATACATGATCAAAAATAAGCATAAAAATTAAAACTTTCCTTTGCATACTCATCAACCCAACTCAACCTGTGCATAAACATTAACATAACTTTGATCCCTCTGTGGGATCTCATCTGTGCCCTCAAAGGGTAACATAACCTGTGTTGAGCTGGTTTACATAAACATCATCAAAATCTCTAAGATCATGTATAAAAAGGGATACAACATTCTATGGTCAAGCACACACTAACATCCATAAAACTCATTACATAACTATACTGTACTTTTACATTACAATTTTGATCATGTCCATTACTAGCTATTACAAAGGCATAACTTCTTTACTCTATCCGGACTCCCGCACTATACAGTACCTGCAAGCCTGGGGGTAAAGGGAGAGGGGTGAGCTAAAAGCCCAGTGAGTAGAGCTAGTAAAACACATTAACACTATGCTCAAATGGAATGCATCAAAACACAAACAATTCACATAAGGGTTGGGTGAACTTGTCACCAAATAGTCCAAGTTAACTCTGTGCCAGGCCGTAGCATGGGGTCCTGGTCTTCCTGTCATACATACATTACTTACCCTTTTCCCAGGGCCTCCTCTGGGCTCCTGGTCTTCGAGTCCCATAACCGTGCCTTACTCTGTGCCAGGCCTGTAGACTGGGGCCTGGTCTTTCTTACTCTGTGCCAGGCCGTAGCATGGGGTCCTGGTCTTCCTGTCTTGGACTAATTGGGTCATCCAACATTCACCCACATCAACAACAATTTATGCAATGCGGCATATTCGTGGAAACTAATGCAATCATCCTATTGCATAATCATGATGCATGAAACATGATAAAACATTTAATTTAAAAGATTAAGTTTAGTTCCACTCACCTCTGGCTGACTCTGACAACACCGCAGCTGAACTCACTGCTGGGGTCCTCGGTTCCTCGGGTCCGAACCTACACAGGTGGACTCAAATGAGGGACCAAACATACTTGAACATAACTCTAAAGTATTCCCCAAAAACCCCCTAAAACATCCTGAAAATATCACATAGAAATATGCATGGAGTGGCTGAACAGGGCACTTTCGGCGGCACCTTCTGCGGCCGAAAGTCCTGGACAGAGACGAAACTCAGGCAGGTTCGGCGGCACCTTCGGCGGCCGAAAGTCCCAGACAGAGACGAAAGTCTCTTTTCGGGGGCACCTTCGGCAGTCGAAAGCTGCCTCCACAAGAGGGGTTCGGCGGCCGAAACTCCCTTCGGCTGCCGAACCTGGTTTCTGCCAAACGGGCAGAAACTTGGTTCACTTGAACCTCCTGCCTCCCAAAACCACAAATCAAGCATATACTCCAACCAAGTCATGCATACAAGTTCCTAGGGGCCTCAAACATGCATATACCCCATCTACAACACTTCAGACATACTCAAATAACACACATTGCTCAAAACATCAATATATATCCATAACTCAACATATGCCCTAACATGCATTTCTACCCATAGATCTTGCATAACACTTACTTAAAACACATAAGGAGCTTAAGATCGGCTCTTACCTCTTGAAGATCGAGAGGGAGACGACCTAAACTTGGAGATCCACGAAAATGAGCTCCTGAGTTCCCAAAGCTCCAAAACTTGTTTCAAAAGCTTAAATCTTCAAAACCAAGTGAAAACAAGTGAAAATATTGAAAGATTTAGAGGAAGAACATTGAAAATGGGTGAGGGACGGCGGAAAGCTCACCTTGGCCGAAAATGGGGAAAAAGCTCGCCCGTTTTCGGCTAAGGGACCCTTTTATAGTGGCTGGCCAGACCACGTTCGGGGGCCGAATGTGCCTCCGCATCCATGCAAATGTTCGGCGGCCGAACATGAGGTTCGGCGGCCGAACCTTGACTTCCCTCACTCATGCTTTCGGGGGCCTAACGTGCCTCCAAAACGCATGCATGTTCGGCGGCCGAACTTGGCTTTCGGCGGCCGAACCTGGGTTTTCCTCCAAAGACTTTTTCATGCAAAACTCATTCAATATCATACTTAAAACCATTAAAATTTATGAAAACATTTTATAAAACATGTTTCTACCCTACTAGAGGCTTCCGACATCCGAAATTCCACCGGACGGTAGGAATTCCGATACCGGAGTCTAGCCGGGTATTACAATTTCATTCACATTTGTTTCAGAATACAAGTGTTCATATTACATTATCTATATTTCAGGGAAAGTACATTTTCAGATGCTGAATGTTCTATGCGTGAGGCTCTAGATTTCCTTGCATATCTTCAATTTGATATACACCTGGCTTGACCACTTTGATTATTTTGAAAGGGCCTTCCCAGATCGGTGCCAGCTTTCTACTGCAGCTCTCTTTCCTGTGGCCTCTAGCTTTCTCAGTGCTAGATCTCCTATCCGACCTCCTTTCTTCTAGGGCGTTTCCTTTATCTGCAGCCTCTTTAGCAAATCTACTGGTTGTTAAGACGTCATCCTGCCTTATATACTTCTCCGCTCTCTTCATCAACTCTGCTAAGAAGGTGGGCGATTTTCGGCATAGTGAGCCAAAGAACTCAGGGGAGGTGGTCCCTTTCTGCATGGCTTCCACAGCCTGACTTTCATCCAGCTCGGGGATCTGTAGGGCCTCTGTGTTGAAACAGGCTACGTACTCCCTCAGGGATTCATTCCTCTTCTGTCTGACTGTCTCCAGATAACTAGTTTTCTTGTCAGCTGGTACTCCTGCTATGAACCAGCTGATGAAGATGTTGGTGAGGTCGCCAAAACTCCTGATACTCCCTGTCTCCAAACTATTGAACCAAGCCCTTGCCGGTTCTGTGAGTGTCATAGGAAATACCTTGCACATTAAGGCATTCGACAGGGTTTATAGCTCCATAAAGGTCTTATAGTTGAGGATGTTCTCCCTCGGGTTCCCTGCCCCATCATACGTGGCCATAGGTGGCATCATGAATTTCTTGGGGATGGTCTCCTGTTGGATCCACCTCAAGAAAGGTGAGGAGTTGGGCAAGAAATTCTGGCTGTTCTCTTTTGCCTCCAGGTCGGCCAGCAGCTGCTGTCTTATTTTATGCAACTTCTGATCCACATCTTTCTCCTCTTGTCTCGGCCTCTTTTCCAGACGGCATCCGTCTCTCCATTCCTCACTCCTTGTCCTCCTGGCCGTTTCTGCAGAATAGCTTTCCGCTTCATCATTGTCAATAAGCTCCCTTGCCCTCCTTCCACGAACTCTAGCTATTGGCTCCTCCTCTTCACCAACTCCTCTGCTTCCTCCTCCGGCTCTGTGGCTGCTTTGTTGAGGGGCCAGGTGGTTGAAGGTGGGTTGAGGCTCTACAATAGGGGTTGCCTCTACTACGGGAGACACATTCAATGGGGTATTGAGACTTCTCTATTGCATCATTTGTCCTAGCCAGTGGGCGGTGTTTTATAGTTGGAGGGCTATAATTTGGAGTTCTTGGTTGGAGATGGTATTTTAGGGCGTGTTTCCTGCTGAACTTGGTGAGGGAATAGGTAGCATTGCTGGTCGGCTAGTGGGGGTTGTGGGGTTGGAAAAAGAGAACTGTTGCCCTTCCTGGGCAAAGCTCAGGTCATTTGGAGTGTTAACAGCGTGGTTTTCATTGTGGATCTCAGTGGGTTTTACAGGAAAGGAAACTCCGGTGATGAGAAAACCTCCTTCGTTTATCACAGACAGCGCCAATTGATATTCTGAGATCCAGAGAATAGGGTTTACAATGGTTGTGTAAGCTTTCTTCCTCAGAAGAGTCTCTTTTTACTTTTATTCTTTTCTTCTTGCTTGCTAGTGACGCCTAACGGCCTCTTTGCTACAGTGACACCCGTCTCTGTCGGGTAGGCCCATACGCATAGTAGCGTCAGTCTCCTTACCTGTGTTAGGCGGCCATTTAATTGTCCCCAGTACGCATGCGAGTAGGGCTGCAAAGGGACTGAGCCTGCTTGTTCCTCACCACGTTCCATCATCGGGCCGGCTTTCTGAGGCCATGTCTGAGTCAAAGGGGCTGGTCTGACCCGACAAGGAGGATTACTAAATCTTGGGCTGGGGCAATCTTCGTGGGCCTAACTCCCTTCTTGGACGCGTGAAGTCCGACGGTCATCACTATTCATGCATAGCCCCTCAAAGAAAAAATCATTTAAGACTATAAGATCATAGTTATAATAACAAAAATAAAAACTAAAGCAACTAATGACAATTAGGGGGAAATGCCAGTAGAGTCAACTCAAAATCAAAACCTTTTTTTTTTTATCCATTAGACTTATAATTATATTAATCAAAGATTTACCTCTATTTAATCAGAAAATATCTTTAAATTTATATAAAAAAAAATTTTTACTTTTTAATTGACCTCAAATGAATCTAAATTAGTTGAGCTTATAAATTTTGAATAATAAATGAAATATATATGAAAAAATATTAATCAAAGGTTTTTTTAAAGAATATTAATCAAAGCTCGAACTTACAGTTATGTTTAAATTTTCTCCATAATTGATGAATTTTTATGTACGTTCATATTTATTTTATAGTTAAAATTTTGTTTTCTTTTTTAAACTCTTTCTAAAATATATGCAAAGAAGTTTAAGATATTTGGTCATCAAAATTGTAAGTTTAGTGGATAAAATTTAATGCCTGTTTACTTGTAGAAAATATTTTTTATTTTCCATTTACCATTTTATAAGAGAAGTTCAATTTTCTTTCTATAGATAATAAGAAAAAACATGAAAAATGCATATTTCTGTCAACAATAAAAAAAATATTTACATATTTCTTTTTCATAACATTATATAAAATTATTCACATGTTTCACGGTTTAAAAAATAAACCATTATAAAACATTGTCTAAAGATTTATTTATATACTTTGAAATATTTATTTTTTTTTAATTATATGATTAACTTATTATTATTGTAAATAAATATTTTTCTAAATAATTCTTAATTTTAATTATAAAAAATATAATATTATTTTCCACGAAAAATTCCTGAAAACAAAACCCTCTTATACTGGAAGATAATAGAAAATAACCGATTTTTCAATTAAAACACAGACATATCTGTATAAAATTTATTTTTTCAGTTCCTTGAATTTTCTTTTTTTGAAAATTTACTTTAAGAGTTTTTTACAAGGGAAAGACTTTTTTTAAAAATAAATTTTCACTTTAATAATGATTAAAGTTAATAGGCGCAACTTACAATTTGAAAATGTAAAAATATATACTCAACAATTAAGATCAACATTTACTTACCGGTTTAATCTGACGACAAATATGGAAATTTGGGAGGTCGCAAATCAATCTCCAATTTCCACCCTATTTAAAAAGAATTAAGCATAATAATTTATTAAAATAAAATTATACTTAACGCATCACATTTATTTAAAATTTTAAGGAGAAGCAACTCCGGTCAGCTCCTAGATCCTGTAATTTGTGATTTAAATTGAAATATTTAACTATAATTATAAATAGCAGCATTTTATATCCAAATTGACCGAAAAAAAAAATTTTTTTCTTAGAGAAACAAAAGGTGCAGCTTCATTAGAAACATATTTAATTTATAATCATATTGCTGATTGTCAATCTTGATCTTGATAAATATAGAAATTTAATTCAAAAGTCTAATTTAAATAAGTGATTGAAAGAAATAAATACACATTTAGAAGAAAATTTCTTATAAAAATTTAATATACTATTATAATTAAATTACATGGATTTTTCACTATTTTTTATTGATTGAAATATATTTATAATAGTTTTATTATTTATATTTACAAATATATTTTTCAATATAAAACACCTATCAATTAGTGTTTAATTTTCTATTTTATTATAGAGTCGACTTTTAATAATACTTATTATAGAAAAAATTTTCTCCACATGCATGTAGCATACAAATTTATTTAAAAAATATTATTGAAATAATATAATAATTTAATACATGATATGTTTCTAACCTATTATCTATAAAACTAAAATTTTAATTTACTTTTCCTAAATTTGAATACTCTAATTTAACAATTGCCAATATAAATAATATTTATTTATAATTTAAAACTTTTTAACCTTAAATTATCTAATCTATTATCTATTGATGTCGCTTAAATAATTATATGAGTCTTTGACCACTAGTAATATGCATAAAAGACCAAGTAAGATAGTTGGTGTCTTATTGACAACCATTATAATGTTCAAGTTAGTAACTTGTATAAGATGAGTGAATAAATAATGTAATAAATTGTTGAGTATAATTAAAATTGTGTATGTCGAATGTTGATATCCAATTACTTTTATACTATAAGAGGAAAAGATTGGTTTTCAGTTTTCAAAAAATTTGAAGTTACTCATTAGTAAATAGTGAATCTTGTATTTGTAGCAATTCTCTTGATTCTGTGATAACAATTAATAATGACCAAGTGATAATGACCATATTCGCCTATAATGGGTGAATTTTGATTATCCCAAAGTCATGAGTATTCGAAGGCTAATGACCTAGCTTTACAATCAGGTCACAATGTTGACTAAGTCAAGGGAGTAGTGATTAAATCATGCCCACATCATCACCAAAAGCCAATGAGGCTTGGTCAAAAGGTCTTTAATAGATGAGTGAGGTATAAGCCATATTAGAAGTCCCCCATCAGTTTTTAATTTTTCAAATCCAATGGTAATTCTTGCTAGTTACCTATACGTGTGTGGAGTCTATTCTTACACGCTGCCATTTCACCTACACCTGATTTGAAAAGTGATGCCTCACTTCTTTCACTATGCTTCGTATCTCAAAATGCATTTATTACTCTTACATTTAAACTTTGATGTTGCTTTTCCTTCACACTTTTGCTTTGTCTCTTATTCTTTTTTTTTTTTTTTTTTCTGCTATTGTTTCTCTAATATTCATTAGTAACCTTTCGACCTCCATTATCACAGCTTCATAGGTAACACATTTTTCCTTTTTACTCCTTTCCTTTTCGATGATGAGTAGCCATAATCAAACATCTTTCTCTACACTGATGGTTTTTGTTAGCAATAATTCATCTAATTGGAGCCCTCTATTTCCTCTAATACCTCTAGTTCTTCAACCAGTTCTCCCCCAGTTCCTTTGAGGGAGAACCCTACTAAAGGGAAGACTTGTTTATTCCCGATATTAGGTCCGTTATCATAAAAAGAGACATGGGATGCCTTTACAACATTTTTTTTCAAATTTCCAATGATTTATTCAAAATCTTTGCTCCCAAACCCAATGTTCATACCTATGGGACAATGCTTAAAAAAGATTATCATTGTTTATGAGGAATAATTAAAAGCTGGGCTGCAATTCCCCCTCGACCCTCTTTTGTAGACATTTTGGCTTGCCATAAACTCTCCTTCATGCAGCTTCACCCTAACAATTAGAGAATTCTAGTGGTATTTAAATTTTTGTATGCCAACCATAATATTGAGGCGAGTGGCTCGCGGTTGTCGAAACCGGTAAAAAATAACCTTTCCGATTATTAACAATATTACTACTGCAAATAGTGGTAAATGATCGAATCCACAAAAAATTGAGAACTTATATATTTTTCTTAACAAGACCAAGAGAATTAACTGAATGAGAAACTGAAAGCAATTAACTGAAAGCAAAATGAAAATAAAGTGCAATAAAATTAAAATGGGGGGTTTTGAGATTGATTTGATTAAACAACTACTGAAAGCAATTAAATAAGCAAATAATAAAATAAAAGGTAAATCAAATATGAGAAAGGTCTAGTTGAAGAGTTGGATCCACATCCATTTTTTGGATTGATCATTGAAACTTATGTTCTTTTGATTGATTCAATAGATTAGTTATGGAGATGGAAAACGCTTCTCACCACCATGTCTCTCCTTATGATTAAACCAATTAGGGAACGTCCTCTGATTAATTACTAATTAACAAATTGCCAAGGATCGTCCTTGGGCCTTAGGCATCAAACAATTGTTAACTGCATGAAGAGAGAGAGATCCAATGCTAACTACTCAAACGCATGAGATGTTGCTAGATCATACAATTTCCTTAGTTTTCACACCAAGTGTTCTTATGTTTGAATAATCAAAGCAATTACGGACTTAAAATTATCCAAACTAACAATATATTACCTTGCAATCAACAATCAAGTGGCCAATTTGATCAAAATAACAAAGCAATAATAGAATCAAGCATGAACTGTATGAATATTGAATAACCAAAAGACAAACAATGTGTGTTCAGATCTCACAATCCATAAAACAACCAAAGTTTCAACCAATCTTCATCTAGAATAAAAGGTTTCAGCCACTCATGGTTGAATCAAAAACCAAAAAATAAAGAAAGGAAGAATAAGAGATGGTATCACTTGAAATCCCGTAGGTGTGTCCAAGGGGGTCTGGAAAAAGCTGTGGGGAGGCTCCTTATGTGTCTTTTTATAGTTGAAAGTGTTGCCCTAGGTCCTTACATGCTGCCCTTGCTAGCATGCTCCTCATGTGTAATGGACCCGCCTGTATGCTCAGCTGCTGTTGGAGGAACTATCTCTGTTAGGTGATTCTTCGAATACTTTATTGACTTTGGCACATATTCCGGAGTGCTCCAATCTAAGTTTCATTTATCTCATACTTCAACCGATATATAAGCACTCCCATATTTTTCTTCTTTTCGTTTGTAAAAAAGTCTTTTATTCCATGCCTTCCTCACTATTGCAGCACTTCCCTCATCCTAGTAAAATTCTTTCTACAAATTCATTTAATTAACACATATAGCACAATATAGATTATAACATATTTAGACTATTAGAATGCATAATATATTCCATACCTCAAATTCTTTAGTGGATTGTGGGATATTTTTCCATGAAAAACTCTCTTTGATATTTTACTTCTAAAAAATCTTTATGCAGGCATCGGATGTCTTCTCAGATGGCATAAGACTATAATAATTTAACAATAAGAACGTAATTTATAAATAATCAATATAGTTATTTTCCAAATAATTAACCAAAATAAAAACTATTAAATTAGATAAGTAATCTTAGTATACTTACTTTCCACTTCTATGCACATAACAGAAGGTCATGGTCACATGTGATGAGGCTGCATATGAGTAGTCTCCCATGCTCGGTTTGTGTCTTTGTTTACCACAATAAGTGCAGATCTTCATAGGTACAGTGAATTAGCCTCTTCCTTCATATGAATTAGGAATAAAACGACCTCTGCCATATGTATTACCTTTATTTATGACAGTTTTGTTCAAGAAAACCTTTGAATCAACATTATTTCCATAAATCTGTCTTTCTTGTTGAACAGCCAGAGAAAAAACTTTATTTATGGAAGGCAATGGCTCCATTAACATGATTTGTGATTTCACAGTTGCAAATTGATCATTAAGACCTTTCAGAAATCTAATGACATAATCATCTTTCATATAGATTTTGATAGTATCCAAAGCACCACATGAACAGGGAATATTATAGGAACATGAAGGAATTGGCCTAAAATTATTTAGTTCATGAAAGCTCATATTGCTGAAGGCAAAGATCTCTTCCTGTAAATCAGAGATGCGAATGATATTTCCTTATGAGAATCATTCTTTAAGATTATTCCATACATCTACAGCCTTGTCGAGCCACAAGATACTTTGTTCTATGGGTAGTGAGAATGACTTTGTTATCCAAGAAACAACTGTTGTATTGCACCTCTCCCACATTGAATACATCAGATCTGTCTTGGTAGGTGTTGTGAGAGTACCGTCTATGAACTTCAGTTTATTCTTTGAGGCCAATCCCATTTTCATTGCTCTTGCCCATGAATGATAGTTGGGTCCATTGAGTGCTAGTGAAAACCAACATCAAAGCAGTGTTCTTATGGGGATGTAGGTAATAGTGATCGGAAGGGTTTTGTAGATGATCATTTTGTGTTGTGGTCATTGAAGACATCAGAAAGAAAAATCAAGAAAATGAAGAACAAAGGAAGAAAGTAGAAAAAGGGGAATGACTATCTTTAGAATGCTCCGATACCATGTTGTGAAACTGAAAGACTTAGCAAAGGAACTTATATCTTATTCATGCCTTTGGTTTGTTTTTATACCAGTTTACAAGAAGAAATAGAAAGCTAGTAAAAGCTAACAGAAGCAATAAATGGTTTTAAGAAACTAACTTGTAGAAGAATCCATAAATACATAATGCCAGCTCATCTTGCTTTAGTAGCTTCATCCGCTCCATCGACTTCTTCTGCATCTTCTTTTCTATTGGTTAAGAATTAATTTTACTATGATTTTTAGATTATAAATTTTATACAGAAAAACTTGTATAAAATGATAATTTTATACTTTTTAAATGAAATAATGTTTCGTATTTGATAATTGAACTAAACAAAACTGGTGTTGAGTTGGCTAATAATCCATGCTCAGTGATACTAAAGTTGTTAGAGCTGAGCTCTGGATTTCAATAAGTTTATATCTTTTACTGTATAATAAGTTATTAATTGATATTGTGAATATCCTAAATTAAATCAAATAATTTAATCATAAATCCCCAGACAGAAAGTGTATATATATACACACGTATTACATAATTAATCTCCAAAAGCAGAGTAGGAAAAAACAATTCTACAACATATCACAACGGAGTGTTTATTGATTAGCAAAACCATGCACCACTCAGTTTTCAACATTAAATAAAGGAAATGAGTATTGCAAATCACTGAATTAGCATAAGTCTAGAACCTACCTTTTTACACAATGTAAACAAAATAAACAAATATGGAAAAACCTTCACATCTCCAACAGATCATCAAATGCATGATTGGAGCAAAACCACAATAAGAATCCAATTTGTAAATATCTTTTGTCTTGATATTGTATTTGATTTTATCTCCGGAACTATTGTTGTTTTTACAACTTCAGATACATCAGCTTGCATTTCTCCCTCATAAAAATTAAAAGTTAATACATAACAAAGCCAATCATAAATTCTAGCATTCTTATAGTCATCAAACTCACAAAACTCTATTAATGGATAAAAATCCAAAATTCATATTGACTTTTATAACACATCGTTTACATGAATTGGTATTTTAATTCAAATGTTTAAAATTTGAATAAATTGGCCAACGTTTGTAATAAGATATAATTTTAGCTAATTTTTAAAAATTAAAATATAAGAATTCAAATGTAATATTTTATTATTTTTTAAATATAAATTAATTATATATATATAAATAATATTAACTCATACTTAATTATAATTAAATGATATATTTAATTCTAAAGATAATAGTAATCTAACCATTAAATATATAAGCGACAGTTTCAACCGTAGATAGATTTAATAATTATGAAGATTTTGTTATTTTTAATTATTTTGTGTGTGCTACTATTTTGAATTAAATAACATGCCTAATATAAAATATTCATAATTCTTACTATAAAGTAAAATTCATCACTGTCGAAAATGTCAACTATATATTTAATAATTAAATTGTATATCTTTAATTTTAATTTTAAAAAGAAAAATTACTATAGAGTTTCTTAATTTTAATAAAATTAATTAGTTGACCTTTATAATTTTTAGAACCAATTAAAATGTCCTTCATTATTTTAAAATGTAATTATCGTCAAAAAGAAAACTTATCATTTAGAAAGAGAAAATAATTATAAATTTCAAAAATAACCTAAGGACAAGTCTATTTTGATTTGGCTTAGTTTGGTCCGCGAGTTTGCTTTTCACAAACTTGAAAATGAGCCGATCTGACGAATCTAAACGAGCTTAATACTGCTAAATTCAAATTTGGTTTGTTTATTAAATGAGTCTAAAAGTGAGCTTGAGTTCAGCTCGTTTAGAAAACAAGTCGAGTCCGATCGAGTTTTTATCGAACCGAGTGTCTCGAATAGCTCATAAATAGTTTGGTTCGTTTACACTTCTAACTAAAATTATACCAAATACAAATGTTGGGTTAATTTATTCAAAATTTAAATATTTAAATTAAAATATAAAATAATGTAAATATTTTTGCGTTTTTTGGTTAATTGGCCTTGCAGTGGCAATTTAACCGTAACATTCAGTTGTCTGTTTGAAATTTCGTCCCACATCGGCGGATTACGATAAATTATATAATCGGATTACGATAAATTAAAATTATATATAATAGTTAGCACGAAACTACTAAATAACTTTAATTTGGATTAATCATTTTGGACAAAATGAAAAGTGGGTCCAAAGTATAACCACATATACTATTTCTTTCACCTTCTTTCTCCACTTCTTTCTCCACAATTTTTACTTGACTATATTCTTGTTATCCTCTTGCAATATTAACCTAAACGAAAACCATAATAAATATATTTATATGACAACCATAAGAGACATTAATCTTGTTTTCTAGCAAAACGAGGAAATCAAATAATAAAATGAGTATGAAAAAAAAAATTAGTAACAGGTTATGGAAGCTAAAAAACATGTGAAAGAGCAATGTTTTGCAGCAAAAACTTGGCATCTAAGCTAAACAACCCGCTTGGGTAGAAATGAATGTGACACCAAATCTGGACTAGTTAGCTACAGTTTTTACTTTCTTAGGGTCTACCTCGATTCCCTTTTCTGACACTACATGCCCCAAGAAAGAGATACTCCTCAACTAGAACTCTCATTTAGAGAACTTGGCATACAAACCGTGTTCTCTCAAGGTCTGCAACACTCTCCTCAGATGATAGGCATGTTCCTCTGCATTTCTGGAATACACCAAGATATCATCAATAAAAACAATAACAAAGAGATCCAGAAACTGTCTGAAAACTCTGTTCATGAGATCCATGAATGCTGCAGGGGCATTGGTCAATCTGAACGGCATCACTAGGAACTCATAATGCCCATATCTGGTTTTGAAAGCTGTCTTAGGCACGTCTTCTTCTCTGACTCTCAACTGACGGTACTCGGATCTCAAATCGTTCTTGGAAAAACAAATGGCTCCTGCTAGCTGGTGAAACAGATCGTCAATCCTAGGTAATGGTTACTTATTCTTGGTAGTGATTTTGTTCAACTGCCTATAGTCAATATAAAATCTTAGGGATTGATCAGTCCAAATGTAGACCATTTTATCATGATGTTATTGATGTTAATTTACACTTTTGCTGCCTAATTTTGTGATTTTGATCTTATTCTGCAGAAAATGGTGTAAAGAGATAATTTGGAGAAAATGCCCTTAAAACTGCCTAAAATGGAATAAAGGAGAGTAAGCATGCCAAGTTGCATCTGAAGAGGAGATAAACAAAGAAAGTAATTTGAAATTCAAATTTCAAATCTCCAAGAGCATTCAAAATTCAAGATTCAACTAAATACGGAAAGTACCAAACAAGGAAAGTTGCAAACAAGAAAAGTGCAGAGCAGTTTGAAATTCAAATCTTCAAGAATTCGTTTCCTTATTGAAGAAGCCAAGTCTCAAGAAGATACACTTGCCTCCCAAGCATTTAAAGTTCAAATTTCAAAATTCAAAAGAAGGCTCCACCTAAAAAGGTAAGCTAGGGCAACGCTCCTCTTTCCCCCTTCTCACATTCGGTGCCCACTCCTTCTGAAGACCTAGCCGCGCGCCTCCCTCTCTCTGCAGAGCAACTTGGGCGGCAAGTTGTACTAGGGCAGCATGTTGGGCAGCAAGATAACAACTTGGGCAGCAAGTATCACCTAGGGCAGCACTTAAACATTATAAAAGGACACCTTAAGGGGCTGCCGCACATCTCTTCTTCTCCTCTCTTCAGATTCAAGGCTGCCGCACCACCTCTTCTCCAAGGAAGCTTCGGTTCCTTCTTCTTTTCTTCTCCTCTTTTATTTTTTGGTTTTGTTTCAGCCATGAGTGGCTGAAACCTTTAATTCTAGTTGAAGATTAGGTGAAACTTTGGTTGTTTTATGGATTAGGAGACTTGATCATACATTGTTCATCTTTTGGTTGTTAAATATTTATGCAATTTCATGCTTGATTCCTCTATTGTTTTGTTGTTTAGATCTACGTTGATTCTTGATTGCAAAGTAATAATTTGTTAGTTTGAGTAGTTTAAGTCCATAATTGCTTGGATTATTCAAACATAAGAACACTTGGTGTAAAAACTAAGGAGATTGCATAACCTAGCAATATCACCATGCGTTTGGGTAGCTAGAATTAGGTCTCTCTATCTCTTAATGCAATTGACAGTTGTTTTGATGCCAAAAGCCCAAGGACGCTCCTTGGCAACTTGTTGATTAGTGATTCATTAGAGGACGTTCCCTAATTGATTTATGTCTAAGGAGAGATATGGTGGTGAGAAGTGTCTTCCATCTCCATAACTAATTTATTGAATCAAACAAAGGAACTTAAGTGTCAATGATCAATCCCAACAACTGAAATGGATCCAATTCTTCAACTAGAGCTTTCTTATTATTGATTTCTCTTTACTTTTATTATTCGCTTACTTTATTGCTTTCTTTATTAGTTTAACTGAATCAATCTCAAGACCCCCCTTTTATTTTTATTGTCAGTTTATTTCATTTTCAGTTTATTTCGTTTTCAGTCTATTCGCTTTCAGTTTATTTTCTCGGTCTTGATAAGGAAGATAGGTAAGTTTTCATTTCCCTATGGATTCGATCCTTTCACCACTATCTGCAGTAGTAATATTGTTGATAACTGAAAAGGTAATTTTTGTCCGGCTTCGACAACCACGAGTCAGGGATCCATCCTTCTTTTTCACAAACAATACCGGAGCATCCCAAGGTAAGGTACTAGGTCGGATGAAACCCTTATCTACCAATTCTTGCAACTAGTCCTTTAACTCTTTCAACTCGGCAGGTGCCATCCTGTAGGGAGGAATAAAGATGGGTCTGGTTCCTGACATTACTTCAATTTCAAACTCTATTTCTCTAGCAAGTGGTAAACCTGGTAGCTCGTCTGGAAAAACATCAAGAAACTTTCTGATCACGGGCACTGAAGCCGGTTCCCTAACCTGACCATTAGACTCTCTGACATGAGCAAAAACCCTTGACAACCCTTTCGAGGCAACCTATGAACCTACAGGACAGATATCAAACCTCTAAGCATACCTAACTTGTCTCCTCAAAAGACGACCTCTTATCCATCTTGTTCTCTGAATCTAACTACCTTGTCTTTGCAGTCTAAGGTAGCACCATGAGTAGAGAGCCAATCCATCCCTAAAATGACGTCAAAATCAGTCAAATCTAGAACCACAAGGTCCGTTGGAAGGCACCTATCCTCAACTATAACTGGACTGAACCGAAAGACTGACTCTGCCACAGATGGATCACACTTAGGCCCACTGACCCAAAGAGGGCACTCTAGCCTAGAAGCTATCAAACCCAAAATGTCTACGGCTCTCAGAGAAACAAAAGAATGAGAGGCACTAGGGTCTATAAGAGCATACACGTCAGAACACCCAATAGTGAGTTTACTTGACACCACTGTGTTTGATGTGTTGGCTTCCTATTGTGTCATGGTGAAGATTTGTGCTAGGGCTGAAGGACCTTCCCCTTGGGAACCTACTACAGAAGAGGCTTTCCCTCGCCCTCTATCTCACCCTCTGTCTTGTGATGTGGCTGTAATACCCGGCTAGAGTCCGGCATCGGAATTCCTGTCATCCGGTGGAATTTTGGATGTCAGAATTCTCTAGAAGGGTAAGAGTTATGCTTTTCTAAAGTCATGTAGTATGTTTTACTGTTTTCCGCTAAAAGGAAAAGAGTTTTGTAAGAAAATAACCAAGGCAGAAAAGCCAGGTTCGGCCGCCGAACATGCATGGCTTTTGGTTTCATGTGTGGCCGCCGAAGGTGGTCTGGCCAGCCATCTATAAAAGGCCCTAAGTCGGTTGAAAGGATAAGTATTGCCGTTTTCTTTCACTTTCTGAGGTGAGACCCTGTCCTTCTTAAGTTTTCTTCATGTTTTCATCAAATCATGCAAAAGTTTGATTGATTTTTATGTTCTTTTGAAGGTTTTGAACTAAACACTTGAGATTTTGAAGTTTGGAGAGTTTGAAGGAGAGTTGCTCCAAAACTCCACGTTAGGATCGTTCATCTTCTTGGTTTCAAGAGGTAAGTGAAGATCCTGAGCTTGTTTTCATGATTTATGGAAGATTTTTGAGGTTTTGGGGGAGAGTTGCATGATTAGGGTAAACAAGAGTGTTTTTGATATTTTTGTGAGAAAAGCTTGTATATGTGTTATATGTTTTGTGTTGTTGGGGTTTTAAGGTAGTTTCTGACCCCTTTGAGCATATACTTGGGTGTATGCATGTTGAGGAAGTGAGGTGTTTGAGGTTGAGGAAGTGAGGTATTTGAGTTTGAGGAAGATTGGTGCTTTTTGGCGAGAGGCAAAGCAAGGTTCTGCCTTGCTGATGAACCCAGCTTCGGCCGCCGAAGAATGGTTCGGCCGCCGAATGTGCTGAGGAGGTGGCTTCGGTTGCCTAAGCTTGCCCCTGAGCCTTCGGACTTTCGGCTCTGGAGGGGAGTTTCGGTCACCGAAGATGCCGTCAAAGGTTAGAGACTTTCGTCTCTGGAGTGCCTTTCAGCCCCTGAAACTTGCCCCCGAAAGGGTTCGGCTGCCAAAAGTAGAGAGTCGACCGCCGAAGGTGCATGAGTTTCCTGTACTCTGCTGGACTTCCCCTGTACACTGTACACTGAACCTGCAAGACTGGGGTTAAGGGAGTGGGATGAGCTCTATAGCCAGACCACCTTCGGCGGCCACACGTGAAACCGAAAGCCATGCATGTTCGGCGGCCGAATGTAACATCCTCAAACCCATAGCTAGAGTGGTGCCATCATTAGGTATGAGTTAGGCTATTTCACTACTATAGTAAGTGGCATTAGGGGAGGTGCTAACTTAACTCTAATCTGCTAATAACTGAATCATAGAAAACTCAAATAAAGAAACAGACATATCCAGAAATAAAGCAGACAGTGTGATTAGCGAGTCGGGAACGAGTCCCGAAAAGGAGGTGCTTAGGGTTTCCCGACGTGCTTGCTTGAGGTGCTTGTTCACATCCGTCATGCTTGCTTAAGTGAAAAGGACTTTTAAAGGCTAAATGTATAGTTTAGTAGGTCAATCTATGAATATTGAAAGTTTGAAAACTAAATTGAAACATGGTAAAGAGTTTAGTAGGTCAAAGTATAAATATGGAAAGTTAAAGGATGATGTGTCACCTAATTATGCATGAAAGAATGGCTGTCTTCTTTCTTCCTTCCCATTGCCGTAGGTCATCCATTTTGTTAAAAGAAAATGCTTTGCTTGTCTTTCTCCCACCAAAGCTAAGCTAAACCTCACCAAAGCCAAGCCAAACCTCACCAAATCAGCTTCTTTCTTTAACCAAAATTCATCCTAAGATCAAGAGCTCAAGGAACAGCCATATAGTGAAAGAATTGAAGAAGAAAAGTTTAGGGTTCCATATGCACCAAGCTTGACAATCAAAGGTGAGCTTAGAAATGAGTAGGCAATAGCATCATCTCATTTCTTCATGCATAAATTTGAATTATAAAGCTTTAATTTATAGTTTATTCAATCCTTCCCTAAGATATAAATTGACATAGGTGAAGGAACATCAAAGGGAAAGGAGATAGCTAGAGATTAGAAGAGGAAAAGAAAAGAAGAATTCAAGAAAGGTTTGGTGTTTTAATGATTTTCTGTTTTCCTTTGATTCTGCCATGAATAAGTGAAATTAGGGGTTGATTTTACTTGCTGGAAATGTTGCTTTGATTGTATAAATATGTTATATGAATGTTAAAATGATGTTTGAAAGGCTTAGAGTCAAGAAATGTAACATGTGAGCTAAAAGTGTAAATCTGGCAGAATAGGTTGTAACAGGACAGCTTGTAGTACTAACTTCATAACTTATTGTGTCTATTTTGAAATTAGGCCTAAGATATACCAAATGAAAGCTAAGACAAATATCTAAAATTTTCATGAATTGACCAAATTCGGAATCTATAGGTAAGATGATGAAAATGGCAAGTGAACTTAAACTGGATACAGTGGTAGTACATCCGGAACAGAATTTATTGAGTATACCATAACTAATTATGTACTCAGTGAAATTTGTTAAGACCAGTGCCAAATGAATCTTAAGAAGTATACCTAAAACTTTTTAGAAGAAACTTAAGCTTGAATTTGTATGTAAATGCATGAATCTGATAAGTTTTGTGATACTATAAACAAGTACCAATACTGGACTGATTAAGACCTTATTGAGCAGCTTGTAAAGAAAAATTCATAACTTAAGCTAGGATGATCAGATTTTCATGAACCATACCTTTTTGGAAAGATAAGACATAAATGTACATTTCTTATGAAGAAACTGAAGTTAAATTGTAACTCTAATCTGCTTGAAAAGTTTATGCAATATATGGCAGAATGTAGTTTTCTATATTGAAATGCTAAGTCAATAAAGTTTTGCACTATTTGCCATGAGTTTTCCATATTGTAAACCTTGGCATATGATATATGTAATTTGGAAAAAGAAATCAAATAGCTTCACATGACATGCATTTACATTGATACATTGAGTTAATGATACTTGGCCCTGGTAAACGTAATAGGAGTCGAGGTTAGCTTAAGGGTATGGCATGCCATATAAACATACAGAGTTCGCAGTACTGCTACCGATACATGATCTATATTTGAGGTTACTTATCAGGTACCTCATAAGCATGGCCACAGAGCCCTGCTATCACAGTTTTGGCCTCTGAGCCTACCGTTCGGCACTCAGTGCCTACCGTTATAACTCCTTATCTACCTAGTCGATCCTACTATGTGTTTATAAGGGCTAAGATCTTAATAAAGATTGATACTTGATCTTGTGAACTTATTGGTGAATGTTAACATGTTTGCATTTACTAGCTTATAATTGTTTAGTCTTGATATGTATAAAAGGTATTGTTTGTGACAGACCTTGCTTTATCTACATTTGATAGGGTAAAGGGTGTTACAATTAGTGGTATCAGAGCCTGGTTTAGGCGGTTCTAGGTCATAGTATGTATGTGTATATGCATAGTATATGTACATGCCAAAATGAGTTACAACTATGATATGGTTCTGATGTAAATCTCTTATTTTTGTGTTTAGGTCATATAAAAGATGTCATCTGACTCACAGAGAGCAATAGATGAGGAGGTAGAGAGTCATGCTCCCTCTGAGGCAGCTGCACCTGCTGCTACTCCTCCACCTGCTGCTGCTGGCGGATTAGGGCAGGATGCATTGTTTCAGCAAAGTTTTGTGATACTATAAACAAGTACCAATACTGGACTGATTAAGACCTTATTGAGCAGCTTGTAAAGACAAATTCATCACGTAAGCTAGGATGATCAGATTTTCATGAACCATACCTTTTTGGAAAGATAAGACATAAATGTACATTTCTTATGAAGAAACTGAAGTTAAATTGTAACTCTAATCTGCTTGAAAAGTTTATGCAATATATGGCAGAATGTAGTTTTCTATATTGAAATGCTAAGTCAATAAAGTTTTGCACTATTTGCCATGAGTTTTCCATATTGTAAACCTTGGCATATGATATATGTAATTTGGAAAAAGAAATCAAATAGCTTCACATGACATGCATTTACATTGATACATTGAGTTAATGATACTTGGCCCTGGTAAACGTAATAGGAGTCGAGGTTAGCTTAAGGGTATGGCATGCCATATAAACATACAGAGTTCGCAGTACTGCTACCGATACATGATCTATATTTGAGGTTACTTATCAGGTACCTCATAAGCATGGCCACAGAGCCCTGCTATCACAGTTTTGGCCTCTGAGCCTACCGTTCGGCACTCAGTGCCTACCGTTATAACTCCTTATCTACCTAGTCGATCCTACTATGTGTTTATAAGGGCTAAGATCTTAATAAAGATTGATACTTGATCTTGTGAACTTATTGGTGAATGTTAACATGTTTGCATTTACTAGCTTATAATTGTTTAGTCTTGATATGTATAAAAGGTATCATTTGTGACAGACCTTGCTTTATCTACATTTGATAGGGTAAAGGGTGTTACACCGAATGTCACCTTCGGCGGCCGAACCTGGCTTTTCTGCCTTGGTTCTTTTCTTTCACACACTCATTTCCTTATATTTTAAAACTATGAACATATCAAAATATGTTAGAAATACATAAATCTTTCCCTCTAGAGAATTCTGACATCCTGGATTCCACCGGAAAGTAGAAGTCTGATGCCGAACTCTCGCCGGGTATTACATAATGCATGCATCATGAGTATGCAGTAGGTTGTTTGCATTAGCATCCATGAATATGTTGCATTGCATAGTTATTTGTTGCTGTGGGTGAATGCTGAATGATCCAATAGTCTCTGAGAGAAGTCCAGGAGCCTTTGACTACGCCTTGGCAGGTATAGAGAAGACCAGGAGCCTTTGACTACGCCCTGGCAATGTATAGAAAAGTCCAGGAGCCTTTGACTACGCCCTGGCAATGGTAAGTACACAGGTGTTATATACACGTATACATATATGACAGGAAGACCAGGTGCTCGATTCTACGCCCTGGCACGGTAGAGTTACCGGGACTATGTGGTGACAGGTTTACCCTTGATGTGGATTGTCTATGATATGATGCATTCCATAAGATCATGTTTTAATGACTTGTTTTACTTGTCTACTCACTAGGCTATAGAGCTCATCCCACTCCCTTAACCCCAGTCTTGCAGGTTCAGTGTATAGTGTACAGGGGAAGTCCAGCAGAGTATAGGAAGAGAGAAGAGTTTTGTAATAGAATATTGTGGACATGTAATATGAAAGAGCTGTAACCGTTGTGTATAAAGTTAGAAATGTGTTTGACTTAGTTATTTTGTGTTGTAAATCTTTTGTATACATGGTCTGTTTATATAACTGTTTTACAGAGTATGTGAAAAACCAGGCTTAACAGGTATGAATTAACCCATCTAGAGCAAGCTCTAGTCAGGGGTACAGAGTACAGAGATAGTGCATGCACAGGTTAAGTCTTGGTCTAGAGAAAAGTTTTTATTTTCACAGAAAATGTATGACCATGTATGAGATTTTACAGGTATGCAGAGAGTATAGTAGGCTTGCTACGGGTTCTGGCGGCCTTAAGCCGATCTGAATCCTAGCGCCGGTGACGGTCCATTTTGGGGTCGTTACAGTGGCTATAGCTGCTGGCTGAGCCACGCTACTAGAAGCTGTATGTTGGGACTGTGTCATCCTAGCTGCATTGGGACACTCACGTACCATGTGTCCCTCTTGTCCACATCTATAACAAGCTGTAGTCCCAAATCGATAAAGCCCTTTGTGCAGCTTACCATACCTCACACATCCAGAGCTATCCAAACCAGAGCTTGAACCACTACCCATTCCTAGACCAGACTTCAACCTGTTCCAGAACTTGTTCTTCTTAGTCTTCTTAGTGGATCTACTCCACTTTTTACTTCCCGTGGCAGCTGCACTCAGAGAAGAGAGATAAAATCTTCCTGTACTCGAGGTTTTGGAACCCGATGACTATGCCACCTGTTGCTTTAATGTTCCTTGTATGATGGCACTAGCCTCTATCTTTCTGGCTGCATCCACTATAGTGTGGAAACTCTCTCTCTTTGCTGCTAAGATCAGGGAGGAATACCAAGAGTGGAGTCTCATAGTATATGATAGAGCCAAATTTAGACCCATTTTTCATGTTGTTATTTATGTTAATTTACACATTTCTCTACCTAATTTTGTGGTTTTAATCTTACTTTGCAGAAAATGGTGTAAAAGGGGTAATTTGGTAAAAATGGCCTTAAAACTGCTCAAAAGAGAGCAAAAGAGAACAAGTTGGTTTGCCCAAATCCAAGTTGAAGCTGAAATGGGAGAAGAATAATATGCTGTTTGACCAGACTGTTTGCCCAAACAGACTGGGCAAACAGACTAGTAGGACAGAAGCAGTGCACAGACAGCAGGGAAAATAGACTGTTTGCCCAAGCTGTTTTCCCAAACAATCCAGGCAAACAACACTTGCGACAGCAGACAACAGATTACGGGAAATTCAAATTTTGAATCTTTAAGAAGTCTTCTTCACACCAAACACGTGAGGATAGCTCAACAACCCTTCAAGGCACTTCAATGCTCAATCCCACATATTTAGGAAGCCAAATCACATCAAGATACAATTACCTTCCAAGAATTCAACTCTAATTGGAAAAAGGAATCCAATCCAAACAAGGAAACTAGGGTAGTCCTTCATCTATAAATAGACAGCAAACCAACAATCAAATATATCTCTAATCTTGGGAATCAAGGCCAGCAGCCTTGCGCGCCTCCAGCTGCACCAGCCGACTCTTCTTCTATCTTTTTCTTGCTTTCTTTCTTTTCTTTTATGTTTGTTTCAGCCATGAGTGGCTGAAACCCTTATTTCTAGTTGAAAATTAGGTGAAACTTTAGTTGTTTATGGATTGGGAGATCTAAACATATTTTGTTAACCTTTTATTTATCAATATTTATGCAATTTGATGCTTAATTCTACTGTTGTTTTGTTATTTAGATCAATAGGGCCCATTGATTCTTGATTGCAAAGTGATAATTTGTTAGTTTGGATAGTTTGAAATCCGTAATTGCTTGAATTGTTCAAACACAAGTAACCCTTAGTGTAAAAACTAAGAAAATTCCATGATCTAGCAATATCACCATACGTTTGGGTAGCTAGAATTAGGTCTCTATTTCTTAATGCAATTGACAATTGTTAGATGCCAAAGGCCCAAGGACGTTCCTTGGCAACTTGTTGATTAGTAGTTAATTAGAGGACGTTCCCTAATTAATCTATGCTTAAGGAGGGATATGGAGGTGAGAAGCGCCTTCCACCTCCATAAATAATTTATTGAATCAAATAAAGGAATCCTTGTGTCAATGATCAATCCCAACAACTAAAGTGGATCCAATTCTTCAACTAGAGCTTTTTCTCATTATTGAATTCTCTTTACTTTATTACTTGCTTTACTTTGCTATTTTTAATTTTAGTTTAGTCGTCAAACTTCAAAACCCCCCAATTTACTTTTATTGTCTATTTATTTACTTGGTCATTGATAGAAAAATAAGTGAGTATCAATTCCCTATGGATTTGATCCTTTTGCTACTATCTATAGTTGTAAAATTGTGGATAACCAAAAAGGTTAGTTTTTACTGGCTTCGACAACCGCACAGTCAAAAATTGGCGCCGTTGCCGGGGAGTTGATTTAACTAATTTATTTTTCTTTCATGACAAGGTCTGGACGCAAAGAAACACTACTCTACGATCAAAAAATTAAGCGTACAGCCAAGCAACTAAGGAAGCAAGCCAATCCGAGGAACTAAGCCTCAAGGCCATCCTCATCAACAGTTGCTGCTGTCCAAGAGACCCCCATAAACACTGTTGCACAACACACTTCTCCTGTAGAGAATTCTGCAGCACATACTGTCAAAAATCCAGAAATTGCTACTGAAACACCTTTTGTACCTACTATCCAAGCTGCAGAAAATAAAGACAGCAACTGCTGTCAGATTGCTGAAATCACTGTTGTCCGCAAGACAGCATCTGCCGAAGCACAGCTTGCATCCCCTACTGCTGTCCAAAAACCACCTGTAACGATCCGGAACTCGGACCGCTATCGGCACTAGGATTCAGATCAATTTAAGGTCGCCAGAACACATAGCAAGCCTACTATACATCCTGTGTACCTGATAAAATCCCATACATGATCATACATTTACAAAACAACTTAAACATTTCATGAAACCAAGCTTAACCTGTGCATGTATCATACACTGAAAACATAAAACCCATACTAGAGCCCTCATCATATACTCCAGTATGGTTAACATACATGCCTCAACTTTGTTCAACATAACATATACATAAAACTTTTACATAAAGATCATGTACACCGGGATTTACAAAACTATCATTAAGGCAAAGCACAATCCTAATTCATAAGATATTACATGTCCATAACTATTATATTATATTAAAACTGTACCAAAAGCTATACCGACTTCCCGAGCTATCTTCGCTTCTGCAAACCTAGGGTTAGGGGAAAGGGATAAGCTACAAGAGCCTAGTGAGCAGAACATAAAAATAGTTTAATAAACATATGCTCATATGGAATGCATCACAGCACAAACAATTCACAACAAGATGGATTTGTCACCAGTAACCCTCTACATAATCCAATGTGCCCAGCCCTCGACGGAGCTCCTTAGGACTTTTGCTTAAACATAACATATCCATAAATGCCTGGGGCGTAGAATGGGCAGCCATGGTCTTTCTCTTACATAGTGCCAAGGCATGTAGAATGGGCAGCCCTAGTCTTCCGTATCCGTCATAACATAACTTGCTCGAGGGCTAGTGGGTCATCCAATATCCATCCACAACAACAGTAAATTATGCAATGCATCATATTCGTGAATTCTAATGCAAGCAACCTAATACATAAATGTGACATTCGTGATGCATGAACTTGCTTAAAAAGTTTGATTACTTTGAAAGATGGTTCAGTTCTACTCACCTCTGGCTGACGCCTGACTAAAATTGCAGCAGCTGACTCACTGTTGGCCTCTACGGTCTCTCAGGTCTGATCCTACACAGATGGACTCAAGTGAGGGACCAAACATAATTCTAACAAGACTCTAAAAAATTACCCAAAACCCCCTAAAACATAACAAAAAATGTTTAGGAAACAAGCAAAGGAAGCTAGGGAGGGGACTTTCGGTGGCAAGTTCGGCGGCAGGTTCGGCAGTCGAAGGTCCCTTCTAGATCCGAAAGTTAGGGACTTTCGGAGGTAAGTTCAGCGGTCGAAAGCCTTTCACGGATCCGAAATTCCATCCTTTCGGGGGCAGGTTAGGTGGCCAAAGGCTGCCTCCACAGGCAGGTTCGGTGGCCGAACCTTGCTTCAGCGGCCAAACCTGGGTTCTTCAGAATGGCAGAACCCGATTCTGCCTTATGCATTCAGCCACCAAAACTCTCCAAATCCTCACATCCAACTCCTCAAAACATGCATACTCACTTATCAAGCATAAAGGGGCATAAAACTAGCCTAAACCCCAACAAACAACCATAAAAACAACACAAGAGTAAACATTCATAAACAACTCAACTCAAACACTATAACATTAGATCTAACCATTTCATGCATTTTTAACCCTTAACCCTTTCTTAAAACTTGATTAAAACATAAGAAAAGCAAAGATCTAGGCTTACCTCTTGGAGATATAGGAGTGACAGCAACCCCGACGTGGAGATGAGTCCAAACGGTCTCCGGAGGTCTCCAAGGTTTCAAAACTTGGATTTAAGCTCAAATCTTCAAAAATGAGGGAAAACTCATAAATATTTTAAAGGATTTGAAGGAAAAACAACAAAATCAACAATGGGAGGGCAAGAACTCACCTTTGCCCGAAAATGGAAAGAGAAACTCTTCCATTTTCGGACTGGAGGCCTCTTATAGATGGCTGGCCAGACCACCTTCGGGGGCCAAAAAGAGAGCTCCCGCAGCAGCACCATGTTCGGTGGCTGAACATGAAGATTCGGAGGCCAAACCTAGTTTTTTCCCTCCAAAGCATTTTTCTTTCTTTTAAAATTCTTTAACATAAAAACCAACAGTAAAACCATAAAATTCATTTGTGAAAAACTTATTTTATCCTTCTAAGAGGTTTCGGCATCCGAGATTCTGGATTCCAATGGGATTCCGTTTGAAGGTTGGAATTCCGACGCCAGAGTCTAGCCGGGTATTACACTAGCAACCTCAGAAACTGCCCCATCTGAAGCAGAAATTGCTGGACTTGCTGAACCAGCATAGCCCCCTACTGAAATAGAATCACCAACTGCAGCAACATGACAGCACACTGTTGTGTTTGCCCAAACAGCTGTTGATATGGCAGAATACAACATGCAACATGCTGCCCCTCACTAAAGACCAGCAGAACCTACTATATATGCTGAAATCCAACCAGAAAATCAAGCATTAAGGGCACCAATTCCAAGGGAAAGAACTCTAAGAGAGTTAGCAGCCCCTATAGGTGACCAAGCACCTATTTGCATAGCCTATATGCCCTTGACAGCACCTTTTGAGCTAAAAACAGGTTTGATACACCTCCTACCTAAATTCAGAGGTTTGGACAATGAAGACCCCCATAAACACTTTAAGGAATTTCACATAGTTTATTCTACCATGAGGCCGCAAGGCATATCCGAAGAACATGTGAAATTAAGAGCATTCCCCTTCTCACTTGATGATTATGCCAAAGATTGGCTATTTTACCTACCACCCGGATCAATCACTTCATGGGGTGGTATGGTAAGAGCTTTTCTGAACAAGTATTTCCTAGCTTCTAAAGCCATAGGCATAAGGAGAGAAATAAGTGGCATCAAGCAAAAAGACACTGAGGATTTGTATGACTATTGGGAAAGATTCAAGAGACTATGCACAAGCTATCCACAACATGACATCTCAGATAAATCACTCATAGAATACTTCTATGGTGCTTTGCTACCATCCAAAAGAAAATTCATTGATGTAGCATGTGGAGGCTCAATTGAAGATAGAACACCTCAAGTAATTTGAGATTTGATTTCAACACTTGCAGCCGCATCTAAACAATATGGAGATGAAAGGCAGCTATCAAGAAGAGTCAATGAGGTAAGTACATCTTCTCTCACTTCTCAAATTTCTGAACTAACCTCCGTTATGAGAAGTCTTGTTATAGGTCAATCCCAACAAGCTCAACAACTTTAGCAAATAAGGCCATGTGGGATATGTGCACATGTGGGACACCCAGCTGATCAATGTCCTACACTTCAAGAGGATGACCAACAAGTAAATGCACTTGGAGGATTCAATAACTAGTAAAGACATGATCCATATTCCAACACCTACAATCCCGGTTGGAGAGACCATCCTAACTTCAGCTATGCTAGGGCAAACAATTATCAAAATTACCAAAGAAACCCAGCCCAAACAGCACCTCAAAGGTCCAACATGCACCTTGAGGAGATGGTGAAGTCATTGGCAAATTCTGTCCAAAGTCTCCAATAGCAAATGGGTCAAATTGCCACCTCCGTGAGAAAACTTGAAACTCAATGAAAGTTGCCATCCCAAACCGATGCCAATCCCAAGCAAAATGTGAGTGCCATAATATTAAGAAGTGGGAAAGAATTTCAAGATGTCAAGGCTGATGATAGAGGTTCAGAATGGCAAAGACATCTAGCTGAAGAAAAATTGCCAGAAACTGAGACAGATTGCTGTTTGCCCAAACAAACTGGGCAAACAAGTAGACAAAATGCAGAAAGGGACAGTCTGCCCCAGCAGACAGAGCATTGTTTGCCCAAATAGACCGGGCAAACAACACCAGCATACCAGCAGCAGAGTGCAAACCAGCAGCCAAGCTTCAAGATTCCTCCTCCCTTTCCAAAAAGGTTTGAAAATTCACAAAAAGAAAAAGAAGAAAAAGAGATCCTTGAAACCTTTAGGAAGGTGAAAATCAACATACCTTTGCTTGATGCGGTTAAAAAAATACCAAGGTATGCAAAATTCCTGAAAGAGGTGTGCACCAACTGAAGGAAGCTTGCTGAAAAAGAAAAAGTGAGCGTGGGAAAGGTAGTTATTGCTGTCATAAAGAGAAAAATACCAGCCAAGTGCAAAGATCAAGGGATGTTTGCCGTCTTGCAAAATTGGCAATGTTGGCATAAAGAAGGACATGTGTGACTTAGGTGCATCAATTAATGTTATGCCTCTTTTTATTTATAACTCTTTGAATGCAGGTGCACTTAAGGACACTAGAGTGGTGATCCAATTGGCTGACAGATCCGTGGTATATCCCAAAGGTGTTCTTGAAGATGTCCTAGTCCAAGTAGACCAACTTGTCTTCCCAGTAGATTTCTATGTAATTGATATAGAGGAAGACAATAGCAACACCACCTCAGACATATTGCTTGGACAACCCTTCTTAAGCACGGCCAGAACTAAGATTGATGTGCATGATGGCACATTGACTATGGAATTTGAAGGGAAAGTAATAAAATTCAATATTTATGATGCTATGAAATATCTCCATGACATGTCCCCCGTTTATGGTTTAGATATCATTGATTGTTTGAGCCAAGAAATTTTTGATATGGATCAAAATGATATGCTAAACACTGATTTTTGTAGGGAGGACAGCCAGGAAGATAAAGGAAGCCAAGGAGAGCTGAAACGGACAACAATGGTCTGCTGCACACAGCAGGCAGACTGCTGTATGCCCAAACAGCCAGCAAAGGCCGAACAGACAAACCTCTGTTTGCCCAAACATGACCAGCAACGAATTAAGACAGGATGCAGACTGCCCATACCACTCTAGGAAGAAGAACACAGTTTGCCCAGACCAGTTGGGCAAATAGCTCTAATAGATTACTGTTCACCTGAACAGCCAGTAGAAAAGCATGAGAAAATTTGCTGTTCGCCCAAACAGCCAGAAAGGGCAGAATCCAGCAAGACCAGATTGCTTGCACAAGTGAGCTATTGTTCGACCAAACAAACAGCAGAAGCAAAACAGGCAGAATCCTGTCTGCCGAAACAGCAGAAAAGGCAGAAACTTGTTTGCCCAAGCAGCAGCTCCCCATACAGCAACTTCTAGAATGTGCAGAAAATGAAAGCCACCTCCATGAACATTTATTCTATGCCCAAAGGAGGCTAAAACCCCCTATGATGGAAGTGGCGGAGGAGGTTCCACTAAATCATCCTCCATGAGAGATAAGTTCTTTAAAAAAAAAAAAAAACACAGAGATATGTGACTGTTTGCCCAAACAGCATGGGCAAACAAGCCAGAGATACAGAAACTAGACAAGTTAACCCACTTCCAAGTTTTAGTTATTTTGCAAGTAGAAGCTGTTTGGCCAAATTGTTTGCCCAAACAAACTGGGCAAACAGCGGAGATAACTCAGAACGAAGTTGGCACACTATCTGCCCACACAAGCAAGCTGCAGTAAGTCCGGAATTGTTCGACCAGCCTGTTTGCCCGCTCAACTGGGCAAACAATAGGCCTATGCAAGAGAAGACTTCCAGACCACAGATCACTATTCAACCAACCTGTTTGCCCACACAGATTGGGCAAACAATCGAGGCAGAGAAAATCAACAAGAGGAAAATAAACAGGGCAGTACTTTTTCCAATTGAACTCAGTGTTTTATTATTTCCTCTGCACTTCAACATTTCTTTTTCTTCTCAAAACTTCTCTCTCGCACAAGCTTAGAGCTACAAGATTATTATTGCACAAGGGGCAGTAGATCAGCAAAGCAGCCCAGAGCACAACAGCATATCAGCATATCAGTAGGCCTATCAGTAAATAGCAGCCCACTGCCCAGCAGCCCCACAGCAGATAGACCCACAGTCCACCGTGTAACACATTCTGCCACCTGCACGCAGAAATAGCTAGTCTGAGCCAGCTGTTTGCCCAAACAACCTAGGCAAACAACCACACTAGGGGAGTAATCCGTTTTTCACTTAAGCTTTAATTTTTTCATACATTGAGGACAATACATGATTTAGGTGTGGGGATTCATATCTCTGAATTTTGATGCTTCATGCATTCTTTTTTATTTCTTTTAGGTCCATTAGGCTTTAATTTTTAATTAGCACATATTAGGTGAATTTTTTTCATTGAATTTTTTTTCATTTTTGCTATTTTTGTTTTCAATTCACACACATGTAGCCACAGTTTTTCCTTTTTCTGTTTTGATTTGCTCTACTCAAACACTTAGGCTATGTTAAATGAGCTTTCTTTCCATGACCCCATTGATGTGATGACCCTTCAAATCTAAGTTGAATCAATTACAGTGAGTTGTATTCATTCTTGGAAATTTCCTTTTGAATCGAATCTTTGAGCTTGCTATGGTGAAAAATATGTGACATTACTCATTAGAGAGAATAATAAAGATGTGTGAAAAACTAAATATGACTTATTTTAGCAATTGGTGTTGATTTGCCCAAATCATTGAGAAAAAGAAAAAGAAAATTCAGCAAAAGCCAAAGACCTCAAAAGCACAAAATAAAAACTGTTCCAATGGTCAAAGACTATGAACAGAGCTAGTAGCCACTTGGACAGGTGACCAACTGAGTAACCGGAGGTGGGTATCATAAATATGTACCTTCGCGTCAAAAGGTTGGTGACTTTTTCAAGCAAGGATAGAAGTGCAAAAAGTTGAATAAAGTGCTTCAAGTCAAGGGCAAGTCACTCCGAAATCTAGAAAAAGTCTAAACTAAATAAAAATACGTGCATGTATAATCTCTCTCTTGAGGAAAACAAATACTAACCATGGTAGGTAAAAGGAGACAAGGAAAGAAGGAAAGTAACCTTGGTGCATGCACTCTTCACTGCAATGCTTCAAAGTAGGGGTCTAGGGTAAGAGCTTAAGTGGAAATAAGGGATCAAGTAGTAAAGAGAGCTTGTTTGACTAAGTCTATTTGCTTGAGGACAAGCAAAGGGCTAGGTGTGGGGTATTTGATAGAGCCAAATTTAGACCCATTTTCCATGTTGTTATTTATGTTAATTTACACATTTCTCTACCTAATTTTGTGATTTTAATCTTACTTTGCAGAAAATGATGTAAAAGGGGCAATTTGGTAAAAATGGCCTTAAAACTGCCCAAAAGAGAGCAAAAGAGAACAAGTTGGTTTGCCCAAATCCGTTTTCCTAAATCCAAATTGAAGCTGAAATGGGAGAAGAATAATCTACTGTTTGACCAGATTGTTTGCCCAAACAGACTGCGCAAACAGACAACAGGAAAAACATACTGTTTGCCCAAGCTATTTGTCCAAACAACCCGGGCAAATATCACTTGCGACATCAGACAACAGATTGCGGGAAATTCAAATTTTGAATCTTCAAGAAGTCTTCTTCACACCAAACACATGCGGACAGCTCAGCAACCCTTCAAGACACTTCAATGCTCAATCCCACATATTTAGCAAGCCAAATCTCATAAAGATACAATTACCTTCCAAGAATTCAACTCCAATTGGAAAAAGGAATCCAATCCAAAGAAGGAAACTAAGGCAGCCCTTCATCTATAAATAGACAGCAAACCAGCAATCAAATATATCTCCAATCTTGGGAATCAAGGCCAGCAGCCTCGCGGACCTCCAGCTGCACCATCCGGCTCTTCTTCTACCTTTTTCTTGCTTTCTTTCTTTTCTTTTATGTTTGTTTCAGCCATGAGTGGCTGAAACCCTTATTTCTAGTTGAATATTAGGTGAAACTTTAGTTGTTTATGGATTGGGAGATCTGAACATATTTTGTTAACCTTTTATTTATCAATATTTATGTAATTTGATGCTTAATTCTATTGTTGCTTTGTTATTTAGATCAATAGGGCCCATTGAATCTTGATTGCAAAGTGATAATTTGTTAGTTTGGATAGTTTAAAGTCCGTAATTGCTTGAATTATTTAAACACAAGTAACCTTTGGAGTAAAAACTAAGAAAATTGCATGATCTAGCAACATCACCATACGTTTGGGTAGCTAGAATTAGGTCTCTCTATTTCTTAATGCAATTGACAGTTGTTAGATGGAAAAGGCCCAAGGACATTCCTTGGCAACTTATTGATTAATGGTTAATTAGAGGACGTTCCCTAATTAATCTATGCTTAAGGAGGGATATGGAGGTGAGAAGCGTCTTCCACCTCCATAACTAATTTATTGAATCAAATAAAGGAATCATTGTGTCAATGATCAATCCCAACAACTAATGTGGATCCAATTCTTCAACTAGAGCTTTTTCTCATTATTGAATTCTCTTTACTTTATTACTTGCTTTACTTTGTTATTTTTAATTCTAGTTTAGTCTTCAAACTTCAAAACCCCTCAATTTACTTTTATTGTCTATTTATTTACTTGGTCATTGATAGGAAAATAAGTAAGTATCAATTCCCTGTGGATTCAATCCTTTTGCCACTATCTACAGTTGTAAAATTGTGGATAACCAAAAAGGTTATTTTTGACCGGCTTCGACAACCGCAGAGTCAGTATACCTCCAAGCCTTCTTCTAGTCTATGTCATAAGCCTGCCCACAAACTGAAGCAACTCCAGAAACTTATCTGTGTACTCATCCACACTCATTTCTTCAGTCTACCTTAGCTGTTCAAACTCTATCACCTTCAACTCTCTTAAACTGTTTGGAAAGGCCCACCCTGTAATCTCATTTGCAAACTGTTCCCAAGATAAGCCATCCAGTTTCGGGTCCACATAATTCTTGAACCACTCCTTTGCCTTCTTGCACTTTAGAGTGAATCCTGCCATTTGAATGGCTCTGCTATCACTGGCCCCTAACTCATCAGCTATCATTTTCACTGCTTTGATGTACTCAAATGGGCCATCACCCTCTTTATACTTAGGAGCATCTAACTTTAGATAATCTATCATTTTAACCTTGTTCCCTGCTGATAGATTAGGTTTGAGTGGTTGGGTTTTAGGAATTACTGGTTCTACTGGGGGCGGAGGAGGTGGTGCAGCACTCCCTGGATTAGGGTTTGCCGGATTCTGGTAATAGGATGGAGGTGAAAACATAGGGCAGGGTGGATATGGTGGGTAGTAGGGAGGATAGGGCATGTATGAGAGGTACGGGTGGTAGCTAGAGTAATCCGATGTACCTCCCATCAGATACCCGGGTCCCTGTGGGTAGGGTGGGTACTGAGGTGGATAGGCAGATCCTGAGGCTAGAGTGCCTCCTTCAGACACTCACACACCCTCTCCTTCAAAACTCATCCCCAGACTTCTATCTCTCCTCTAGTCATCACCTATTGTTTCCCTGATATATGCAGACATCCTACTCAGATTTGTTCTCCTTCTGTTTACATCAAAAGACCTTCTAGGGTCCCTTGACATTTCACCTCTGTTAGATCTACTTGACCGCGCTCTTGACGATGCAGTAGGGGGAAGGGCATCCATACCCTCATTTTCAGGTGGAACTCCGATCAACCATGCAGATCGATGTGAGCCTCGCATCCTGTCTTCTGAAAACAAAACATTTATCACATAGGCATTAGCATCATATGCTTTATGTGGATACATATGAATCCACAACATACATAACATATCATCAATGCACATGCATACAATCATGGCACTACACGTCATCATACATTCATCAAGACAGGATTGTACATCCTATCCTAGTGGACATGATTTTTCCTAATTGTGCTTGCCCTCTAAAACATCTATGAGCCCAACACTCGAGGTTCGACCATATGAACCTAGAGCTCTGATACTACTCTGTAACGATCAGAGAATCGGACCGCTACCGACACTAGGGTTTAGATCGACTTAAGGTCGCCGAAACCCGTAGCAAGCCTACTATACATCCTGTTACACCTGATAAAGTCCCATACATGATCACACGAACTAACAAAAACCTACTCATTACATGAACTAAGGCTCGATCTGTGCATGCATCATAACTGAAATCATATAAACCCATACTAGAGCCTTCATCAAATGCTCTAGTATGGTCAACATAACATGCCTCAAGCTCGGTTCAAACATACATATACTTAAAACTATTACATATAAGGGATCATGAAACAGGGATTAAAAGGACAAACACTAAGGCAAAGCACAATTATAATCCATAAAACAATACATGTCCATAACTATACTATTGCAAAAGACTATACAAGCAACTCAACCGACTTACTGAGCTAACTCTAATCCTGCAAACCTGGGGTTAGGGGAAAGGAATAAGCTACAAGAACCTAGTGAGTAGAACATAAAAACAGTTCAATAAACATATGATCGTATGAATGCATCACAATACAAACAATTCACATCAAGATGGACTTGTCACCAGTAACCCTGTACAAATTTCAATAGTGTCCGGCCCACGACGGTGCTCCTCAGAACTTCCTCTTAAGCATATCATAACATGTCCATAATTTCAGGAGCGTAGAATGGGCAGCCTTAGTCTTTCCCTTACATAGTGCCAGGGTCGTAGAATGGGCAGCCCTGGTCTTTCCATATCTGTCTAGCATATCATAATATAATCAAGGGCTAGTGGGTCATCTAACATCCATCCACAACAATAATAAATTATGCAATGCATCATATTCATGAATTCTGATGCAAACAACCTAATTACATATACATGGCATTCGTCATGCATGAGCATGCTTAAAGAAGTTTGACTTCTTTAAAATAATAGATCAATTCAATTCTACTCACCTCTGGCTGACGCTCGCCTAATACTGAAGCAATTATCTCTCTGCAGGTCTTTAAGGTCTCCCAAGTCCGATCCTACACAGATGAACTTAAATGAAAGACCAAACATAACTTTTACAATACTCAAAACAATCCCCCAAGAAACCCCTAAAAACATACAAGAATATACATAGAAAAAGGCTGGGCAGGGAACTTTCGGCGGCAGGTTCGGTGGCCGAAGGTCCCTCATAGATCTGAAAGTAGAAACCTTCGATGGCAGGTTCAGCGGCCTAAAACCCTACACAGATCCGAAGGTCAAACCTTCAGGGACAGGTTCGGCGACCTAAAACCCTTCATATATCCGAAGGTCAAACCTTCGGAGGAAGGTTTGGTGGCCTAAAGCCCTTCACAGATCTGAAGGTCAAACCTTCGGAGGCAGTTTAGGCGACCAAATGGCTGCCTCCACAAGTAGGTTCGGCGGCCGAACCTAGATTCTCCAGCAAGGCAGAACCTGATTATGCCCTAAGCATACAGCCATCGAATTCTCCCAAACACACATGCAAAAGCCTAAAAACTACCATACACTCTTAACACACATAAAGGACCTCAAAAACTGACTCTAAACTCAATATGCATCAACAGATACCCAAGAGAAAAACATTCCTCATCAAAACTAACTTAAACTTTAAAACTTTGGAATAATTAAACATGCATGCCCTAATGACTTGCAATATTCGTTTAAAACCTTTAAAAAAATATAAGAGAAGTAAGGATTAAACTCACCTCTTGAAGAAAACGGAAAACACAACAACCAAAACTTGAAGATGAGGAAAAATCATTTCCTGAAGGTCTCCAAAGGCTAAGACTTGAAGTCCAAACTCAACTCTTCAAAAAGAAGGTAAAAACTCATGAATTTACCAAGAGATTGAAGCAAAATCAGCAAAAACATCTAGGAAAGGGCATGGACTTACCTCTGCCCGAAAATGGAGAAAAAGCTCTCGCGTTTTCGGGCTGAAGGCCTTTTATAGTGGCTGAGGAAACCACATTCGGTGGCCGAACCTTGAAATTCCTCTAAAACTCTTTCCTCTTTTCTTTCTTTTAACACGATTCCAAAAATAAAAGAAAATTCAATTTCATTTTATGAAAACCTTATTTTACCCTTCTAAATATTTTAGTTTCGAGATTCCGGACTCCGATGGAGATTTCATCAAAAAGTGAAAATTCCGACGTCGTAGTTTAGCCAAGTATTATAGGTGGGGGGAGCATTATAGGTGGTAGGAGCCTTGTCTTTTTTGTAAGTACGAATAGACTCAATCCAGCTCCTTTTCCCAACCATATTTGCTTAGACAAAAAAAGTAATAAGTATTGCAAGATTTTAAAAAAAGTTTTTAAGAAATTATCCTGAGTATGAGTACAATCGTCCATTCAGATTGTGTTGGTTCTTTCGCCCTCTTGGACTATTATATGCTTTTCCAAGCAAATAGAGCATTTCTCACAACCATGGTTTATCCAACCTTATTTGAGTGGTCATTTTCTATAAGCTAACCATTACTTCTTTCTTTCCTTAGGTAGTTCTTTGCCTCTCCTTCTATAGATCCACATATTAGTTTCACTCAGTCTAAAGGTCACTAAAACCTCCATACAATAGGTGCTTGACCAGGAAAAGTTTTTTTTTTCCACCTTTTCTGTGAGGAGGGAAGGCAATCAATTAGAAACTAGCACCTTCTACTGCTAAAGATTTAGTACTCGTCATTGACCCTAGTCTCTAACTAGTATAATTGGGAGAAAATAGCTATGCTCGCTGATAGAGCATATTTTAGTCCACTTTATCATTATGTTCTTGATGTTTATTTGCATCTTTTCTACCTAATTTTGTGGTTTTAATTATGTTTTATAGATAATAGGTGTAAAGAGACAATTTGGAGAAAATGCTCTTAAAACTGCCAAAAAGTGCCAAATATGGAAAGTGCCAAAAAAGGAAAGTTTTCAAATAAGGAAAGTTTTCAGAAAAGGAAAGTTTTCAAATAAGGAAAGTTTTCAAATAAGGAAATTGCAGAAGCAAAAGCAAATAAGGAAAGCTCAGTTAGAAGATTATTTGAAATTCAAATCGCAGATCTTTCTTTCCTTGTTCAAAAATGTGCACACACTGCAGCAGTCATGTCTTCCTATTTAGGCAGCAAGATTTCATGAAGACGCACTTGCCTCTTCTGCATTCATCATTCAAAATTCAAACGAAGGTTCCACCTAAAAAGGAAAGATTGGACAGCATATCTTTCCCTCTGCACAACCCCATCCGCGTGCCACCTTCCTTCTGAAGAGCCATTCGCGCGCCTCTTGCCTTCTGAAGAGCTTGCAACGCGATTCTTTCCTTTTCAGACACAACTTGGGCAGCAAGCACCACTTGGGCAGCAAGGGCAGCATGTAAGGACCTAGGGCAACACTTTCAACTATAAAAAGATACATAAGGAGCCTCCCCACAGCTTTTTCCAGACTCCCTTGATCACACCTACGGGATTGCAAGTGATACCATCTCTTCTTCTTCCTTTCTTTATTTTTTGGTTTTTGATTCAGCCATGAGTGGCTGAAACCTTTTATTCTAGTTGGAGATTGGTTGAAACTTTGGTTGTTTTATGGATTGTGAGATCTGAACACACATTGTTTGTCTTTTGGTTATTCAATATTCATACAGTTCATGCTTGATTCTATTGTTGCTTTGTTATTTTGATCAAATTGGCCACTTGATTATTGCTTGCAAGGTAATATATTGTTAGTTTGGATAATTTTAAGTCTGTAATTACTTTGATTATTCAAACATAAGAACACTTGGTGTGAAAATATGATCTAGCAACATCTCATGCGTTTGAGTAGTTAGGATTGGATCTCTCTCTCTCTTCATGCAGTTAACAATTGTTTGATGTCTAAGGCCCAAGGACGTTCCTTGGCAATTTGTTAATTAGTAATTAATTAGAGGACTTTCCCAAATTGGTTTAATCATAAGGAGAGACATGGTGGTGAGAAGCGTTTTCCATCTCCATAACTAATCTATTGAATCAATCAAAAGAACATAAGTTTCAATGATCAATCCAAACAACTGAAGTGGATCCAACTCTTCAACTAGACCTTTCTCATATTTGATTTACCTTTTATTTTATTATTCGCTTATTTAATTTCTTTCAGTAGTTGCTTAATCAAATCAATCTCAAAACCCCCCATTTTAATTTTATTGCACTTTATTTTCATTTTGCTTTCAGTTTCTCATTCAGTTAATTCTCTTGGTCTTGTTACGAAAAATAGATAAGTTTTCAATTCTCTGTGGATTCAATCCTTTACCACTATCTGCAGTAGTAATATTGTTGATAACCGGAAAGGTTATTTTTGACTGGTTTCGACAACCGCGAGTAAAAAATTAGCGCCGTTGCCGGGGAGTTGATTTAACTAATCTGTTTTTCTTTCATGACCAAATATGAATGTAGGGGCAATCTGCCTTACGATCTGGAAATTGAACGCACCATCAGGAGACTAGGAAAGCAAGCAATTCGGGCTGAAGAACCAACTGAAGCCGAACCTGCCTCTGAAGACCAACCTTGCGTAGAAGCACCATCTGAAACACCTCCATCGTACCACCAAGCTCCTGAAATGGCAGAAAACGTGGCACAACCTGCTGTCCACAATGAACATGCTGTCCATGAAGAAATTGTACATCAAAATCCAGCCATGAGAGCACCAATGCCAAGAGAAAGAACCATGAGAGAGTTGGGAACACCTATAGGTGATCAAGCACCTCTTTGCATCACCTATCCACCTCTGACAGTTCCCTTTGAACTGAAAACAGGTTTAATTCATCTTCTGCCTAAATTTAGAGGTCTTGAGAATGAAAATCCATGATAGAGCATAAATTAGCCCATATTATCATGATATTCTTGATGTCTATTTACATCTTTTCTACCTAATTTTGTGGTTTTAATCATGTTTTGCAGATATTAGGTGAAAAGGGACACTCAAGAGAAAATACTCTTAAAAGTGCCAAAAGAAGCCAAAAATAGAGAAGCAACCTTCGGAGGCAACTTTCGGAAGCCAAAACTCAGCAACCTTCGGCGGCAACCTTCGGCCGCCGAACCATGCAGATAGAGACGAAAGTCCACCACCTTCGGTCGCCGAATCTTAATGTTAGGCCGCCGAACCTTCAGAACACAGACGCAAGACCAGCCTCCGAAACTCAACTTAGGCAGCCGAAAATGCGCTCTATTGCACTCTTTCCTTGTTCAAGAAGCCATATCCAAAGTTGCCATATTTGAGGAGCCAAATAAGGGAAATATCTTGAGATCCAAATCTTCAATATTCACATTCAATTATTGGATTTCAAGATCCCCCTTATTAAGGAAAGAAAATCCAAAGATCACATGCTTCCTACTTAGTGCCTTGCACATTCAAAATTCAAAAGGAGTCTCTACCTTCCTTATTAGTGCATGGGCAGCCTCTTAACTCTTTGGGCAACATCTTGGAGACCTTGGGCAGCAAGTAAAAAGACCAAAATGCCCCCACTTGCCTTCAATCACATGCAACTCGTTTTTGTCTTCACACATGCACAAGGAAGGCACATATGGGACCAAGGACACTTTGGACAGCCTCTAAAAGCCTCCTGGACTTCCATGAAACCCTAGGCAGCCTCCCAAGACCTATTTAAAGGTTTCAAGAAGACAAGAAGACAAGTTTTCCCATCTCCCAAAATCGGCAAGGCCTCCCAAGGCTCTCTCTCACTTTAGTTCTTCATCTTCTTACTTTCTTTTCATCTATTTTCTGTTTTGGTTCAGCCATGAGTGGCTGAAACCCTATTTCTAATTGAAGTTTGGTTGAAACTAAGGTTGTTTAAAGGGTTGTGAGATCTGAACAGAAAATTTTGTCTTTGATTTTATTCAATATTCATGCAATTGGTGCTTAATTCTAAAATTGCTTTGTTGTTTTGATCAAATTGGCCACTTGACTCTTAATTGCAAAGTTAATTGATTGTTGGATTGGATATTTGTTAGTCCGTAATTGCTGGAAATATTCTGTCCATAGAACACTTGGTGTAAAAATCCAAGGAATTGCATGATCTAACATCATCTCATGCGTTTGAGTAGTTAGGGTTTGGATCTTTCTTGTTCTTCATGCAATTGGCAATTGTTTTGATGCCTATGGCCCAAGGACGTTCCTTGGCAATTTGTTGATTAGTAATTGGTTAGAGGACGTTCCCTAATCAATTTGTTCATAAGGAAAGACATGGTGGTGAGAAGCGTCTTCCACCCCCATAACCAACCTATTGAATCAATCAAGGTAACCATGTTTCAATGATCAACCCAAACAACCAAAGTGGATCCATATCTTCAACTAGACTTTTCTCTTATTGATTTCTCTTCTATTTTTAGATTACTTACTGTTTTAATTACTTCCAATAGTTGTTAATCAAATCATCTCAAAACCCCCCTTTTTACTTTCCTTGCACTTTACTTTTGTTCTATTTGCAATTACTTGCTTTCTATTGTGTTTCCAATTAGTTTTCTTTGTCTTGATTGAGATAAATAAATAGGTAATCGATTCTCTGCGGATACGATCCTTCACCACTGTCTGCAGTTGTAAATTGTAGGTAACCAAGAAGGTTATTTTTGACCGGCTTCGACAACTGCTCCTGTCAAAAATTGACGCCGTTGCCGGGGACTTGATTTCACTTGTTTATTTTCTTTCATGACCAGATCTGAAGGAAGGGACACACTGCCCTTTGATCCAGAGATTGAACGCACTCTCATAAGACTTGGAAAGCAAGCCGCAGAACCTTCTGCCCAACCTTCGGCCGCCGAAAGTCAGCAACATTCGGCCGCCGAAAGTCTTGAACTCCAACAACCCCATCTTGCACCAATGGCAGAACCTCAAGCACCAGCTGCTGCCCATAATGGACATGTTGTCCAAGGCCAGATCATTCAAGAAAATCCAGCAAATAGGCCACAAGAACAAAGAGAAAGAACCATGAGGGAGTTAGCAACTCCTATAGGTGACTATGCTCCACTTTGCATCACCTACCCACCTCTTATAGTTCCCTTTGAACTGAAATCAGGTTTGATTCATCATCTTCCTAAATTTAGAGGTTTGCAAAATGAAAATCCACATAAGCACTTAAAAGAATTTAAAATTATTTGCTCATCCATGAGACCTCAAGGGATCTCTGAAGATCATGTTAAACTAAGAGCCTTCCCTTTTTCATTAGATGACCATGCTAAGGATTGGTTATTTTATTTGCCACCTGGATCTATAACTTCTTGGGATGATATGGTCCAAGCCTTTTTGGACAAATAATTCCCACCATCTAAATCAATTGGGATAATAAGAGAAATCACTAGCATAAAGCAAAAACCAACTGAGGACTTATATGATTATTGGGAAAGGTTTGAAAGACTATGTACAGGTTGTCCACAACATGATATGTCAGACAAAGCCCTCATTCAATTCTTCTATGGAGGATTGACCCCATCAGAAAGGAAACTCATAACTGTAGCCTGTGGAGGATCTATCCTAGACAAGACACCTAGGGAGATGAAGGAACTAATATCCAATCTTTCAGCTTCATCTAAGCAATACGAAGAAGAGAGGCAAACACAAAGAGGAACCTATGAGGTAAGTACACCCTCTGTTGAATCTCAAATTTCAAAACTAACTTCTCTTGTGGAAAAGATCGCTCTTGGCCAGATCCAACAAATTCAAGCACCCCAGCCTCCTAAGCCATGTGGGATTTGTTTAGGTGTGGGACACCCAACTGATCAATATCCCACACTCCAAGAAGACAATCAGCAAGTCAATGCAATTGGAAGGTACAACAACCAACCTAGATATGATCCATATTCCAATACATACAATCCAGGTTGGAGAGACCATCCCAATTTCAGCTATGGAAAGCCCAACAGTGATCAGAATTACCAAAGTTACCAAAGAAATCAAGCCCAACCAGCACCTTCAAATCCAAATCAGAACCTTGAGAAGATCATGCAAACAATGATGGAAACGATGCAAGGTGTGCGACAAGACCTAAGCCAAATGGCCACCTCTATAGGCCAACTGCAAAATCAAGGTAAACTTCCTTCTCAAACTGAAACTAATCCCAAACAAAATGTCAGTGCTATTACTTTGAGAAGTGGCAAAGAACTTCAAGATGCTAATCACAAGCAAGAAAAGGAAGTTGAACCAATGCCACCTGAAGCCTCTCCATCTCAATCTGAACCACCTCATGCGCACAAGACTGATGCAAAGGTGAGCTTTCACATCCCACCACCTTTTCCAAAAAGGTTTGAAAGAACTCAAAAAGAAAAAGAGGAAAAGGAGATCCTTGAGACCTTCAGAAAAGTGGAGATCAACATACCACTGCTAGATGCTGTCAAACAGATTCCAAGGTACGCAAAATTTCTGAAAGAGTTGTGCACTAACAGAAGAAAGCTAGCTGAAAGAGAGAAAGTAAGTGTAGGTGAGGTAGTTACTGCTGTTATTAAAAGAGAACTCCCTACCAAATGCAAGGACAAAGGTATGTTTGCTATCTCTTGCAAAATTGGGAATGTTGGTATCAAGAAAGCCATGTGTGATCTTGGTGCATCTATTAATGTCATGCCTCTCTCCATCTATAAATCTCTCAATGCATGTGCACTAAAAGAAACAAGAGCTATGATACAATTGGCTGATAGATCTGTGGTATACCCCATATGTGTTTTAGAAGATGTCTTAGTCCATGTAGATGAACTTGTCTTTCCTGCTGATTTTTATGTGATTGATACTAAGGAAGATAGTTGCAATACTAGTTCTGATATTCTTCTTGGACGTCCTTTCTTGAGTACTGCTAGAACTAAAATTGATGTGCATGATGGTACTCTTACCATGGAGTTTGAAGGGGAAGTCATTAAATACAATGTCTATGATGCCATGAAATATCCTCATGATATGTCCCCTGTTTATGGTCTTGATATTATTGATTGTTTGAGCCAAGATGTGTTTAATGAAAATCAAGACTCTGCTTTAGATGATGATCTTTGCAGGATTGAAACCCAGAAACTCAAAGAAACAATCTGCAGCATTCAACAAGTGGAGATGAAGCAGACAGAAGACATTCGGCTGCCGAACATAGCCTACTTTCGGCCGCCGAACCCTACTACTCCTTAGGAACCAGATTCTGTTGCGCCACTTTTGCAACACATTGCGCAAAATGAAGAACTTCGACCACCGAACATCTTTCGGCCGCCGAACCCCACTGACTTGCGGAAGCTGAATCCATCGCCAAAGCTCACTCCGCAAACAGAAGAGATTCGGCCGCCGAACCCAGGACCTTTTCGGCCGCCGAACCTCACCCAGCAGACTTCATCACAAGCAAGCTCCTCTGAAACTCCTCTGCAACATTACCTTCCTGAATCTGAAGAATCCAAGGAAGACCTCCTTGAACAAATCTTTCTTGCTCAATCTGATGAGCCATGGTACGCCGATATGGTAAACTACTTGGCCACAGGTAACCTACCTTCTGACATGCCTAAGCACACTAAAGATAAAATAAAAAAGGATTCCAAATACTATGTTTGGGATGAGCCATATTTGTGGAAACATTGTGCTGATCAAATGATAAGAAGATGCATTCTTGATCAAGAAATAGCCTCTGTACTTACTTTTTGTCATTCATATAGTTGTAGAGGACACTTTGGTCCAAGGAAAACTGCTCATAAGATACTTGAAAGTGGCCTATTTTGGCCCACCATGTTTCGAGATGCTTTTCTGTTTTGCAGGACATGTGCTAGGTGTCAACAGACTGGAAATCTGAGCAAAAGAAATCAAATGCTACAAAACCCCATCATGGTCTGTGAAGTATTTGATGTTTGGGGTATAGACTTCATGGGACCATTCCCACCATCCTTTGGATATACTTATATCATCCTTGCAGTGGATTATGTATCCAAGTGGGTGGAGGCTAGAGCAACTAAAACTGATGATGCCAAGGCAGTGATAGACTTTGTAAAGACCAACATCTTTGCCAGACATGGAGTACCAAAAGCAATCATCAGTGATAGAGGGACCCATTTTTGCAATAGGGTAGTGGAAAGCCTTCTCAGAAAACACAATGTCATCCACAGAACATCCACAGCCTACCACCCTTAAACGAATGGACAAGCTGAAGTGTCCAACAGAGAAATCAAAGCCATCCTTGAAAAGCCAGTTTCTCCCAACCGAAAGGATTGGAGCTCAAGATTAGAGGATGCCTTATGGGCCTACAGAACAGCCTACAAGACCCCCATAGGTATGTCTCCTTATAGACTTGTCTATGGGAAAGCTTGTCACCTTCCAGTTGAGCTTGAGCACAAGGCATATTGGGCTGTAAAGAATTGCAACATGGACCTCAAAGAAGCTGGCCATCATCGCAAGTTGCAACTGCAAGAGCTTGAGGAAATAAGACGAGACGCATATGAGAACTCTTGGAACTACAAAACAAAGACCAAAGCCTTCCATGACAATCATCTCTCAAGAAAACAATTTGAGGCTGGTGATAAAGTCTTACTCTTTGACTCTCGTCTGAAACTGTTCCCAGGAAAGCTACGGTCTAGGTGGATTGGACCATTCATTGTAGAACATGCATATCCACATGGAGCTGTAGACATCCGAAGCATAGAAACTGGGAAAATCTTCAAGGTAAATGGACACCGTCTGAAACCATACTTTGAAGGGTTCACAGTACAAGTAGTGGAAGAAATTCCACTACAACATCCTTCTGCCTAAAGGGATCATGCCACGCACACCACACCCCAAGGAAGTACTCAGTTTCCTTTGTTCTCTTCTCTTCTTCTCTTCTCCTCTTCTCTCTTCTTTTACATTGAGGACAATGCATGATTTAAGTGTGGGGGTGCATATCTCTCTCTTCTTCTCATTCCTCTCATCTTTCTTCTTCTCTTCTTTTCTTCTACGAAATTCTCATGCTTTCAGATTGCAAAATTTTTTTCTTTTTCCTTTCGGTTTTAGATTCATTAGCCACAGTTAAATTTTAATTTGTTTATACTTTCAATAAAACACACACAACCACAACCTTCTTCCTTTTTTTGCTTTGCTCTACTCAAACTGATGAACTATGGTTGAATGAGCCTTCTTTCCATGACCCCATTGATGTGACAACTCTTTAAATTTATGTTGAATCAATTGCAGTGAGTTGTATTCATGTTTGAGAATTGCCTTTTGAATTGAATCTTTGAGTTTACCATGGTGAAAAATATATTGATGACCCTCAATTGATTGAGAATAAATTAAACTTGTGTGAATGAACTTAACATGACTTGATTTAGCAATTGGTGTTGATTTGCCCAAATCATTGAGAGAAAGAAAATTCAGCAAAGGCAAAGACCTCAAAAGCACAAATCCAAAAACTGTTTCAATGGTCAAAAGACTATGAACAAGGTTAGTAGCCACTTGGATAGGTGACCAACTGAAAAATATAAACCTTCAAATCAAAAATAGGTTGGTAATCTTTCCAAGCAAGATCTAAAGTGCGAAAGCCTGAATAAAGTACTTCAAGGTAAGGGCAAGTCAATCCAAAAGCTAGGAAAAGTCTTAACAAATTAATGTGCATGATCTCTCTTGAGGAAAACAAATCCTAGCCATGGTAAGCAAAGGGAAACAAGGAAAAGAGGTAAGTAATCTTCATGCATATATTCTTCACTGCAATGCTTCAAAATAAGTGTCTAGAGTAAAAGCTTAAGTGGTAACAAGGATCTAGAGGAAGAAAGCTTATTTGACTATGTTTGTTTGTTTGAGGACAAGCAAAAGCTTAAGTGTGGGGGTATTTGATAGAGCATAAATTAGCCCATATTATCATGATATTCTTGATGTCTATTTACATCTTTTCTACCTAATTTTCTGGTTTTAATCATGTTTTGCAGATATTAGGTGAAAAGGGACACTCAAGAGAAAATGCTCTTAAAAGTGCCAAAAGAAGCCAAAAATAGAGAAGCAACCTTCGGAGGCAACTTTCGGAAGCCAAAACTCAGCAACCTTCGGCGGCAACCTTCGGCCGTCGAACCATGCAGACAGAGACGAAAGTCCACCACCTTCGGCCGCCGAATCTTAATGTTAGGCCGCCGAACCTTCAGAACACAGACGCAAGACCAGCCTCCGAAACTCAACTTAGGCAGCCGAAAATGCGCTCTATTGCACTCTTTCCTTGTTCAAGAAGCCATATCCAAAGTTGCCATATTTGAGGAGCCAAATAAGGGAAATATCTTGAGATCCAAATCTTCAATATTCACATTCAATTATTGGATTTCAAGATCCCCCTTATTAAGGAAAGAAAATCCAAAGATCACATGCTTCCTACTTAGTGCCTTGCACATTCAAAATTCAAAAGGAGTCTCTACCTTCCTTATTAGTGCATGGGCAGCCTCTTAACTCTTTGGGCAACATCTTGGAGACCTTGGACAGCAAGTAAAAAGACCAAAGTGCCCCCACTTGCCTTCAATCACATGCAACTCGTTTTTGTCTTCACACATGCACAAGGAAGGCACATATGGGACCAAGGACACTTTGGACAGCCTCTAAAAGCCTCCTGGACTTCCATGAAACCCTAGGCAGCCTCCCAAGACCTATTTAAAGGTTTCAAGAAGACAAGAAGACAAGTTTTCCCATCTCCCAAAATCGGCAAGGCCTCCCAAGGCTCTCTCTCACTTTAGTTCTTCATCTTCTTGCTTTCTTTTCATCTATTTTTTGTTTTGGTTCAGCCATGAGTGGCTGAAACCCTATTTCTAGTTGAAGTTTGGTTGAAACTAAAGTTGTTTAAAGGGTTGTGAGATCTGAACAGAAACTTTTGTCTTTGATTTTATTCAATATTCATGCAATTGGTGCTTAATTCTAAAATTGTTGTTTTGATCAAATTGGCCACTTGACTCTTAATTGCAAAGTTAATTGATTGTTGGATTGGATATTTGTTAGTCCGTAATTGCTGGAAATATTCTGTCCATAGAACACTTGGTATAAAAATCCAAGGAATTGCATGATCTAACATCATCTCATGCGTTTGAGTAGTTAGGGTTTGGATCTTTCTTGTTCTTCATGCAATTGGCAATTGTTTTGATGCCTATGGCCCAAGGACGTTCCTTGGCAATTTGTTGATTAGTAATTGGTTAGAGGACGTTCCCTAATCAATTTGTTCATAAGGAAAGACATGGTGGTGAGAAGCGTCTTCCACCCCCATAACCAACCTATTGAATCAATCAAGGTAACCATGTTTCAATGATCAACCCAAACAACCAAAGTGGATCCATATCTTCAACTAGACTTTTCTCTTATTGATTTCTCTTCTATTTTTATATTACTTACTGTTTTAATTACTTCCAATAGTTGTTAATCAAATCATCTCAAAACCCCCCTTTTTACTTTCCTTGCACTTTACTTTTGTTCTATTTGCAATTACTTGCTTTCTATTGTGTTTCCAATTAGTTTTCTTGGTCTTGATTGAGATAAATAAATAGGTAATCGATTCTCTGTGGATACGATCCTTCACCACTATCTGCAATTGTAAATTGTAGGTAACCAAGAAGGTTATTTTTGACCGGCTTCGACAACCGCTCCTGTCAATCCACACAAGCACTTAAAGAAATTTAACATTGTTTGTTCAACCATGAGGCCGCAAGACATAACTGAAGACTATGTTAAGTTAAGAGGTTTTCCTTTTTCAATTGATGATTATGCTAAGGATTGGTTGTTTTATTTGCCACCTGGATCTATTACTTCTTGGGATGACATGGTTAGCTTTTTTGAATAAATACTTCCCAACTTCTAAAGCCATTGGCATAAGAAGAGAGATCAGTAGCATAAGACAAAAGCCATCTGAGGATTTATATGATTATTGGGAAATGTTTAAAAGATTGTGTACAGGTTGTCCTCAACATGATATTTCTGATAAGGCACTCATAGAATTCTTCTATGGAGGATTGCTTTCATCAGAAAGGAGATTCATTGATGTAGCCTGTGGAGGATCCATTGCAGACAAGACACCTAGGGAGATGAGAGAGTTGATCTCAACACTTGCAGCCTCATCTAGGCAATATGGAGAAGAAAAGCAACTGCAGAGAGGAGTCAATGAGGTAAATTCACCTTCTATTTCTGAACTGACATCTTTTATGAAAGATTTTTCCATAGGACTAGTTCAATAGGTTCAAGCATCCCAGCCACCTAGGCCATGTGGGATCTGTGCATATATAGGACACCCAACTGATCAATGTCCTACTCTTCAAGAAGACAACCAGCAAGTGAATGCCATTGGAGGATACAACAACCAGGTAAGACATGATCCATTTTTTAACACTTACAACCTAGGTTGGAGAGACCACCCCAATTTCAGCTATGGAAGGGCTAACCACAACCAGAACTACCAAAATTACCAAAGAAATCAAGCCCAACCAGCACCTCCAAATTCCAACCAACACCTTGTAAAGATGATGAAGACAATGGTAAGTTCTATGCAAAGCATCCAACAGCACCTAGGATAGCTGACTGCGTCCATGAGCAAGTCTGAATCCCAAGGTAAGCTCCCTTCTCAAACTGAAACCAATCCTAGATAAAATGTGAGTGCCATTACATTGAGAAGTGGGAAAGAGCTTCAAGATGCCAGATATGAGGAAGAGAAGCAAGTTACACAAGAGCATGTGCAAACTGAAACCACCCCTACGCAAACTGAAACCATTCGTGCGCACCACCTCTGAGCTAGCTGGCTAAACTCCATCTGACACCACTTCTGCGCAGAAAGCTGATCACCAGGTACGTTTTCAGATTCCACCTCCTTTTCCAAAGAGATTTGAAAGAACACAAAAACAAAAAAGAAGAAAAGGAGATCCTTGAGACTTTCAGAAAGGTAAAAATCAACATACTTTTGCTAGATGCTGTTAACCAAATTCCCAGGTACGCAAAATTTCTGAAAGAACTTTGCACTAATAGGAGAAAGATTGCTGAGAGAGAGAAAGTAAGTGTAGGTGAAGTAGTTACTGCTGTGATTAAAAGAGAACTCCCTACTAAATGCAAAGATAAAGGCATGTTTACTATTTCTTGTAAGATTGGGAATGTTGGAATTAAGAAAGCTATGTGTGATCTTGGTGCATCCATAAATGTTATGCCCCTTGCCATTTATAATTCTTTGAATGTAGGTGCACTAAAAGACACAAGAGTTGTGATTCAACTAGCTGATAGATCTGTGGTATATCCCATAGGTGTTCTAGAAGATGTTCTAGTTCAAGTAGATGAACTTGTCTTTCCTGCAGACTTTTATGTGATTGATACTAAGGAAGACAGTTGCAACACTACTTCTGACATCCTTCTTGGACTTCCTTTCTTGAGTATTGCTAGGACTAAGATTGATGTGCATGATGGCACCTTGACTATGGAGTTTGAAGGGGAAGTCATTAAATTTAATATCTATGATGCTATGAAATGTCCACATGATATGTCCCCTGTTTATGGTCTTGATATTATTGATTGCTAGAGTCAGGATATCTTTGATGAGAATCAAGATGAAATTCTAATCAAAGATCTTTGCAGGGAGACTGACCAGGTAAAGATAGAGAGCCAGAAAGAGCCAGAATTGAAGGAAACAGTCTGCAGCATCCAACAAGTGAACTGCAGACAACCGCAGGAAAAACAGAAACCAACTGCACCACTTCAGCTTGGTGCGCAGACCATTCCTGCGCAGGAAGGAGGACCTGAAAGCCTTTTAGGCGTGCCTCTTCAGCTTCCAACGCAGATCAGTCCTCCCTTTCAATAAGATCTTGCACAGAAGGAGATTCCTGAAACCAGTTCTGCCAGACAGTTAACGCAGACACCCTTGCAATGCCTTTCAGAATCTGAAGAATGTGAGAATGGCCTCTTTGAATAGATCTTCCATGCCCAATCTGATGAGCCATGGTACGCAGACATGGTGAACTACCTAGCCACAGGTAACTTACCTTCTGACATGCCAAAGCACACCAAGGACAAGATAAAGAAAGATGCCAAATACTATGTTTGGGATGAGCCATATTTGTGAAAACATTGTGTTGACCAAATGATAAGGAGATGTATTCCAGACCAAGAAATAGCTTCAGTCCTCACTTTTTGTCATTCATATAGTTGTGGTGGACACTTTGGTCTAAGAAAGACAGCACATAAAATACTTGAAAGTGGCCTGTTTTGGCCCACTATTTTTCGAGATGCTTTTCTATTTTGCAGATGATGTGCTAGGTGTCAACAGACTGCAAATCTGAGTAACAGAAATCAAATGCCACAGAACCCCATCATGGTCTATGCAGTATTTGATGTGTGGGGCATAGACATCATGGGACCATTCCCACCATCCTTTGGATACACTTACATCATCCTTGCAGTAGATTATTTGTCCAAATGGGTGGAAGCTAGAGCAACAAAGACTGATGATGCAAAAGCAGTAGTGGACTTTGTGAAGACCAACATCTTTGCCAGACATGGAGTATCTAAGGCAATCATCAGTGATAGAAGGACCTATTTTTGCAATAAGGTAGTGGAGAACCTTCTCAGAAAGCACAATGTCATACATAGGACATCCACAGTCTACCATCCTTAGACAAATGGACAAGCTGAAGTATCCAACAGAGAAATCAAGGCCATCCTAGAAAAGACAGTGTTCCCCAACCGAAAGGATTGGAGTGCACATTTGGAAGATGCCTTATGGCCATACAAAACAGCCTACAAGACTCCTATAGGTATGTCTCCTTATAGATTAGTCTATGGAAAAGCTTGTCTCCTTCCAGTTGAACTTGAACATAAGGCATATTGGGCTATAAAGAATTGCAATATGGACCTTAAGGAAGCTGGACACCACCGCAAGTTGCAACTGCAAGAGCTAGAGGAAATAAGACGAGATGCATATGAGACCTCTTGGAACTACAAAATAAAAACCAAAGCCTTTCATGACAATCATATTTCAAGAAAACACTTTGAGTTTGGTGATAAAGTCTTACTCTTTGATTCTCGTTTAAAGTTGTTTCTAGGAAAGCTAAGATCTAGGTGGATTGGACCATTCATTGTGGAACATGCCCATCCCCATTGAGCTGTGACAGTCGAAGCATAGAGACTGGAAAAATCTTCAAGGTGAATGGGCATCGTCTGAAGCCATACTTTGAAGGATTCGAAGTACAAGTGGTGGAAGAAATTCCACTACATCATCCATCTCAATTTGCCTAGTGATCACACCATGCACACCACACCCCAGGGGAGTACTCAGTTTCCTTTGTTCTTTTATTTTGTTATACATTGAGGATAATGCATGAGTTAGGTGTGGGGGTGAATATCTCTTGTTCTCCTTCTTCTCTTCTTCTTCTTCTTCTTCTCCTTCTTCTTCTTTTCATTTCAGTTTTCAGCGAAATTTTTTTTCTTTTTTTCCTTTCATAATTGTGATTTTTCTTTTAGTTTTTCCTTTCAGATTTGCGATATTCCCTTTTGTTTCAGCTCATACGATTTTTTTTTTATTTTTCTTTCAGTTTTTTTCATTTATGCTTTCAATAATACACACAACCACAATCTTCTTCTTTTTGTTTTGCTCTACTCAAACTGATAGACTATGTTGGATGAGCTTCTCTTTCCATGACCCCATTGATGTGATGACTCTTTAAACTTACGTTGAATCAACTGCAGTGAGTTATATTTGTTAGTATATATGCCTTAGGCCATTATCTTGGACCTTTTTGTATATCGTTTTGGTTATTAATAAAAGAGGTTTTTATCATTATTATTTGTTTGCATGTTACATAATAATGATTATCATCCCTGGTTACTTATTATTATGTTGATAATAATAAAATATAACTGGTATGATTATTGATTGATAATCATGAGATGATTATGTATATGTTGATATAATTCAATAATCATAAATACTTGTTGGAGAACAAAGTATTGGATGGACCCGCATTGAGATCACTACATGGGTCATTGTCATAAGTGAATCTCAAAGTAGTTATGTCTTAATCCTTTGACTTGAGATTGTCATAGTTTCCAAAATAAGGACTATTATGTTTTGACATAACCAAACGTTGTCTTTAATCAGACAATCATAAAGGTTATGATTGAGCATAATAGAAATTATGTAGAGGATAATAAACAATCAAGATAGGATTTGTCCCTCTATATGATAGAGATATCTTCTGGGCCCCTCGATAAGTGAGACTGAGAAATGCATGACCGTGCTCAAATAAATTGATAGTGTGATCAATATTATTTGAATTTATCAGTCTACTTAGAGATCGAGAAATCATAAGTTTGAACATTATAAGTTTGACATTGACCATGACTTATGTTCAAACTAGATATCGTGTGACAAAGGGATTAATTCATATTCTATTTATTAGGCTTTATTGGACTATTGATCCTCATATTAGTTGGGTAGTCATAATGTCTTGCTAGAGGCCACTTATGACTTATAAGCCTTGTGGGACTGGGCCTATTGCCAATTAATGTGAGCCTATTGGGTCACACACAAAAGAACGTTGTTGATGTGGTATGTCATATTAATGGGCTAAAAGCCCAAAGCCCATTAATATAATTAATAATAATAAAGTGTTATTATTATTAATCATTAATATAATTAATAATAATAATAAAGTGTTATTATTATTGATATTAATTATTAATATAGTTAATAATAATAAAGTGTTATTATTATTAATTATTTATTATTATGAGATAATAATTTTTAAAAGATCTACAGTCTATCTGTAAGTGTTACAGATAAAGGACTCTATCACATAAGATATTTGAGTATCTGCGAGATTGTGATAGTGGGTTCTGAGCACAACTCTTTTAGGAAAAGAGTTGGTGGAAAATAAAAGACTGAAATATATAAATACTCCTACTACGAATTGTGGGTGTTGGATGACGTTTTGAGAAAACTCAGTCTAATAGCTGCAGATTGTGGAGCACATAATCTATCCATCTTTGAGAGAGCTAGCACTCTAGAAGGATAGAAGACGTTCGTGTGGATACCATAGAGGGTTTCGTTTGAAAAGGCAGCACCATCAGTCCGGCATTGTATCTTCTTGACGAGATTAACAGGTTAGTCTCATATCCATCTTTTGAATTAAACGAAGCACTTGGATTCTGGGAAAGGAAATCCAAAATTTTATTTTTCCGCTGCGCAATTGGGTTGCAATTAATCTCGGGATTTCCTAATAGTGGTATCAGAGCCAACCTGTGCTTTTCATTTAAATTAATTATGCCATGATTGATATTATATATGCGATATATGTTTATTAGAATGGCATGATAATTTTGGATGCATGATTGGATCATTTAAATAATTTTATTTTAATTTGAAAATTAAGTTAAAATAAATAATTAATTAAAAAAAAAAGAATTCACGATGAACAGTCATCGTGAACCCAGAAATTGGCAAGGACCAATTGCAGCCATATCACCTGCGCTGGACAAAGGTGAGCAAGCGATGGCAGATGTGAAGCTGCACATGGCGTGGCCAGCATGCACATGGCATGGCCAGCATGCGCAGGGGGCTGTCGCGACCGGTGGGTCGACCAACCCGGAGTCGCGCGACGATGGGGGCGGCGGCTTGGGCTTCCTCATGAGGAAGAAGATGCCCTATTTACAATTCTTCCCCTGGAATTAAAAAAATTAATAATAATAAAAAATAAATTTGAGAAAATAAATTATTTTCTTTTAGTATTTAAATCAGATTTAAATGACTATATTTTATTATTTTCTTTTAGTCTTTAAATTAGATTTAAATGACTATATTTTATTGTCATATGTTAGTATGAGATACTATGCATTATTGTCTATATATATATGTATGCATATAGGATGCTATAATATATATATGTAAGACAAAATAATTATAAGAAAATAAATTATTTTATTTTAGTCTTTAAATCAGATTTAAATGTCTATGTAAAATAATTTTATTTTAATTTTTATTATTTTGTTATACATTAGTATGAGATAGTCTAAATATATATATGTATGCATATTGGATACTATAATATATATATATATATATATATATGCAAGATAAAATAATTAAAATTAAAAGTTGAACCCTCACTCTAAAATTTTAAGTTTTAATGCCACTCATATATTAAACACCTATCAAAACTAAGATCACCAAAATGCAGGTTTTGCCAAAGCAAAGTGCATTAGGTTATCCTAGTAAGATAGGATGAGTAATAGTTACTCATTTATTTAATTTTGGTTGAGCTTAATTAGGCTATTAAAACGGTTTTGGGCCTAAGGCATTAGATGGGGTATAACATGCATTTGACATATGATGTCAACACCTCATAATCTAAGAGTTACATTAGATGTAATTGGTAAGGGGTTACCTACCTAAATAACTTAATTCTAAGCGTCATGCCAAAGCTGACTTAGAATTAGGTGAAATATGGATCTTAACCCGCTAAAATATTATTATTTTGAGGGTTATATTTTAGTGGGAGATTATTATCACCTCAATATTAATTTACTAAATTAATTATGTTTGCATATTTTTGTAGATAATTATGGCTACTAATAACAATTCCACCTTATCACTGCGATCTATCCTTGAGAAGGATAAACTGAAAGAAAATGGGACTAATTTTGTTGACTGGTTTAGAAACTTGAGAATTATTCTCAAGCAAGAGAAAAAGTCCTATGTGCTTGATGAAGCTATCCCAGAACCACCTCCTGCTGATGCTACTAATGCTGTTAAGAACAAGCATAAGAAGCATATGGATGATTCTAATTACATTGGATGTCTTATGTTGGCAACTATGTGCTCAGAACTTCAGAAGGATCTGGAGCACCTTGAGGCCTATGAGATTAGTGTCCATCACAAACAGGCTTTCCAACAACAAGCTAGGCAGGATAGGTATGAAACCACCATTGCATTGCATGATTGCAAAATGGTTGAAGGTGAATCAGTTAGTGCTCATGTTTTGAAAATGAAAGGCTAAATTGATAACCTTGCTAGGCTTGGCTACCCTTTGAGTTTAGAACTCTCCACGGATTTGATCCTACATTCTTTACCTGGCAGTTTTTCTCAGTTTGTCATGAACTATAACATGAACAATATGGAGAAATACATTCCTGAACTGCATGGGATGCTAAAAACAGCTGAGGTAAATATCAAGAAAAGGCCTACTCAAATTTTGAATGTCAATAAGGGTGAGCCCATGAAAATAAGGGGAAGTCCAAGCCTAAAGGTGGTAATGGGCCTAAGGGACGAGGCAAGCCTAAATGGCAATCCAAGGTAAAAGTTCCTAAGAAAATAGTTCCTAAGGAATGAATCTGCTTCCATTGCAAGGAATCAGGGTATTGGAAGAGAAATTGCAAACTCTATTTGGACGAGTGCAAGAAGAAGAAGAGTAGTGAGACTACGACTTCAGGGTCTCAAAAGGAGTAGAAAATTGAAAAAGGGCGAAGTGGACCTACGTGAAGGCAATGGAGCAAGAGTTGCTGCCATAGCTATAGGGGTACTTATGAACTTATTTTGCCCGATGGGCTTTTGTTAGTTTTGAACAATTGCTTTTATGTTCCTACTTTGAGTAGGAATATTATTTCAGTTTCTGTTTTGGACGATGAAGGCTTTTCATTTCTCATTAAGAATAAGAAATACTCCATTAATAAAGATGATTTGCTTTATTGTATTGCAAATTCATATGATGGCCTTTATGTCCTTAATCTAGATGATTCTAGAGACAACAATATCTATAACATAACTTCTAAGAAAACTAAGCCAAATGAGTTAAACCCAACATATTTATGGCATTGTTGTCTTAGCCATATGAATGAGAATCGCATATCTAAGCTCTATAAGGATAGTTTATTAGCTTCATTTGATTTTGAATCATTTGAAAATTGTGAATCTTGTTTGCTTGGTAAGATGACAAAGGACCCTTTTACTGGACAAAGTCAAAGGGCTTCAGACGTATTGGGCTTAATACATACAGATGTATGTGGCCCAATAAGCATTAGTGCCAGGGGAGGCTATCAGTACTTCATTACATTCACTGATGATTTCAGTAGGTATGGCTATGTCTACCTAATGAAGCATAAGCATGAATTTTTTGAAATGTTTAGAACTTTTCAAAATGAAGTACAAAATCAACTTGGTAGAACTATTAAGATGCTTCGATCTGATCAAGGTGGTGAATATTTGAGCCAAGAGTTTGATTAACATCTTAGAAACTGTGGAATTGTTTCACAATTAACTCCACCAGGAACTCCACAATGGAATGGTGTTTCTGAAAGGAGAAATCGAACTTTATTAGATATGGTTCGATCTATGATGAGTTAAACGAATCTCCCTTTATCGTTTTGGGGTTATACCTTGGAAACAGCTGCATTCATTTTAAACCGAGTACCATCAAAAGCGATTGAAAAGACACCATATGAGTTATGGACTGGGAAATTGCTCAGTTTGTCTTTCCTTAAGATTTGGGGTTGTGAAACTTATGTGAAACGCCCAATTTCAGATAAGCTAGCTCCAAAATCTATCAAGTGCAATTTTGTGGGGTATCCTAAGGAAACCAAAGGATACTATTTCTATATTCCCTTAGAGAACAAAGTGTTTGCTGCTCGAAATGGTTCCTTTTTAGAAAAGGACTTTATCTCTCAAAGATTCAGTGGGAGTACATTGCGACTTGAGGAAACTCAAGTACCACAAGAGAGCATTTAACCGCTAGTAGAACTACTTTCAGAACTGTAACACCCCTTACCCTATCAAAGAGTCGATAGAGCAAGGAATGTCACAAACTATACCTTTTTAGATATATCACAACTAATCAATTACCTTTATCTGTAAATATCAAGTTTTAAGGTAATGCATGTAAATTTCATCAAATAAATGTGAGATTTTAAACCAAAAAGTTAACAGAGTCTCATCTGTTTCATTAATATTTCAAACTGTAGCACATGAAAACCACATGAAAAAAATTATCAACTGATATTTGACATCTTACTATTCTTTGATTACATAACCTTTACAACTCACTCTATTAAATATGTACATGCCAAAATAAAACTATACTATGACTCAGAGACTCAAAACAACCAGCTATGATACTGGCCTTGGTATCTGATGTAGACCTCTGATGAACTTCACGTGCCTACGTTATCTACAACCTGCGTGAGGTAAAAACCAACACGCTGAGCTAATGCTCAGTGGGTGATAACAACAAATAACAGAATAAAACAAACAAGCTCGCATAAATAGATAATCAAGTAAACAATTACAAGCTAGTAGATGTAAACATGTTAACATTTACCAATAAGTTCACAAAATCAAGTATCAATCTTAATTAAGATCTTAGCCCTTATAACCACATAGTAGGATCGACTAGGTAGATAAGGAGTTATAACGGTAGGCACAGGGTGCCGAACGGTAGGCTCAGAGGCCAAAACTGTGATAGCAGGGCTCTGTGGCCATGCTTATGAGGTACCAGATATGTAACCTCTAATATAGATCATGTATCGGTAGCAGTACTGCGAACTCTGTATGTTTATATGGCATGCCATACCCTTAAGCTAACCTCGACTCCTATTACGTTTACCAGGGCCAAGTATCATTAACTCGATCCATGTCATTTGAAGCTATTTGATTTCTTTTTCCAAAGTACATATATCATATGCCAAGGTTTACAATATGGAAAACTCATGGCAAATAGTGCAAAACTTTATTGACTTAGCATTTCAATATAGAAAACTACATTCTGCCATATATTACATAAACTTTTCAAGCAGTGTAGAGTTACAATTTGACTTCAGTTTCTTCATAAGAAATGTATATTTATGTCTTATCTTTCCAACAAGGTATGGTTCATGCAAATCTGATCATCCTACCTTACGTTATGAATTTTTCTTTACAAGCTGCTCAATAAGGTCTTAATCAGTCCAGTATTGGTACTTGTTAATAGTATCACAAAACTTATCAGATTCATGCATTTCCATACAAATTCAAGCTTAAATGTCTTCTACAAAGTTTTAGGTATACTTCTTAAGATTCATTTGGCACTGGTCTTAACAAATTTCACTAAGTATGTAATTAGTTATGGTATAATCAATAGACTCTGTTCCGGATGCACTACCACTGTGTCCATTTTAGGTTCACTTGTAATTTTCATCATTTTAACTACAGATTCAGAATTTTGTCACTTCATGAAAGTTTTAGATATTTGTCTTAGCTTTCATTTGGTATATCTTAGGCCTAATTTCAATATATACACAATAAGTTATGAAGTTAGTAACACAAGCTGTCCTGTTACAACCTATTCTGCCAGATTTACACTTTTAGCTCCCATGTTAAATTTCTTTACTCTAAGCCTTTCAAACATCATTTTAACATTCATATAACATATTTATACAATCAAAGCAACGTTTTCAGCAAGTAAAATCAACCTCTAATTTCACTTATTCATGGCAGAATCAAAGGAAAACAGAAAATCAGTAAAACACCAAACCTTTCTTGAATTCTTTTTTTCTTTTCCTCTTCTAATCTCTAGCTATCTCCTTTCCCTTTGATGTTCCTTCACCTATGCCAATTTATATCTTAGGGAAGGATTGAATAAATTGTAAATTAAAGCTTTATAATTCAAATTCATGCATGAAGAAATGAGATGATGCTATTTCCTACTCATTTCTAAGCTCACCTTTGATTTTCAAGCTTGGTGCATATGGAACCCTAAACTTTTCTTCTTCACTTCTTTCACTATATGGTTGTTCCTTTAGCTCTTAATCTTAGGATGAATTTTGGTTAAAGAAAGAAGCTGATTTGGTGAGGTTTGGCTTGGCTTTGGTGAGGTTTAGCTTAGCTTTGGTGGGAGAAAGACAAGCAAAGCATTTTCTTTTAACAAAATGGATGACCTACGGCAATGGGAAGGAAGAAAGAAGACAGCCACTTTTTCTATTTTGCTTTGTCATTCTTTCATGCATAATTAGGTGACACATCATCCTTTAACTTTCCATATTTATACTTTGACCTACTAAACTCTTTACCATGTTTCAATTTAGTTTTCAAACTTTCAAGATTCATAGATTGACCTACTAAACTATACATCTAGCCTTTAGAAGTATACCTAAAACTTTGTAGAAGACATTTAAGCTTGCATTTGTATGGAAATGCATGAATCTGATAAGTTTTGTGATACTATTAACAAGTACCAATACTGGACTGATTAAGACCTTATTGAGCAGCTTGTAAAGAAAAATTCATAACGTAAGGTAGGATGATCAGATTTGCATGAACCATACCTTGTTGGAAAGATAAGACATAAATATACATTTCTTATGAAGAAACTGAAGTCAAATTGTAACTCTACACTGCTTGAAAAGTTTATGTAATATATGGCAGAATGTAGTTTTCTATATTGAAATGCTAAGTCAATAAAGTTTTGCACTATTTGCCATGAGTTTTCCATATTGTAAACCTTGGCCTATGATATATGTACTTTGGAAAAAGAAATCAAATAGCTTCAAATGACATGGATCGAGTTAATGATACTTGGCCCTGGTAAACGTAATAGGAGTCGAGGTTAGCTTAAGGGTATGGCATGCCATATAAACATACAGAGTTCGCAGTACTGCTACCGATACATGATCTATATTAGAGGTTACATATCTGGTACCTCATAAGCATGGCCACAGAGCCCTGCTATCACAGTTTTGGCCTCTGAGCCTACCGTTCGGCACCCTGTGCCTACCGTTATAACTCCTTATCTACCTAGTCGATCCTACTATGTGGTTATAAGGGCTAAGATCTTAATTAAGATTGATACTTGATTTTGTGAACTTATTGGTGAATGTTAACATGTTTACATCTACTAGCTTGTAATTGTTTACTTGATTATCTATTTATGCGAGCTTGTTTGTTTTATTCTGTTATTTGTTGTTATCACCCACTGAGCATTAGCTCAGCGTGTTGGTTTTTACCTCACGCAGGTTGTAGATAACGTAGGCACGTGAAGTTCATCAGAGGTCTACATCAGATACCAAGGCCATTATCATAGCTGGTTGTTTTGAGTCTCTGAGTCATAGTATAGTTTTATTTTGGCATGTACATATTTAATAGAGTGAGTTGTAAAGGTTATGTAATCAAAGAATAGTAAGATGTCAAATATCAGTTGATAATTTTTTTCATGTGGTTTTCATGTGCTACAGTTTGAAATATTAATGAAACAGATGAGACTCTGTTAACTTTTTGGTTTAAAATCTCACATTTATTTGATGAAATTTACATGCATTACCTTAAAACTTGATATTTACAGATAAAGGTAATTGATTAGTTGTGATATATCTAAAAAGGTATAGTTTGTGACATTCCTTGCTCTGTCGACTCTTTGATAGGGTAAGGGGTGTTACAATTAGTGGTATCAGAGCATAGGTTTAGGCGGTTCTAGGTCATAGTATGTATGTGTATATGCATAGTATATGTACATGCCAAAATGAGTTACAGCTATGATATGGTTCTGATGTAAATCTCTTCTTTTTGTGTTTAGGTCGTATATAAGATGTCATCTGACTCACAGAGAGCAATAGATGAGGAGGTAGAGAGTCATGCTCCCTCTGAGGCAGCTGCACCTGCTGCTACTCCTCCACCTGCTGCTGCTGGCGGACTAGGGCAGGATGCATTATTTCAGCAAATAGCTGAGTTGCTTAGGAGGGTTACACAAAATGTACCAGAGGTACCACCACCACCACCACCTGTAGCAGTCCAGGTTCCCCCACCTGTGGTAGCTAGGCCTCCAATAGAAAAACTCAGAAAGTATGGTGCAACAGATTTTAGAGGTAAAAAGGAAGATGATCCTTCAGCTGCAGAATTCTGGTTAGAAAGTACAGAAAGGGTTTTACAGCAGCTACAGTGTTCACCAGCAGAGAGCTTGACGTGTGCAGTGTCATTGCTGAAAGAAGAAGCCTATAGATGGTGGACAACATTAACACAGATGGTTCGACCAGAGCGCCAGACTTGGGAATTCTTTTTGTCAGAGTTTAAGAAGAAGTATGTTGGGGCCTTATATATAGAGGAGAGAAGGAGGGAGTTCTTATACCTCAGACAGGGCAGGCTTACAATAACTGAGTACGAGCGAGAATTTGTCAGACTTAGTAAGTATGCCACAGAGATAGTTCCTACAGAGGAAGAAAGATGTAAACGCTTTGAGCAGGGATTACATGCTGATATCAGGATGTACCTCACAGCTATGCATATCAGGGAACTTTCAGTTTTAGTAGAGACGGCCCACAGCCTGGAGCGAATTAAAGAAGAAGAGCAAAGTAGAAGGCAGAAAGGGTAGCAGAAGAGGAGTCAGAGCCAGTATCAGGGACAATCCTCTGCATCTCAGACAAGTAGTAAAAGACAGAGGGAATTTCAGCAGACAGGGCAGAGAGGACCACCTAGGCAGATTCAGAGACCTGGGCAGAGTTCAGTAGTAAGGTCTGGACAGCAGACTACCTCAGTATCCAGTACAGGAGGACCAGGCAGAGGGTTGCCACCAGTATGTGAGCATTGTGGCAGGAGACATGGTGGAGTATGTAGGAGATTGACTGGGGCTTGCTACTTATGTGGAAGCTCAGACCACTTTATGAGGGATTGTCCTAGAGGCCAGTCAGTGCAGCCTATACAGATAGAGAGATCTTTGCCGACAGGGTCTAGAGGCAGAGGTAGAGGTAGAGGTGAATCTAGGGGTAGTGTGAAGGAAGACATTATGAGGGAAGCTCATAATGCGAGGTATACTGTTCACCCAGGAGCCACCAAGATGTATCAGGATCTGAAAAGAGTCTATTGGTGGCCAACCATGAAGAAAGAAGTGGCGCAGTTCGTGACAGCCTGTGAGGTTTGTCAGAGGGTGAAATTAGAGCATCAGAAACCAGCCGGAATGCTTAACCCATTACCGATTCCAGAGTGGAAATGGGAGAACATAGCCATGGATTTTGTAGTGGGTTTGCCAGTAGCGTCCAACAGGATAGACTCGATATGGGTGATTGTGGACAGACTCACAAAATCTGCTCATTTTCTTCCAGTACGGAGTAACTATTCTGTGGATAAGTTGGCACAGGTCTATCTGGATGAGATAGTGAGATTACATGGAGTTCCAGTATCTATAGTTTCAGACAGAGGACCTCAGTTTACTTCCCGCTTTTGGCGGAGTCTGCAAAGTGCGATGGGCACGAGATTGGATTTTAGTACTGCTTTCCACCCACAGACTGATGGACAGTCAGAAAGGACCATCCAGACCATAGAGGATATGCTTCGACTATGTGTGTTAGATTTTGGCGGTTCTTGGAGGCAGCATCTACCTTTGGTGGAGTTTGCCTACAATAACAGTCATCATGCTAGCATTGGGATGGCTCCTTATGAAGCTTTGTATGGGAGGAAGTGCAGATCCCCTGTTTGCTGGGAAGAGGTAGGAGAGAAGGCTCTTGCAGGGCCAAAGTTAGTAGACATTACCAGTAGAATGGTGCCCATGATCAGAGAGAGAATCAGAACAGCTCAGAGTAGACAGAAAAGTTATGCAGACGTTCGCAGAAAGCAGTTAGAGTTTCAAGAGGGTAATTGGGTATTGCTGAAAGTGTCTCCAATGAAAGGAGTGGTTCGTTTTGGGAAGAAAGGTAAATTGGCTCCACGGTACATTGGACCCTTTGAGGTGTTGCAGAGGATCGGAAATGTATCGTATAAGCTGGATTTACCTGCTTCTATGGAGAGAATTCACCCGGTATTTCATGTTTCTATGCTACGACAGTTTGTGTCAGATCCGAATCAGGTTCTGAGTGAGCCTGAGGTGGAGATTCATACGGATCTCACCTATATAGAGCAGCCAGTACGGATTCTGGACACGCAGATCAGACAGTTAAGAAACAAGGAGATTCCGATGGTGAAAGTTCTATGGAACCACCATAATCTAGAAGAGTGCACCTGGGAGACGCGGGAGTCTATGCTCCAGCAGTATCCATATTTGTTTTGAGGTTAGTTTTCTCCATTTCATGTGTTAATTGTGTGTTTTAGGAACATCCGAGGACGAATGTTCTTAAGGAGGGGAGAATGTAATACCCGGCTAGAATCCGGCACCGAAATTCCTGTTGTCTGGTGGCATCCGGGGTGTTGGGATTCTTATACGGGTAGGAGTTATGGTTTCTAAGTGTTTTGATATGTTTTGGGTGTTATAGATTTGTGTGAAGGTTAATGGAAGTGAGTTTTGAGTTGCAATGGTACCAAGGCAGAGGAGCCAAGTTCGGCCGCCGAAGGTAAGTTCGGCCGCCGAAAGTGCTCAAGATGTTCGGCTTCCGAAGTCAGGTTCGGCCCCCGAATTTTGCATGGTTTTGCAGGCGATTCGGCAGCCGAAGCTG